>NW_027531905.1:4214091-4401118 GCF_008692635.1 Crocuta crocuta | reverse complement strand
AACCCCCCCCCCCGCCCCCCGCTCACACTCTGTGTGCGTCTTTCTCTCTCAAAAATAAATAAACATTTAAAAAAGTATATGTGTATACTCCAATAGGAAGGTAATCAAAGACCCTCAACATGCAATTCATCAAAGAAGAAATATATATGATTAATAAATGGATGAATACATACTTTCTTTCATTAGTGACCAAAGAAATGCAAGCTTAAATAACATTTTCCACATATTAGATTTGCAAAGATGAAAAGATTGAAATATTCAGTATGATGAAGTTGTGAGAAAATGGACATGTTCATTGGTGGAAACAAATTAATATGGTCTTTTTTCCAGACAGCAATCTAACCATAGATTCCACAAATTTTTACTTATTTTTTTTTATTATTTTAGAGAGAGAACATGTGTGCGTGCATAAGCGAGGGAAGGACAGGGATAGAGGAATACATAGGATCTGAAGTGGGCTCTGTGCCCACAGCAGAGAGCCTGATGTGAGGCTTGAACTCATGAACCATGAGATCATGACCTGGGCCAAAGTTTGATGCTTAACCTTCTGAGCCATCCAGGTGCCCCAATCCCAAATATTTTTAGATGCATTCCCTGTACCTATTCCTTAGTGGGAATTCTAAGGTCAAACAAGTACATTAAGAGTCAGATACACTAATATTCAAAGCAGCGTCATTTACAAAGTTTTAAAAAGAGAAAAGTCAAGCAAAAGGAGACTATTTTAAAAATTATAGTTGGTATGTATTCTCAAACTCAAGAGTGAAATTGCCCCCAGTACCCAAAAACTCCAGAGATAAGTTCTATTAACAGATAGACATACGGCTTTTTAGGAGGTTTCATGTAAATATAAATATATCATTAATACAAATGACAACATATTGAACACTCTTCTGTAGTTTGGATTTTTTTCTTTTAACTTAAATAAGTTGTAGGCATCTTTCTTTGGCTGAATAGTTGATATGTAGTCATTGGTATAGAAACATTCTCACAACATCAAGTAAATGAGAGAAAAAAAGTTTACGAAATAGAATCATAGTAGTGATTCTTGAATGGAGAGGTGGGAAAAGTGAGAGAAGTGGATTTTTCACTGATTCTTCTCTGTCTTCCCTCAAAACATGTGATTTGCCTTTGGAGGAGGCATGTTTGAGTAAAGTAGGGAGCCATGTTTACTTTGAGAACTATCCCCGAATGGCTCTGAATCAACAACTCCTCCCCATCCCCTGCCTTTTCCATGCAGACTCTTCCCAGGTTGAGAATCATGGCCATATATATATATTTTTAGGATAATAATATATATGAATACAAGCATAGAAAAAATATCCAGAAGAATGTTGACTGCAATTATCTTTGCAAGGAAAGTATACAGGTGATTTTTATTTTCCTTTATATATATTTTTGGATTTTTAATAAAAACCATGATTTTCATTAAGAAAATGAAGCAAACAAGAAACTCGAAGTCCTTGAAAACCACGGCTGGAGAAATCAGGGGACAGCAGCCCAATATGCAACCACAATCAAAACAAGCTAAAAAAGTTCCTAACAATGGATATCTTCTGTACTAAAAAACCATAATTACATGTTTTAACCCAAGAAGCTAGATAAAGTCAAGTGTATGGCATAAATGATCTAAAGGAGCAGAAAAAGTTTAAGAATCTACAGTTAGAAAATGATGATGATCAAAAACATTTAAGCTTCTAAAATCATGAATCCTATTAAAAACATATAATTATCCTATTAAAAAGGAGAATGTCCCCATAAAAATCATTAGTCAGGAATTTAGAAGAAAAAGATATATTTTATATGAAGGACAGGAAACTTGGAATTCATTACTTCCAGAAGAGAATGGAGACTACATACATAAATGTGTTAAAGAATTATTGCATAACAAAATTAACATTAATTAAATGAAAATGGAAAATTGGGGAGTATGGCTCTAACTAGTTTGAAATTAGGAAATTTAACCACACAATTCCCCATCAGATATATCTTACTACTCTTGCCAGAGACAGAGGCCTGAATTGGATGAATCTGGGTCTGACCAAAGGCTTTTGCTTTTCTTTATAAATTCCAAATTAATGGAATATAAATTAATGTTAGCTTACCAGTTATTATTTGTACTCACAGCTGGTAATTTAAGGATGTAAGTGGAAATATTAATGGGATAGTTTTTTTATAGCTGTGCTAGGAAGATTAAAAAATAACACACAGTTAATGCTAGTCTATATCTTGTTTTCTATGCAGTTGGTGTTCAAGTTTGACTTGCAGTTTAGTAGAATTCGGCTGTATTGTGTCTAGTGCTTCTGGTTTCTGGGCTTGGCAAAGTCACTCCAAATAAAAACAGCAAGTCACCTCGAGTGAAAAGAGAAAACTTATTAGGGAAGATATGAGCAACTATTACAGATAAAAAGGGAAAAGATGGGGTTAAAAGGGAGGTGTGGCAAGGGAGGAAAAGGGAATAGTGTAAGAAGTGTTTAGAAGGGAGAGATTTCACCAGGCCTGTGGCTCATAGAGATTCCTTTACTTCTATTTCCTATTCAGAGAACTATTCTTCCAACTTGCCACTGCTTTTTCAGTCTGATATCACCTACCATCCAAAGAAGGAAATTTCATTTTAATGGAAATGTCTTTGCAAACTGATCTTAATCTGCACTTTTGATTATTCTTCTTCACCCCATTCTCATCCGGAATTAGTAGAACTCTTCTTCCTGAAAAGCTATATCCGTCATTACAATTATCTAGGTATTGGACTATTTAAGTTCATAATTCTTTCCTCCAACAGTTCCCAGAATTATGACAAGTCATTCTTTTGTTAACATGCTTCTTTCCTTGTTCCCTTTTCACATGAACACACAAATGCCTATTCTATTTAGAAGTTCACCCGATCTAGGCTCTGTTCCCCCACAGTCTCCACCCCTGTTGAAGTCATAAGTTTCTGAATACGACCTGGTAGTCTAGACGCACTGTTGATGTGTTTATTGTCACGTATAGGATCTTATAAAATCAGAGACGTGCATGTAGATGCAAGCCTGCTAGAGGATTTTGCAAGGCAGATGGTGACGCACACGTCCATGTTTTGTTCACTGGGCAGAATTGACCCCACAGGCTGTAAGACTGGATACCATTTTCCAAATATTTCTCCTGGAAGAATTAACAATGAGAAAGCCAGATCTAATTGCTCTTATTTCATCAGTTAGTAACAATAGGCAAAAGTTTCTTTTAGTTCATATGCTTGTCTTGAGTTAAGTAACCATTTCTTTTGTTATAAATGAGTATGGGTTTTAAATGTTTGCTTCAATGTGCAGTTCTCTGCTTCATGGAAACTCAGCTTTTAAGAGATTTAAGAAAACTATTGCATAGTATTACCTTCTGTCCAAATGGTGCAGGAAAGGAATACCAAACACTTTCAGCTAGCTGTTTTCTCTAATATTGTCTGTATTTATTTGTCATTCATTCAATCAACATGCACTGACCATGTATTACACACTGGGCACAGTTTAAACTGAAATAAAGACTTTCTCAGGGACCTCAGGGATTCATGGAGTGCCCCCCCCCCATGTTATAATCTAGGACACAGTTTGAAAAATGCTAATAGAGAGGTACACCTCCATGCTTATGGATGAGAAAAGTAATAGGAAGATGCACATGCATGTGGGGGTGGGGGGTGATATTCATGGAATTTTCAAATACTGAACAGGAATTTGCCAGGTGCATGAGAGGGGAAGAACATTCCGGGCAAATGCATCAGACTGTCCAAAACCTTGGAGATGTGAAATAGACTGGCATGTTTGGGAAACTGCAGAGACAGTTAAAGCTGAACCAGAGATAGTGAGTTAGGGAAAATAGGAAGATACAATCATAGGAGAGGGAGAAGCCATACTGTCAATGACCTTTTATGTTTATCAAGGAAAGGAGCTGATAGGGGTGCCTGGGTGGCTCAGTCGGTTAAACATCTGACTTCAGCTCAGGTCATGATCTCATGGTTTGTGGGTTCAAGCCCCGCGTCGGGCTCTGTGCTGACAGCTCAGAGCCTATTGGAGCCTGTTTCAGATTCTGTGCCTGCCTCACTCTCTGACCCTCCCCTGCTCATGCTGTCTATCTCTCTTAAAAATAAATAAAACATTAAAAAAAAAAAAGGAAAGGAGCTGATATACNCATCCATGTTGCTACACATGGCCAGATTGCATTGTTTCTCATTGCCGTGTAGTATCCCGTGGTAGAGATAATATTTTTAAAGGGGTGAAAAGTCACTGAAAGGTGTTAATCAGAGAAGTATCCTGATTAGTTTTGTGCTTTAGATACCAAGGGAAACAATTGTAGAATAGAAATTCAGGAGGAAAGGAAGGTGGGAACGCCTGCAGGTAGGGAGGTCTGGTCAGAGGCTGCTGCAACAGGATAGGCTAGAAATGATAGAGTCTGAAGTAAGACAGGAACTGTGGTCACGGACTGGATTCCATAGATATCCATAGACTCAGACTTAATGACTGACTGGATAAGTGCGTAACAAAGAGGAAGCGATCTTGAAGCTTCTGACTTGAACATTAAAATCAAATGAAGTGGAGCAGAATTGGGAAGAACATAAAGGGGATTTAATATTGGATATGTTAAGTTTAAGGTGTTGGTGATATATCTACTAAAGATGTCTGATAGGAGCCTAGAAATGCAAATCTGGAGTTCAAGGAAATGGTCTGTGCTAAAGATAAAAAGTCAAGGGTCATAAATACATGGTACCTGGTATTAGAGGAATAGATGAGTGTGTCATGAGGGAGTATGAGACATGAGCAAGGACAGAATCTTGGAGGAAAACCGGAGTGTGAAAGGATCTAATGTAGAAAAAAGAAGCCAAGAAGGGAGAAGAAGGTAGAGCAAGTAGAGATAGAAGGTGATGAAGTAACCACTACATAAAGAAAGGCAGGCATTTCAAATGGAGTCTGGTAAATATTTTGAATTCCAGGAAAAATTTGTTGCAATAATTGACAAGTGCCCATTAAATTTAGCAGCTACAGGGCCTATGGAGACCATCACAAGACAATTTTCTGAATAAAGGAGGGAGAAGACAGATTGCAATGGATTCACAAGAGGAAAGGAAGGGAGGCAGGGACAGCAACATCAGGCTGGGTTACTATCTAGCATTTTGAGTGTGAACAGAGGTAAATGCAGGCGAGCTTTCTGTCCATCTTCCTCTTTTCCACTTATTTTCTCTTGATCTTTTTCTCTTCTCTCTTCTCTCTCTCCCCCTTTTCCTCCTGCTACTTGTTCTCTTTCTGAGAAAAAAAAAGATTTTAAGTTAAAATCAAGAGGTGCATTCTAAAGAGATGCTCTTAATAGGGAGGCTATTATAAACATCTGCTTTGGGGGACCATTCTTTAATATTAGGTTTTTCTCATCTGTAGTTATGTTTCTAGGGACACCAATCGGTAGTAAACCAGCCTCTGTGTTAATAGCCCTTCTCCCTATAGCAAAATTCTACTATATTTACTCACACAGAGTTGTATGTGGAGTGAACCAACTAGAAATTCCAAGAACACTGAAATTGACAGTCACTCAGTAAAATTAAGTTCTTTCAGCTCAGTGCGTAAGAGAGCCCTACCTAGGTCTTTTTTATTCTTTTCTTTATTGAGTCTACTTGATAGATCAAACAGTAATTTTAAAACTACTCAATAAGGATTTATTTTGTAAAAACTTGAAGGTGTTATGGGTAATTTTATGACAATTCTGTTAATGGGTTTTTTTTAAATTTTTATTTATTTATTTATTTCTAGGAGAGAGAGAGAGAGACAGCGTGACCAGGGAAGGGTCAGAGAGAGAGGGAGTCACAGACTGAAACAGGCTCCAGGCTCTGAGCTGGCAGTCAGCACAGAGCCCGACGCGGGGCTCGAACCCACGAACAGCGAGATCATGACCTAAGCGAAAGTCGGACGCTCAACCGACTAAGCCACCCAGGCGCCCCTTTTCTGACAATTCTGTATAACACACTTGAATCTCTCCTCAGGTTTCTTACATATGTAAAAAGAAATGAAATGCATAAGATGCTTTAAATCCATATGGTTCTTATATTTGGGAAACTTAAAACTTCTTTCAGACATTACCTTAGTGATCCTCATGGATTTTTAGGTTATTTTTTTTCCTGAATTCCATATCGTCACTTCAGGTGGAAAGTGAAATATGTGTCATTAATGACATTTTGCCTCTACCCCGGAAATGTAGCTCTTGCAGACGGTTTTTGGCTATTTGGTTATCCCACTAAGATGAACTACTCTGTTAACTGCTTTTCTACTCACAGCCTCTATTTTAGAGATGAGAAAACTTAAATGTATAGCTTCGCAGAATTTTAGGGCAGAGAAAAATCTGGAAGATTAGGACTGTCCGTTGCTCGTAACCAAAAAGGAGAATAACTGGAACTGATAATAAAAATGTTGCCATGCGGCACCTGGATGGCTCAGTTGGTTAAACGTCTGACTTTGGCTCAGGTCATGATCTCAGGGTCCAGGAGTTCGAGCCCCACGTCGGACTTTGTGCTGACAGCTCAGAGCCTGGAACCTGCTTCAGATTCTGCGTCTCCCTCTCTCTCTTCCCCTCCCTCCCCTTTCAAAAATAAATAAAATATTTTTAAAAACTTAAAAAAAAAAAAAAAAAGCATGTCATGAGCCCAGGCAGTTTCTGTCACTTATCTCTTGTCTCTGCTTCCTTCCTCTGTATTTTCTAATCCTGCTTCCTCTGTATCCTGGTCAGTAAGGTAGAATATGGCCCACGTTAATGTGCCACGACATTTAATACACTCAACAACATTAAATACTGAATCTTGTCTCCACCAAAGTTACTAAGCTCTGGGGAAGGGACGTTGAGTGATGCTCACTCATAGTTCAATTAGCCGTGGGCCAGAAATGAATGCATGGTCTGCAATGGTTTTGGGGAGTATATCCCTGTAGTTTGGGGTGAGGTGGGACTTAGTTAAGGGGATGGTTTGTAGGCTCAGCACATTCCAAAATGTGCCCATTAGAAAAGCTACTCCCACCTTGTACATATCCCCTGCCATAAATACGCCATTTTATAGGTAAGGAAACATTCCCTACAATATTAAATTATTTGGCCAAGATTACAAAATGAGCATTCCCAATCCAGTGCTATTTTGGTATGTAACTTAACTTTCTTGACAGTAGATGTGTTAGCGCTAAGCTTTACCAAAAATTCACTTTGTTTCTCTTCATATTACTCTGAATCTCATAGGCCCCTTTCCCTTATTTTCCTATTTGTCTCTTTCTAAGAAATTAGAGAAAATGCTACATGTAAATAAGAGAGACAAGTTTTCAAAAGATCCTACCTCTCCCTGAATAGGTTTCCTAAATAATCGAGAAAATAATGTATCTATATATGAACAAAATAGCATAAGCAAATGTATGGCAATGTAAGCCAAACTGCATTTAAGTTACCGAGGAAACAGAAAATAAGGACAAAGAATGAAAACCCTCAGTAAAAAATTTCTGAAAGGGCCAATTTTTAAGAGATCTTACAGGAAGAATAGTGATTATACCTCTGAGGTTGTACATTTATGGTCCACAGGTCAAATCAGGTCTACATATGTTTTGCTGAGCCTACGTAAGCCTTTAAAAAATATCTTAAATTGTAATGTCTTTTTTTGTGGGACCTGTTCTTTCCTGTTTAGCCATACTCTAGACCACTCAGTATTTTATTCTATCCTTTACTCTATCATAAGAATGTTGCCTGCTTCATCCCTAATGATATTCCCTGGATGTGGATTGCCACGATGAAAGAAATGTGCAAATCATTTATTCTTGGGAGATGAATATATACAAAGGCAAAGAGAGCTGTGAGACAT
The DNA here is from genome assembly GCF_008692635.1 of Crocuta crocuta. Lineage (NCBI taxonomy): Eukaryota > Metazoa > Chordata > Mammalia > Carnivora > Hyaenidae > Crocuta > Crocuta crocuta. The sequence continues at coordinate 4,393,284 of NW_027531905.1, read as the reverse complement.
GGATATGTGCCTATAAACTAGGGATGTAATAGAAATAGGCCTGTGTGAGGCTAAGAGACTTTGGACTATTGGTGGAATTATATAAATGAAAATGGATAGTTTAGAAGGCCCTTTCAATAGAGAGCCATAACACTATGGTCAGAGAATTTAGATTTTTTTTTCCCCATTAAGCAGTTTTCTGTCACTCTTAAGTTCCTGTTTGAGGGTTACTTGAGTTATTTGAGAAAAGGCACTTGACTACCATATAATGGTTCAACTTGAAGAGAAAGATAGGGGCTCAAAACCTTTTCAAAACTTGTAGGAAATAACAGTTTGGATACAGGTGGTAGTTCTGAAGATAGAAAGACAGAAAGGAGCCCTGGCAGGTAAGAGAAAATGGAATCAGACAAGAACAATACAGGAAAAAGAAGTTATGAGGCTGCAGTTTCCACAGAGGGTAAGAAAATTGGAGAGAGATGGCAGAATATAACATTCTGTTACAAAGGTGATGAAATAAATAAAAGCTGGTTTTCATATTAGCGCACAGCAGCTCTCAATCCTGTTCGTGGGTCTATTTCCTGCCAGCAGTTACTCATGGCTCCAGCTACTTGACTCTGCTGCTTGTCAAGAAAAGAACAGGCAGCCGCATGGGGTCTTCTGCATTTTATTCATTACAGCTTCTTTTATTTGTTGTTTTAATGTATTTAATTTACTAAATTATTACAGATGTTTTATATTACAATGCTAATAAGAAAAATATGAAAAGATGCCCAACTTCTTTTAAGTCTGGTAGAAGTGGAAACATTTTTCCTTTTGCCTGTTCAAGTTTCAGTTGATCCTTTTTGAAAATGCTGACTGAAAATGGATGGTCCATACTAATTTTAAGTAGAGGGAAAGAGGAACAAATTTTAAGTGACATTTTGAAGAAATCATTATATATCTGCTTTGAGAAGGTTCGAGACATTGGGAATTCGAAAACCTCATGAAGATGATCACAAAATGCATTACTGTTCTTTTCTGGGATCTTCATCGCTATTTGAGAGCACTCAGGATACAGGAAATGCTTAGAACATGCCAGTATTATTTGGTGTTAGTAGTTGTTGGAGTGTGTGAAAATCTTAGACCCAACTTTTGTGGGTGGCTTTTGTGGGAATTACGCTTCATGTTGCACAAAGGGAAGCAGTCTCCCCAAGAGCTGTATTTATGTGTGATTCATATACGTGGATTAGAACACTTAGGGAAAAACTCAACAAAGGAAAGCAACTTTCCCTCGGGGCTTCATGATTTACACAAATTAAATTTGTCACTGTTAAGACAGATAGAGCAGGCCCACTTAAGATCGTACGCTCCAAACCCTGGGCTGCATTAAAGCTCACGAGATAGCCACAGGTAACTATGTTAGATTTTCTTTGAACTGGTCCTCTAATTGGGGTCCTGTCACTGCAGAAAGCAATTGAAATTTGATTAAGGGACAGGAAACTCCCAAGTCTAATTTTGTCCTGGAGCTGCTCTGTGGGTTTTCTCTCGAGACTCCAACAGCTGTTGAGTGAAGGTTTTGGCGCGGATGCTAAAGGCTGCCCTGGTGAGGCACCTCCCGATCGTGCTAGGGCTTGATGGCTTATTTCTAGGTAGGCTAACTCTCCACCTGCATAGATACTTTGTGTTACACTGCTAGACTCCTGCTTGCTTTGATGCAGTTTGTAAGGGCACCTTCAGATCAGGGCCAAATTTAATCACGATAGAAGTAAGTACTTTAAATTTAATCATGATAGAAGTAAGTACTTTAACAAAGAACTCGTTTTTTCTTTCCTCTGTTCCAGTTGTAAATGTCCTAGTTGTTTTTGATACTAAATACCGCACCCCCCCCAATAATCAGGTCATGTGAACTTTGTGGGGAAAGCTGAAATGCAATTAAGTGAGAAAATACATGTAGAAAATAAGTTTGCAAAGTGTGAGGAAACCTTAAGATGTTATCAAAATATTCTTTTAACGAGAACAAACTTCTCGAGACACATTTATACTTTTCTGTAAGAGTTCATGCCAAGAGGATAGCAGAAATCTACTTCTTCCCAGTGCTCCTCCTTGGAGTAGGCCCAGTGAGCTGTCTTAGATATGAGCGTATCTTGCCACTCTAGTGGACTGCTTTCAACCATTCCCCAGGCATGAGGAGGATCTTTAACTACCTGGTTGGCTTAGATTATTTGGAACATAGCTGATGTTCAGTGACCCAATATACTAATCTGCAGAGCACTGCTGTATAAATATCATACCTACTGTGCAATGCCTCCGGGGAATAATAAAAACGTGTTAATCTTTTCATAATATGGAAAACTTAATTGCCAATGAATAATTCCTGCTTTATCATATGATCTAATATGTATACAACTACTTGCAAGTTGAACTGGACTAAAGGTCTGGAATGGCTAAAGTCCTGAAGGTTCAATTCAAAACACAGAGTCATGCAGTGGAATGAGCCATGCCTGGGCCTCAGACTGAATGATGTCAGAACCAACCTTCAGGTATAAAGCAAAGATTTTGAGTGCTGCTCTTGTTGGCATGCTCTCAGTGATACATGTGTTTATGGACATCAGACAGAGCAGAGGAGAAGCGTGGTGTATTACCTGCAACGTATAGTAAGCCATCGGACAACTGAAAGGCCTACTGGGGGCCAGCACTGAACTCCTTTAACTGCTCCATCCTTTGGGAAATATAAGGGAGGGTGGGGAGGTTGATAGGAATCCTTTTGACTAGATTGCTGGTGGAAGGTAGAGCTTCACGCCGTACGGACACGGGTGATTTGCACTACTGGTGGATATTCAGCTTTTGGTATTGTTGGCAATTATATTTGCATATGGAAAAAATGTGATTAGTAAATGGCCCCAGCTCACCAGTCTGACCTTCCAATGTTACTGACGTTTCTAAAACACTGTAAGTTTTACTTCAGATGAAGAAACAGTGGGATACTTCACTCTTCTTCCAAATATGTTGAGTAAATACAGCTTAACAATCCCTCTGACATATTGTTACCATGTTACTATGTGCTGTAAATGTAACAGACTGGTTAAAGACCAAGTCCTAACCACAACCATGTATTTCCTTTGTTTTATGTATTTAGGTCAGACGCTAAACATAGCTTTAACATATTTTCTTTGTGGTTTAATTTCCTTTGTGATTATTTCTTTTATTTAATGGGAGTGTAAAAATGTCCCAAGGACCAAAAACAAATTGCAGCTCACTTTTAACATAGGCACTAAGAGGTACTCTGTTAGTTTGCCTTTGGGTCAAGATTAAACTTTCAGGATCATTTCGGGTTAAAAATGCAACAGTGAGACATTTACATTTTCTTAACAAAACATAGGAGACTATATTCACGTGGCATTCTTTCATACCCTCTTGGGCCCAAGTCTTATAACAAACAAGGAATGAGAAAATGTGGGCTCCACAGTGACTCTCAGTGTATCTCTGGTCTGAGCCTCCCCAGAGGTGCCCGTGAGGCGCCTGCATGCAGCACCAGCCCACAGCTCATAATGACTCCCCAGAGATGTGGAGGGATTCCTGGACATGTAAGAAGGAAAGGCAAACTAAGTCATCAGGGCAGCACCTCAGGACCACCATGAACTTCACAGCAGTGTAGAGAGTGATGTGTGTCCATCTCCTAAGTGTTAAAGCTGCAAAGAGGTTTTTCATTACTATCCAGCTTATTAATGTGTGTTTGCTTCTGGCACTTCATTCAGTTTATACCCTGATAGTGAACAGGTTTGTTTTAACGGTATGTGTAATTCTCATTTCTCAGTAAAGGTGTTGAAATATTTGCTTCTTAAAAAAGACAGAAGTTTTCTTTTTTCTTTTCTTTCTTTCAACATTCACTTACCTGTGCATTTAGTAAGTAGCAGAAATATATATTTTTTTATCCTTTGGCCCTTATGAACATAATGTATTCATCAAATCCTAAAAGGTATCCTTAATAGAATATCCTTTGATTTTATCCAGGACTTAATATATTTAACACCTGGATAAATTTAGAGTTCTTTTGAACTAAATGAAATCACTGAGAATCTAACAGCTACCAGACAGCTGTTAATAGTTTTAACAACTACTTGCAGTTGCCCAGAGGGAAGAAAATGTGGTCCATTTCAGGTCCATATAAAAAATACAGTGAATTACAGTGGGAACAATAGTTACACTTTAATAAAGGGGAGACCTGTTTATTTTAATAGGACTAGTATTTCAATTGTTAAAAAATTAAAAATTATCATTTTAATTTCCTTGAATTAAAAATAATCCCCGAAGAAATAAGTCCATGAAAAAAATTAGTAATGGTTTTCTTCCTATTCATATTCTCATTATGGCTGGAGAATATATTTTGAAATGACATAGATATGTGTTTTTCTAAAAGTATTTTTATTTGAATTTCAAAGCGCAATTATTTCTAAAATTGTACCGAGAGTCAATATTATATTAAATGAATGGCAAGAAACACATACAGACAGTCTTAAACAATCTCTGTCTTTTTCTGGGAAGATGTCAGATATTTCATACAAGGAAGACATAATTATTAAATGAATATTAGTCTAAAAATATATGAAATTATTCAACAAAATCAGGCACTTACCTAACTGATTTTTTATTTTAATATTAATAAAACTTTCACAAGTTCCTGTTTCTTTACCCTAGAAAGGTATAATCCACTGTACCACTTACCTAATTTGTGAAGATGTATTTTATTATATAAACAAATAATTGGGTATAAACATGATTACACAGATTTAATTCACAATGTTAAAGACTAACCGTGCTGATTTTAATAAAAATATTTCCCTCATAAAATCTTATTACTAACCTTTTTTTTCATGAAACATGTGTTTCCACCACTTCCAAAGACCTGGTAATCGTTCATGCAAATGAAAAAAAAGTGTATGTTTTCCATAACACGCATAAGTTGTTCCACAAACATCTGGGAACGAAACTTTGAAAGCTGCTGGATTCTGAGCCAGCCCAGGTGTTCACTACAACATCTCTAGAACTCAGCAATTGCCTGCAGTAATTTGTTGCAACTCGTATTGGCATTTTTACGGTTATGATGAGGCAAAGGGTGATGACATCATGTTCTAATGTTACGAAGGTGCTGTGAATTCGGTGTGAAAATTCCATCAATGAGTGATTGTTACTGAAATTGACTACATTGGTGGCCATCGCATTTTGCCAACTGCAACATCTGGGCACAAGTTAGTAGTGGCACACCTTGTAAATAACTTAATTGAAATTAATTGCCAGAAGTTTGCAGCACCCTAGGTAGTTTATAAGTACCATTTCTTATTCTACTGCAGTGTTTTGCACTTGAGAATTTTGTATTCGCAGATTCTGTTTTAGCCGCTTGGGATGAAAGTGAAAAGTGTGGAAAATGTATGACGAAACAGCAGGACCACAAGGAAATAAACATTATATATAAGGAAGAAAACATTGCTGTCTATATACCTACTTTCACTGATAAAGTATTTTTCTCACATAAGTAATTTTAAAATTAATGTATAAAGCAGTTTTGAAAAAGAAGGCAGTTGCATGATTAGACATAGGTCCTTATTTCTCCAGAAAGAAACATCTAGTATTTTGCCTGTACTGTAAATATTCAATGCACACTGTGCTGATATAAACATGTGAAATTATTATACTATAACACCACATATTTGAAGAGATGAAGAAACTCTCCTGGGGAAGAACTAGGAGAGGGATTCGGAAATATGGGTCTGATTGTTGCTGCACATATTCTGAAGCATTTAGAAAAATTTTCTAAGTTATTCATAGCTTCATGCATCATAAATCCAAGGAAAGGTAACCAAAAAAATAACAAGGATGCTGTAGTCAACAAAAATGAATTTTTTCAATAAATATTGATGTCAACTCCTTGCTTCTTCCCTTCTTCACTCCTCTTACCTTTAAATTTTTGCTTTTTAAACAACATTTTATGAATGTAAAGATGATTAAAGACATTAAATGTTGATAGTTTAAAACTGACATGAAAAACCCAATTTGTAAACTAAATTTTACATTTGTCTTGAAAGTAATACAGCTTATACACTACAATATAAATTTTTGCAATGCTCTCAATATTTCAGAAACTTTTGTGAAATCTGTTTTAAAACATAATTGTTGTTTTGTTCTGCATGTTCAATAAGAAGATCTACAAAATGAACTTTTCCTAGTGTTTAATGTAGGAAGTACTTTTTCTAACCAGTGTGATTCTTATTATTTAAAGAAAAGCTCTATAATTCATATATTTCCCACCCTGCCAAGAAGATTAAAGCTTTTTTTTTTTTTTTTTGGTAAATCAGTAGCTATCCTGAGCCCATACTTTCTGAAACAACCAAATTGCTTTTTCTGCCCTTTTCCTTTTATATTTCTTCACTTTTGTGCTTTTGTACTTGCCTCAATAATCACTTATATCTGTGTTTTCTATGTAAATTAAACTAGATAGGGGTTAGATAATAAATATTCTAGAAGATCTAGGACTACCAGTTGGTACTCTTTCACATAAAATATTTACAATTCAAAAAATCTGTTCTTCTGAGAATGGTGGGATATTTCAAATTTGAATTTTTTTGTCCCTAGAGCTCACTATAACAAAAATTATACTTTATGTAAGAATACTTCGCTTTGTTTTTGATAACATAGACCTTTACGTTCACACATGAGCTTTTGATATGACTATGCAACCTAGCTACTCCCAAAAAAAAAAAAGAAAGAAAGAAAGAAAAGATTTGAATTCCTTTTTTTGAACAGAAGGAAAAAAAGTGTGTCTCTATACTTATTCATAAAAGTAATCTTAGTGCTTTGTCATAATGGACATATTGTTCAGGCAAAGTGAGTTCAATGCAGTCTCCAAATGTAAGAAAGGATTCCATTTAATCTTTGCTTTTGTTAAGAACAAGCGTGGAGAGTATGGGCAAAGAAGCAGCTTTAACTTATGGTTTTAATCGTAAATGTTTGAATCCCCGTAACTTTCCCTGAGGTTAATATTTTAATGGTATCAGATCAAATTAAATCGAGAATATGTGGAAGGAATGGCAGGCAATTAACAGAGCCGTACAAAATCAATGACAGTTGCTTTTTAATCACATTTCCACTCAGTTGTTTTTTCCTACAAATGAAATATTTTACAACAAAAATGTATAAATCTTTGGAGCTGTAGATAGGGCTACATGACTTAGGATAAATCTTTATGATTTAAGGAATAAAATAAGTCCCTGTTCTTAAGGATCTTGCTATTAATAACAACAGCTACATTTATTAAAGCTATAAAAGAGCTTGAAGTAGAGAAGTGAGTCAGGGATTTTGCTAATGAGTTGCAGAACTGACTATTCCGGAAGGCTGTTAGGAGGCAGTCCTGAGCAGTGCTAGAAATAATGAACAGAATGTGATTCAGATACTGAAGAAATAGGCAAGCTAAAAGAGATCTCTCAACTGGAAATAAATAAATAGTTTTAATTCTTTGATAAGGCATTTTTCTTGCCATATTCCACCATTTTGTTCATACATTGTGGTAAGAGAATGATTTCAATTCAAAGCAATTGCAGTGGCCCTGAGGGCATATAACATTTGGGGAGTACAAAGGTCAGTAGCATGGGAACTGATTATGAAGATCTGTTCTTTCATTCCATTAATTTAGTAGCACCTATGATGCTTCAGACCCTCCACTAGGCTCTACGGATATGGAGGCCAATAAGGCTACCACCTTATCCTGTACTTTGTGCTCATAATAACTATCCTAAACTATTGAAATGCGTTCGATTAGTTACATCTTATTTTAAAAGACAGATACAGAGACAACAAAGCTGACCTACAGTGTTAGATGTAAAAATAACAGTTGGGAGATGGGTAGAGAAATGAAGAGCACAGCAAGAGACCCTTGAGATTCTGCTGGTTTGTTTCTTGATCTGTGTGTTGGTTCCATGAGTGGTTCCATATTCACTTTGAGAATATTCATTGAATATACACTTACGATTTGTGCACTCCTCTTAAGTGCAAAATCTCTTAGTAAAAATTTACATAGTACAAACCTCTTAGTAAAAATTTACATAGAACTGAGGAGAAAAAAGATAGAGAGCTGTTTAACACATATTTAAAAGACATGCCTTCCTTTTTCTTTATCAACCAAGATTCCTCATCTTTTTGCTACTACTCAATCCACTACTATACATGCTAGTATAGTCCATATGATAGGGCTCTCTATAAGATTGCTAATGGCAGAATCACCATCTCTCATGGCCACTCTTCAATCTTTACCTCCTGTGATGGCTTGGGTCCTTGTGACTTTTTAACCATTCATTCTTTTTTCTAAATAAGATAGTTCAACAAAAAAATTTTTTTCTCCTAATTTGCCTTTTGTAACACCATCTTCCTCTGGTTCTTTTTCTAATTATTAAATTGTTCTTTCCTACCCCCTTCACTAGATTTTCTTCTAACCATTCTTCAAATATTGATCTTCTTCTGTTTTCTTTTTGGTAAAAATTTTTTTATGTTTATTTATTTTTGAGAGAAAGAGAGACAGAGTGTGAATGGGGGGAGGGGCAGAGAGAGAGGGAGACACAGAATCCCAAGCAGGCTCCAGGTTCTGGGCTGTCAGCACAGAGCCTGATGCGGGGCTCAAACTCATGACTGCAAGATCATGACCTGAGCCAAAGTCAGTGCCTTAACCAACTGAGCCACCCAGGTACCTCTTCTGTTTGCTTGTTTGTTTGTTTGTTTGTTTGTTTTTTAAATTTTCTCCTCATTGTAACTTCTTCCAGGGAATTTGATTCAGAGATTTTATGTTTGTTTCTTTGTTTGTTTGGTTGGTTTTGTTTTAACTACAGTCTATCAGCAATGCTCAAATCCTTGTCTCCACCTCCAAAAACCTGAGACCTAGTTCCATATTTTAGATTGTCTCCTTGGCATTTCCACTTATTTTTCATATAAATATCCCAAACTAAGTAAGTTCCAAACTGAAATTATTGTCTAAACTCCAGAAGTCTGATTCTCCTCCTTTATTTCCTGTTTCAATTAGGAGTTCATCTTTAAGCCAGTCATCCAAGGTAGATATTTCTGAATAATTCTCTATCCTGTCCTTTCTATCTTTCAGTTCCCACAAGAAAAAACCATGATGTGTGTTATTAGTACCAGTTAAATATTTCTCAAATTGAGTTCCTCTTCTCAATTCCATTGAAATAGGTATAGTTTGGACCCTCATTCTCTTTTCCCCCCCAGCAGAATATTTTTATATCCTCATATGTAGATCCACTGCCTACGATGTGAACATCCTTCTCACCTGTTTTTCACATTGTTGCTGGAGTCATCACACTGCTATGCAGCACCACTGAAAGGGAACTTCCTGCCAGCGAGGCACCAGGAGCACAGCAGGCTGACTCTTCTTTTAACATCTTCCTTTTGAGATGCAAGAATGGTTAATCTCAGCAACAACAGTGGAACCTAAGCAATGGTGCCACTCACCTGTCATAATATTCAAGAGATTTCCATTGGTTATAGGGCAAGTGGAGCCACAGTTTTAAAAATGACATCTCATTTTAAATAAAATTCAGGAGAACGTGATCTCTATAACAAAGGAAAGATCTGAGAGCAAGTCTATAAATTGGGACCAAGGGAGGTAATTTTAAAAAAGGACAAAATTTCAAACTAGTTGAATTAGAAAAGAGAACTTAAAAATGTAATGGGATTTCAAAAAATCTTCATAGGAAAAGAAAGCAACATGGCAGAAAGCGAAATTATCATTTAGAAAACACATATGGAGACCAAAGCATGGGAGAGAAGATGATAGATCTATATATATCATCTATTATAAACAAGACTGTAAAGACAATTCTTATACATGCCTTGGCATGTTATCTCCTTGTTCCTTAGAACACATTTCTAATTGTAGACATACTGGGTCATAAACTATGAATTTAGAAAAGTTCTAGAATGTGTTACCAAAATGTCCTATGAAATCGTTAAATTTATTATTTTACCAATAATGACTACAAAAACAAATTGCTTCATATCCAAGCTCATACAACTATTACAAACCATTTTTTAAAAAACCTTCGCTAGGCTATTTTAAATCCCATTAATGATTGCCCTTAATCTTAGAAAATATTTTGCATTCGACATCTTTTTTCAATGTTTATTTATTTTTGAGAGAGAGAGACAGAGCATGAGCAGGGACAGGCAGAGAGAGAGGGAGACACAGACTTAGAAGCGGGCTCCTAGCTCCCAGCTGTCAGCACAAAGCCTGACCCAGGGCTTGAACTCACAGTCATGGAACCATGTTATCATGAACTGAGCTGAAGTCAGATGCTTAGCCAACTGAACCACCTTCACACCCCTTTATGAGACATTGCTTAAGAATGTTTTGACATTTGCACTAGGTTTGCATCAATAATTCCAACAAATATTTAAATTTAACTCAGTGTTGAACTGCCATTGATGCGGTTTTTTAAAGTTCAATTTCGGGGCGCCTGGGTGGCTTAGTCGGTTAAGCGTCCGACTTTCGTTTAGGTCATGATCTCGCAGGTCGTGGGTTCCGGCCCCACGTCGGGCTCTGTGCTGGCTGCCAGCTCAGAGCCTGGAGCCTGTTTCAGTCTGTGATTCCCTCTCTCTCTGACCCTCCCCTGCTCACGCTGTCTCTCTCTCTCTCCTAAAAATAAATAAAAACCTTAAAAAAAATTTAAAGTTCAATTTCTTCTCCTTTTCATTGTTTATTTTTATGCATTTCCCATTGGACAGGGACATCTTTAAAAAACGTTTTCATTAAGAATATTTAGATGGTATACTTTCTGAGCCCTTACATTTTTGAGATGTCTTTCTGTTGACTTCATATGTTTAGGACAATTTGAGTTTAGGCCTTTTGGGTAATATAAGGTTCTCTCTAAAGTAGGATACATTGTTTTTTTCTTCAGTGTTACAGTCAATCCCAGGCAATCTGTGTTAAAGGGCTGCTGTGTTGTAGAATATTTTCTTTTGTCTTTGAAATTGAAAATATTTATCCTAATGTGTCTAGGTATTAGTATCTTTTAATTAATTTAGCCTGATTCAGTTATTGAACTATTCCCATTACAAATGTACATGTTTCTTCAGCTTTGGGAAGTTTATTATTTTCTATTATAATATTTGTTAAATTGAGAAAAAGAGCATAAATCAGTATTTACTTCATGAAATTGGGGATGGGACGGGGGTAGGGGGAAATGGGTAATAAAGGTATCCGGCCCAGAAGTTTTTGTGAGTTATTTCTAATTATCAAGCAATAGTTAATTCCCATGTGATAAGTATAAATTCTTTCAGAATACAGGAAAAGGTAGAAATCTTCTCAATTCATTTTATAATGCAAATATAATCTTGGTAGCAAAATCAAAAAAGATAATATAACTACATAAATCTTTCATAAATATAATACAAAAAAACCCAACTAAAATCATTTTAAAGCTGACAGTATTTACAAAATACACCAAAATGAGGTAGGGTTTTTTTTTTTTTTCAAATATGGCTTAATACTAGGAAGCACATTAATATAATTTTATCACATTAAAAGAAAATATATGTTCATTGCAATAATGTTGGTCTTCTTACATTGGACTAGATAGGTGTTCACTTGGCATTACTTTTCTACCTTTTAGTGCAGAGGAGAAACCACAGATGGTCAGAATTTGCCAATAAGAAGCCCTGACATGAGATTTATTGGGCATGAGAAGGAAAGGCCATTATTCTCTGGAGGCAGTTGCACACTAACAAAGGAGCACACATGAGATTTACACTGGCTTTCTCAAGAAACCTTGAGAACCACCAGCTGTGGTGTTACAAACTGACATCTTTACTTTTGAACTCCCTGACCTTTGTTTCTCATGTTTTCCTAAGAGTTGCGTAAACCTCTAATTCCTATATTAAACTCTTGGCACCTGGGTTCCATGGAGGGCCTTCTGTGTCCCTGGTTGATCCCTGATTGATAGAATACACAAATTATACTTGATAAAATTCAAAATCCAATGCTTAATCAAACCTATATGATATATATTATATATAATAGATCAAATTTAACAATAGGTAGGGAGTACATAAAGGAATTAATAAAACGTTTCTTAGATAAATCTTGAATAAGTAGAAAGGTGTACCTCATTCTTCGATGTTGAAGATTCAATATTATGAAGATATCAAGTACCTTCAAATTAACTCATATATCTAATATGATTAAAGATTCTCATCAGAATTTTTTTAATTTGATAAAAATTTCATGAAACTTTCTTGAGAAAATAATGAGCAAGACTAATTAAACTATTTATGAGAAAAGAACAATGCATGGATAACTGGCCCAATGAGCATTAAACCAAATTATAAAATTACAATAATTAAAAATGTAATATAGTGCCATGTCACCATAGACATAGATCTATAAAAATAGAATTAAAATGTATAAATAAAACCTAGTATATATAGGAATTTAATAATAACAAAGCTGTATTTAATTTTTTGTTGTTGTTGTCTCTCCACCAGATTTGTAAACTCTACTGGTTGTGTTTCAATTTTTTAACTGATAACTCCAATCCTTACTCCCTCGTCAACTGCTTGGTGTTTGACATTTGGGTGCCTAGAATGTATCGTTTACAGTTCTTTCATCCAAATAAATGGACTTTTTTGAAACGGTTCATGTTCTCGGTCTTAAAGATATATTTGAAATTGAAAGACTTAATATCGTTAAAATGTCCATACTACCCAAAGTGACCTACTGACCCAATCAAGATCTTATCAAAATCCCAACGATTTATTTTGAAGAATTACAAAAAAATCCTAAAATTCAAATGGAATATCAAGTGAGCTTGAATAACAAAAACAATCTTCAAAAGGAAGAACAAAATCGAATGTCTCATTGCCTCCTGATTTTAAAACTTACTACAAAGCCATGGTATTTAAAAGAGAGTAGTATTGGCATAAAAGGAGATATATAAACAAATAGAATAGAATAAAGAGTTCAAAACTAAACTTTTGCACATACAGCCAAATGATGTTTCACAAAGTTACCAAGACCATTAAGTGGGGTAACGACAGTCTTTTCAACAAACGGTATTGGGATAACTGGCAAGACACACATGAAAAGAATGAAGTTACGTCATATACAAAAATGAATCAAAATGGACCAAAAACCAGCACATAAAGAGTTGAAACTATAAAGCCCTTAGAAGAAAACATAGGAGAAGGTATTTACGACATTGGATGAGTCAACGATTTCGTGGCTATGACCCTAAAACACAGGCAACAACAACAACAAAAAGTAGATAAATTGGACTACATAAAATAGTGTGCATACTACATAGTATACTGTGCATTAAAGGACATGATCAATAGAGTGAAAAGGGAATAGGAGAAAATATTTGCAGATTATATATCTCACAGGGGTTATTTAGAATCTATAAAGGACTACAGCCCAACAACAAAAATCCCACAAAGAACCCAGTATAACAATAGGCAAAAGACTGGAATAGATATTTCTCTAAAGAAGCTATACAAATGGGGAACAAACACATGAAGAGTTGCTCAACATCACCAAACATTAGGGAAATACAAATCAAATCCACACAAGATAGTACTGCACACTGATTAGGGTAGCTACTATCAAAACCCCCAAAATAACAAGTGTTTGTGAAGATGTGGAGGAATTGGGACACTTTGCTCAGTGAGAAGGTAAAGTGGTGCAGTAACTATAGTAAATAGATGGTGCTCCCTCAAAAAACTAAAAATAGAATTCCTATATGATCCAGCCATTCTACTTCTGGATCTATACCTAAAAGAATGGTAAGCACTTTCTTGAAGAGATATTTGTATATCCATGTTCATAGCACCATTACTTATAATAGCCAGATGGTGGAAACAACCTAAGTGTCCAGTGACAGAGAAACTGATAAACAAAATGTGATATATGCATTCAGTAGACTAGGATTCAGCCTTAAAAAAGAGAGGAAATTTTGACACATGCTAAAACATGGATAAACCTTGAGAACATTATGTTAAGTGAAATAAGCCGCTTACAAAGAAACAAATACTTTATGCCACTTCTATGAGTTACCTGGAGTGCTCAAATTCACCCAGAAGACAGAAAATGGTAATTTCTAGGTTCTGGAGGGAGGAGGGAATGGAGATTTATTGTGTAATTGGTACAAAGTTTCAGTTTTGCAAGATGAAAAGAGTTCTAGAGATGAATGATGATGGTTTCGTAACAATGTGAATGTATGTATTACCACTAAACTGTACACTTAAAAATGGTTAAGATAATAAATTTTATGTGTATGTCATCATAATTAATTAATTAGGTACATATGTAACTAAAGATATGTTGGAGAGATATCTATAAAAGGGAAGACCAGAGATGTTTCATTCTCTTATGCTTTCTGATCCTTGGATAACAACTATAATCTCATTTCTTGGCACCTCCCTTTTTTCCCCTTTAGCAGAATACAAGCCAATGTTGCCATTTTTCCGACTAGTCCCACATGGGACTAGCTGAATATTCCGCTCTCTCTTTGTTTTCTAACAAGTCAGTGTGCTCAGTGTGCTTCTTAAACTAGATGTCATCCTTCTCCTCATATGGTTTACATTCCAGTTGGGGGGCGTAACAACAACAAAAGGGGCAATCATAACAAAATGTGATGGTGTCAATTTCTAAAATGTTCACCTGAAGTCCTGATGGTATTGAATTCAGTAGGGCTTCCTATAGTAACTTAGCACATGGAGGTGACTAAGCAAAGTGGTGTTAAGAACAGCATAATGCCTTGCAGTTCTAATTGGACAAGACATACACAAACAATATCATATACAATATTCCAACACGATAAAAGGCTTATTTTTGTTTTAAATTATATATGCATAAGAGCAGGGTTGAGAGGACGTAATGAACATATAAAAGACTTCGTTGTGGTTGACACGGAAAAAATTTTAAAGCTGCAGGGTCCAAGTATGGATAAGAGCTTATTTGATTAGCAATTGTTTCAAGGGTCAAGAATGAAAGATAGGAATATAGAACTCAAATGTGGAAAATTTTACTACTAGAATTTTTTTTTTGGTGGCTAAGAAACAAGTCCATGCCATTTATGATGTCATTTATTTAATTTGAGCAGAAAAACTAACAAATGAAATCAAGGCAACTACAAAACTTCCTATATGATTGAAAAATCTGCAACAAAAGCAGATGCTTCAACTGGAAAAGTTTCTTTCACAGCTTGGTTTCTGGGTTTTGTAACTGTCAGCTGAGTTGGGCAAAAGCATTACAATGTATTTGGGCAAATGAGACTCTACCATAGGCTTTTTCAGTTAATACATAAAAAAACATTTAAAAATATTAAAGGAAGTCATATTTAGGGTTTTTTTGTTTCTTCAACAGATTGTTATCAATTCCTTTAAATGTTGTATCATAGTTTCCTATTAGAAAGAAAAAAATACACAGAATATGGTTGCATCAGCAAAAGGTTGCAATTCTTTCCTTTTTATTAAGCACAAATTCACCATTTGGTGAAATTACAGTATTCTTAAATTTTTAGCAACAATAAAGTGTAACGAACCTTATTTTCCTCAGTGGGAGGAGAACACTTTGAAGTTTGCCCCATTTAACATGATGTAATTTAAGTTTGTTAACCCTGAGTGCTCAATACACTCCTCTTAAAATTTCACATTTAAAATTTCCAAAACATTTGTTGTTCGAGTAGACTTTTAGAAGATTTCAAGAGTAATGGGTCCTCCAAACTTATCTGAGTTAATTTAAAAGAACAAAGAAAAGCGAGTGTTTAGCTTCATATAAATTTTAACTAGGATATTCTGTTCAAGATTTTTGGTTAATATATCAATTTATTTCCTAAGGCTGCTTCTCCTGTGTCCTATATTTCAATGAATGAAGTCATCATTCTCCCTCACAGCTCAAAATCTCAAACTATGTTTTGAGTTATTTTTCTCTTTACCCCCACCCACATCTACTTAGGTTTTACTCATACCAATTTTACCTTTACAGAACCGCTATTTGCTTTATTTTCAATCTCAAAGTATGCAGGATTATTGAAATAGCCTTCTAACTCAACCCTCTACCTTCGGATTCTTAATTATCTAATCCATCCCGCACCATACTGTAAGATCAGTTTTCTTAGTATTAGCATTAGCAAATGCTAATGTTCTTCTCCTACAACTTCCCATTATCAGCTCCGTTTGGGGAGCATCTCATTCAGGTATTCAATACTCTCACGGACCTGTTCACAATAGAAACAATAGAGTTTTCTAGCATTATTTCTACAACTACCTTTTACATTCTTTTAAGTTCTTAGATCCTTTAACCTGCCATCCATAAATGTTTTCTTTATCTAGGATGTGCTTTTATCACATTCAATATGTCTAAGAATTTTGCCTCAGCTGCAACATTCAGCTCAGATTGTGAACGCTTCAGAAAGCCTTCATGTCCCCATCCTCTGAATTTTCATAGTACTTTATATGCATCTCCCACTTTGTATAATTCTGATCATATATCTAAGTTTTCATTTACACTTTAGTCCCTTGACAGATTTCAAGTTCCTTTATAGGTGCTTTATCTTGTTATATCCCACACTCCAATTGTTCAGTAAAGTGTTCAGTGAATTATTCACTGTGTGTGTAAGATTGAAAACTCGTGAGAATTCAGATGTGAGACGTGTGAAGAAAGGAAATTTATTCACCTTTGAATAGTATTATGCATGTGTAAGTCTAAAGAGGGGAACTGAGTTTCATAATCCCAAGACTATTGTCATAAATTTGAAACTGTAACAGGATTTACTAAAAGCTCATTACCTTATGTCTCTCTCATGTAGTGACTGATTAATTTCTCAATGTTGAGAATTCTACACGGGGGAATAGATACAACAAATCTAACAAAACAGCTTCCATAATCTATTATCTTGCCTGATTTCTGGTTCTGATGATTTGCCATTGTCTGTTCCAGAGGAGACATCCAATGCAGGAAGCTGTAGGGCCGATTACTGCACACTGCCCTCTGGTGAGCCGCAAGGGTAGTCTGGAGGGGAAAACTCAGGGTTGAGAGTGTAACTCACTCTCCATGTCCAGGATGCCAGCTGGTGCCAAAGAATGATGTCACATTTTGTGATGTGATCACTTCTCTCAATTGTGCTCTCCTGAGTCTACCAGTTCTTTCCATGTAGGTCATCAAACGGCCATCAGCTGGTAAAACTTTCCTCTTCGCTTAGCCAAAAATGGATCCAGAATACTTGTAATGAGTCTTACTAAACCAAGAATTAAAAAAAAAAAATTACTATTACTTCCACCACATTTTCCTGCATCTTCAAATATCCCCTAGCATTGCAGGAAAACAATGGGAAAATTTTTTCTCCTCAGTTTGTAAGGGAAATGGACTTTTAGTGATTGCCATGCTAAATTCTTGTACATTCTATTTTATCTATAAAAATATAGAGCTTTTTCATTCTTAAAGAGATGGCCAGAAACCAAATCACCAACTTGACGGCATTAGAAGTACTATTTGACTTGGAAGGACAGCAAGTATATCTGGCTTTTGACCATATTAGTACTGCCATATTGCTGGGTGATATTATTCATTTATTCAGTACCACCTGACCAAATACTATCGATGACTAAAGGGGTAATTAAAAGTTTCAGAACAAACATGGAACTGCTCAAAACTCACCTTCTAAGAAGGATACGAATAACCCAGTGACCAATGAGGTGTTTCATTGGTTTCTGCAGTCAAGTGTATTTGCTGTTTGTAGGCAATGATGTTTGTTATTTTCTCATCCTATTATTCTCAACTTTGGGGAACTACATTCTGTATGAATGATGCCAGTAATGGGTAATCTTAAAAGGAGTGGAAATTGCCTTTCTGAAGAAGGAATAAAAAGACTTGCAGAAACATGGAATAAATGCCATCTTGTTGCTTGATGGCATGCTAATCTTGTTTAAGAAAGAAAAGTCTCCTTTAATAACACTTTTGACTCTTCAAACTCCAAGAAACTGACCTTGCTTTAGAAGCCCATTTTAAGCTTCTAAAATGAAAGCTTAATTTTTCCTTATGTTCTTTATTATGTAGTTGAAAGTTTAAATTACATTAGAACTAAAATCCTTTCTTGACTCTCAATCTTTTAATTTTCTGAGTCTGTTTACATGCAAATTAAGTAAACTAGTTCTTACTTTTTGTTAATTTATTTTACTTTCAAGTAAAAAAAAACATTCTGTGGGAGGTTTTATGCTGGTTTCTGCTGAATTGTTGCTTAAATGTGGGTGAAGGGATTCCTGAATTCAGAGAGAAGTTTAAATAAAATAGCATGTAAGCTCGTTTACCCTCAGAATTCTATGTGTCCAATGATATCATACACTGGTGAATAATTATTTTAAAACTTTAAGTATTAATCATATATGTTAAGAAGTATTTAAGCCAGGTCTTTGTACTGTTGTATGTTATGTAACTGAAAAGTTACCGTGAGGAGAAATGGTATAAACAAAGTTTGCTTTTCACCACAGAAATGATGTTACTCAGGCTTTGATTAAATAACTACCAACTCTGTCTAGTAACCATTTAATCAAACAGGATATATCCTGTATTTTGCATTGTAGTAAAGCCTTCTAGAATAAAGTAAATATTCATAAATCAAATAGAGAAACTGATAGCATTGTATGTGAATCAGCACAATATTGTAACTTATTATATAAAGTTCTTCTTTTGCTTTTTCTTATAACTAATTTTAATGGATACCAACTAAAGAGTGAAAGACAACCACCAGGGTCATAGAATTTAAAAGGCTTATTTAAAAATGCCTTTGATTATTAGTGTATTTATGATGTTGACACCTTTTCCTCGTATAGGATTTGCAATTAAAAAATTAATAAACTTTATTTTTTTAGAGCAGTATGAGGAGCATAGCAAAATTAAAGCCTTAACACATCATCAAGGGTCCCCAGTTAGAATAGAAGCGTATGAAAGGCAGTTTGAAAAATGGAGTTCTGTCCAAGGTTTGGCTTACAGTGGGTTCACTGGTTGCAACAGAAACTGCATGGCCTGCGAAGCCTGGAATATTAACTATCTGGGCCTTTACAGAAAAAGTTGTTAACGATGCATGGGTGGTGGGCCCATCGTGTCTCTATTTTGATTCACTTGATTGGCTCCTGCAAAACTGGATGGCACCTGGAAGTTGACCCCAGGCTATCTCTAGCTCAATCAAGTAGCATCCTTGATCACAGCTAGTGATGGTGCTAGAGGTGGTTTTCTTTGTTAGAGTTAATCCACGTTATTAGAGTGAATTAATACAGCCTCAGGTACATAGTACATAGCCACTGATTTGTGAGTGCATTCTCTTCCATCTCATCCAGATTACAGCATCAGAAACCATCCAGTGTGCATTCAGATGGGAAGAATAAATACATGTTAACAAAGCAGTAGCAGTAAGGAAGAAGAGGAAGGAAGGTCAAAGGGTTTCTTAATTTTTTGATGTTTATTTATTTTTGAGAGAGACAGTGTGTGTGGAGGGGAGGGACAGAGAGAGAGGGAGACACAGAATCTGAAGCAGGCTCCAGGCTCCAAGCTGTCAGCACAGAGCCCAATGCTGGGCTCGAACCCACAAATTGTGAGATCATGACCTGAACTAAAGTCAGAGGCTTAACCAACTGAGCCACTCAGGCTCCCCGAAGGTTTTTTTTACAGTACTGGATGTGAGAGGAGTTGATGGCTGTTCTCCAGAATACATTATCCCCTTCCTCTATTGTAATAGAGTCTCTGAGTTTTAGCAAAACACAAAAGCTGCCCAGCTGAAAAAAAACAAAAACAAAAAAACATTTTCCAGCTTCCTCTGTAGCTAAGAATGGTTATATGGCAAAGTTCTGGTCAATGGGGTGCAAATGGAAGTGAAATGTGTGTCTTTTGTGCCCTCTACTTAAAAAGAGGAAGTATTACCTTCACGTCCTCTCCTTTCCCTTTTTCTGCCAGTTAGAATGCAGACAAGAGAGCAGGAGCTGGAGCATGCAAAGAAACCCATGTGTTCAAAATGGGAGTTGGGGCGCCTGGGTGGCTTAGTCGGTTAAGTGTCTGACTTTCGCTTAGGTCACGATCTCACAGTCCGTGGGTTCGAGCCCCGCGTCGGGCTCTGTGCTGACTGCCAGCTCAGAGCCGGGAGCCTATTTCAGCGTCTGTGTCCCCCCCTCTCTCCGACCCTCCCCTGCTCGTGCTGTCTCTCTCTCTCTCCTAGAAATAAATAATAATAAAAATATTAAAAAAAAAACACAAAACANTCACGCTGTCTCTCTCTCTCTCCTAGAAATAAATAATAATAAAAATATTTTAAAAAAAACACAAAACAAAAAAAAACAAAATGGGAGAGCAACAAGATGTGAGGAGGGGGTGTTGGCTCTCTATGGAGTCACCATACCAGCCCTAGATTACTAGGCTTATGTTTGCATGTGGAATAGAAATCAAGACTTCTCTCGTTTAAGTCATTACTATTTTCCAGCCTTTGTTAAAATTGCTGAAACTAGTGTTCTAACTAATGCAGAATGCATAAAAGCAATTAAGTGAGGTTGAATACAAAGGTTTTGTGGAGGATGGATAATGAGTTTGTTGTGGAACATGTAATTTGCCTATCTAGGTGCATATCTCATAGGCAATTGTAAAGTGTATCCCTAAAAACAAACAAACAAACAAACAAAAAACTTTCATGGGATCAAAGGTGGATAATATGCATGAGTTTTGTAGACATGTAGGATGTATTAATACAGGCTGAGTGAGAAGATTTTATACAGAAGATGCCAGTGTATTCCAGAATCATTTGTATTAAGGAGATGAAGTCGGTGGAAAGTAGAAAAAATTAACCACAGAGAATGGCTAAATCTGAGTGAAAACAAAGGATGAAAACTTGCAGAACAGCTACTTGAAGTGGAAGGTGAAGGAGGAAGACCCTATGAATTGGAATGAAGACCACAAGAATGGTCTGAAAAGTCAGAGAATCCACAGAGAATAATTTTGTTGAGGTTGATGGGGAAGTGAACTTCTATAGACAGTGACTGGTAGTCTCAAATGCATGTATATTTTAGTGAATACATATAGCTAGAAGCTATCTATCTACCTTATACTTACATGTAGTGAATGTAAAGCATATTCATGTCACTACAGATTGTTAACAATAAATCTTCATGTTATTATAAACTTGGGGGACATGTCTATGCAATAATCACGTAGCATAAAGGATTCATAGCATTTTACTGAAAAACAGAGCATACCATTGTTCATACTCTTCGTAACAGGACTCATATAATCTATATTTTACTCAGGAGCCTGTCTATCAACTATTTTCCTAAAATTCTAAATTTTTGCGGTATCTCATAAACCTAATTTTACTAAAAAAATAACTTCGGTTAGGTAAAAGCTAATTTTATTGTTACTTAATCTTTAGGTATTGTTATTTGAAGGCATTGTTAACATTCGTTATGCCATAATTTTTGGTAGAAAAACTAGGCAAATTATCATAATTATGTTGGGGTTTAAGACACGTCTTAAGCAAAGATTCTGATAAATGTATTAAAATAATACAAAAAATTATAATATGAATAACAGGCAAAACAATACCTTGGCTGTTAGTGAATTCACTTTTTTCCCCAAAAAGCAGTGGGCTTGTGGCTTACTGCCAAAAGCAGATTTACACACTGCAGGTTTGATATACCCTGTGGCTTAATATTCTTAAAATTTTATATCCTTATAACTATGCTTTTGAACTTAGAAAACTATTATCAAAGGAAAAATTGACTAGCCTTTCATTTATTTATAACTTCAATTATTGCCAGTTACTCCTGTATGAACAATGTAAGAAACGTGCGGGCAGAGTTGGTCTCCAATAGGGACAAATTTCAGATGTTGGGATGCTTTTTTTTTTTTTTTCCTATGCTTGGTTAAAGTTTGGAATAAGGACACAGGATTCTCTTTATCATTAGAATTATTTAATGTCCACGACTTAAAGAAAGAGATATAAATGGAAGGGTCTTCCACTGTTCATATGTAATACTTGCCTTTCTCTGGTCAAATTAAAAGAGTGATCAATACTCAGAGAATGCTGAGTGGGGAGAATGCTGAGTGGGATTTGACCATGTTCTTTCAAACTCCACTTTTCAAACTTCAGAGTTTTCTCATGATGTGTTAATTTTGTGGTGCACCAAAACTTTTGAAAAAGTTTAATTTAAATTCAATTTATCTTTATTGTAGCAGCTCTCACATGGCTTTCTGCCCAGAGTATTACTTGCTCCATCTGCAAAAGTGGTAGAGTAACTTCTAAAGAAGCAATATGATGGTTTAATATAGATGCAAAACCTAACTCACTTTTTGATTTTTCAATATCGTCATAAAAAGTAGTGTTTAACAGCCAGAGATGTGACCTTTAAACATTGGGAATTATGTGAATAATTTGGGTGTTAGAATTAATCCAAAATATAAAAAATATTCCAGCATTGATTTTTAATGTTTTTAGAAAGTTTCATTCCACTGATGCGTTCTTTTTAAGGACATAGTGAAGAGTAAAGGAAGTAGAGTGAATGTGCTTCATTCATGTACTTGATCTCTCAGTTATTATTTGGAGATCATAGTTAAAGGCAACTGATCACATAAAATTTTTTTAATGTATTATAAGGATTACATGGATGGAATGATGGCTTCTTTTGTGTATCAGGCACTGAGATAATAATAGAAGCAGTTCATATTTTTTATTGACATATAGTTGACATAGAATTTTATCCTAGTTTCAGGGGTACAACATAGTGATTTAACATTCATCTACATTACAAAATAATCAGAACAAGTCTAGTTACCATCTGTCACCATACAAAGTTGTTATATTTTTATTGACTATATTCCCTATACTGTACTTTAAATCCCTGTGACTTATTTTAAAACTGGAATTTTGTATCTCTTTATCTCCTTCACCTATTTGGTCCAGCCCCCTAGCCCCCAGCCCCCTGGCAACCACCAATTTGTTCTCTGGCTTTATGAATCTGTTCCTGCTCTTTTTTTTTTTTTAAGATTCCATAACTGTGAAATCATAGATTTGTCTTTCTCTACCTTCATTTAGCATAATGCCTTCTAAGTCCATCCATGTTGTTGCGAATGGCAAGATCTCATTCTTTTTTTATACTGAGTAATATTCCTTTGTATATGTGTACCACATCTTCTTTATTCATTCATCTACTGATATTGATGGACACTTAGGTTGCTTCCACATCTTGGCTGCTATAAACAATGCTAAAACAAAATGGAACTGCAGGTATCTTTTCCAATTAGTGTTCCCATTTTTTTTCAGATAAATACTCCAAAGTAGAATTGCTACATTACAGTGGTACTTCTATCTTTAACTCTTTGAGGAACCTCTATACCGTTTTCCACAGTGGCTGCACCAATTTACATTCCCATCAACAGTGCACAAAGGTTCCTTTTCTCCATATCTTCACCAACACTTGCTATTTCTTGTCTTTTTGATACTAGCCATTCTGATAGGTGTGAGGCAATATTTCATTGTAGTTTTGATTTGCAAATTTCCCTGATGATTGGTGACGTTGACCATTTTTTCATGAGTCTGTTCAGCTATCTGCATATCTTTGAAAAAAATGTCTACTCAGGTCCTTTGCTCACTTGTTAATCATATATATTGGCATTGAGTTGTATAAGGTCTTCATATATTTTGGACATTAAACCCTTATTGGATATATTATTTGCAAATATCTTCTTCCATTCAGTAGGTTTCCTTTTCTTTTTGTTAATGGTTTCCTTCACTGTGCAAAAGCTTTTTAGACATTAAGGTAGTGATTTTTGCCCAGTTAAAAATCAAGCCAAGCTGTGCAACAAAATAGTGGCTAGTGGCAATTTGCAAATGAGTGTAAGTTAGGGATCACGTATCTCCTATATAATGGAGATTTCATAAGTGGGTTAGATGCTGCACATAATTCACAGGAGACCTGTTTAGAGGAGGGGCCTGATTGAAGACCTTCACAGTTTACTCTTTCCATATTTTATATATACTGTTATAAATACATATTTGAAATAATTTCCACTGGTTTAATGTGAAAGCTGAGTATCATATGAATCTTAAAGAACTGCTCAGGGACAGTACGTCATTTTCAATCTCACTCTGGGATGAACACAGACAAAGGGAAAGGGAAGAAGGAGGATAAAGCTCTTTCCCATTTTAAGAAAATGACAATTCATTTTCTGATACTTAATATAAAGATAGAAATACAAAATCTTTCTACCAGTTAAAACTCTTGAGATTGAAAGTAACAGAAAACTTAATTCAAACTGGATTAAATAATAAATGAAAATTGTTTAGGTAAATGAAAAGTCCTATAGAGGTGAGAGAAGCTTTAGAACTGATTTGATCGAAGCTTCAGCTCCCTTTCTCTGAATTATATCAGCTTAGTTCTATAATCTGTATCTATTTTATCCTCAGACTGGTTTCTTTTATGGTCATAAGATGACTATTACAAGCATAGGAATTACATGCTTTTTCACTTAGATTCTCAGGAAGACAGAAAGATCCTTCCAACAACCACTGAAAAATAGTCCTGAGTTTTGTGCTTGGATGATCCTTGAAGCAATTCTTATGGTTAGGGTAATGCCATGATTGACTTAGGACTGGGTGTGCCTGCCCCATTCACTGTGGCAAGGGGTTTGGGAGTAACTTCTGGCTTACACCACTTAGGACTAACCTTGGAAAAAGTTAGGGTTAATCTCAGCCAATATATCTGAATACTACACAATGGGGGAAGAGTGAAATGCATGTTTGGATAATAACTACCACATCCACTGTAGTGTACCCTATTGCTCACCCAGCACTGTAATTAGTGAGCACCTTCTTTCTGTCTCTGCAAAGTGTTTTAGCGTAATCTGGAGCTCCTTATGCTCTAGCAACCAGTGACAAGTTCCCTACTCCCAACAAATGCAAAGTGCAATTGAAGAGAAAGGAGAAAGTCATTGCAATGAAAACTCCCAGTTAAACAGAGTGTATCTGGAAACATTACATAGTAGTCACTGATCTTTGTCATAATCTGTAGACAGTAGTAGTTAGGACTCCTGGAGGGCAGTGGTATGGGTTCTTGGCAAGGTACTGTTTTGCTTCTGGTGTTCTTTATGGCCCCATCTGAGATGGTCACTGGGGGGAGATGCTTTTTTAAAGAGATTACACTATTTTGGCAGCTTATTTCCTATTAGGTTGCATGTAGAAGTCTGAGGTTTAAGATTACGGGGCACTTGGGTGACTCAGTCAGTTGGGTGTCCGACTTCGGCTCAGGTCATGATTTCACGGTTCATGGGTTCAAGCCCCGCGTTGGATTCTGTGCTGACAACTCAGAGCCTGGAGCCTGTTTCGGATTCTGGGTCTCCCTTTCTCTCTGCCCCTCCCTGGCTTGCGCTCTGTCTCTCTCTGTCTTGAAAAGAAATAAACATTAAAAATTTTTTTAAAAGATTAAATAGTCACAAGTTATTATCAGTCAGGTTTGAGGTTTATTTAATGATATAACTTCCTGTTAATATTAGTTTTTTTTAACTAGTTGCTTCTTGTTACTTCTGTAAGCAAATAACTATGGCCAGAGCCATGTGTAGTCCAAGTTTTTATATCTTGGAATTCCTCTTTAGTAGTAGCACGTCACATTCTGACAGTCTAAATTTAGTTTTAACGGACCATACTGAGGTCTCAGTTTAATGCCATCTGCATTGGGGATATTCTAAAAAATGAATCTGCACTGGGGAGGGAAGGGCACAAATAATTCATTCCCTGTCTCCATAATAATCATGATGTCTCCAGTCACCTCCAAAATGAGCATGATTCTTCCTTTAGTTAAGCAGAAATTAAACTATTCCATCCCTTGGAATACTGAAGATTATTAGGATTTTGGAGATTTTTTGTTTGAGAATCTGAAGGGTGCTGTTACTAAAAGTGTAGACTACAGAGCTTGCTAGCTTCTTATAACCTTGGTCATGCAAGGTAGAGACGGTCTCTGAAATATTTTATTCAATCTACGTATCACGAACACCAGTGGTTCATAATGAGAGTCAATTTATAACTTCCGTTATGCTAAGAGAAACCCATAATTTCACTTATGAAAACCTGTTTATAATATCCATTGATTAGCAAAGCCTCAGGTGTTAATGGAAGATAATGATAGCAGAAGCATTTATTGTTGCTATGTTTGGAATGCAGTCTTTCTGATTAAATGCCAGCTAAATACATCTAAAGTGCAAACTCTAGATTATGGCAACTGACAACCATTAGAGGATAAAGTAAGTAACACATATGTGCACATTTATATCACATTGTGTACAGGAAAGTATTTTGAGGGAAAGTATAATAGTAACAAATTCAAACTGACTTAACCAACATCCACTATACTATTCAGTATTCAATACTGAAGATAGTAGCAAAAACGATCAGACTCCATGCTGATTTGATTTGAAGGCTCACATAATGGAACAATCTAGTATAGGGAGAAAAAGGGGCCAGAAAAGTGCTTATTTAAAAATTTCACAGTTTGTACTTTACATCCTTTTGCTTATATACAATGTTATAGATCTTTGTTTATTTGATCAGGGTTTCAGCTCCATTTCTTTTTCATTTTCTTGGTCACAAGATGACTGCCTTCGGCAACAAGGAACATACGTTTTCTCATTCACATCAAGAGGGAGAAAGGAAGCCATATTACACAATTTTGAGGCAAAAGTCCTATGACTGGTGCTCAATCCCAAACCATGTGTGGCTAAGGGAACATCATAGGTCAGGGTTATCCTGATTAGATTCACTTTGGGATAAAGGTGAGGTTAATTCCACCCAAATTTCTCAGGTGTGTGCTGCACAGTATGGGAAGGGTGGAATAGATTTTGAGAAGGCAAGTGTCCACTACGATCATTTTCAAAGCGTATAAAGATATAACAATTACATTATTTTCTTGTTGGAGTAAACAAAACAAAACTGACCTCTAAACCCATGTAGTAAAGACTCTGACTCCATTATTTGGTGTTTGAAGGTGGACAACTTCCAAGCCTTCATCTGTTCCCTCTTGCCCTATGTCTGGGCAGGCTGATGAGGAAGCCTGGGAGCTCCTGTCTTTGGTGCCAGTGAGAAATTTCAAGCCACACAAGCCTGGCCCCTATGTAGGAATTTTCACCCTAGCACCACACCCTGGCCACCATAAAACCCCTAAAGACCAGTTGCTCTTCCAACTTCCTTCCACCCTTCTTGCAGCCATTTTGGATTTGTTTGGGAAGCCTACCCTGCTTTTCCTAAAAAAGTCTCATTATGTGTCTAATAAACCTTCTTACCCCCTCTTGGTGCATGTGTGGCATCAGAAGTCTTTTTTTTAAACTTTAAAAAAATGTTTATTCATTTCTGAGAGACAGAGCATGAGCAGGTGAGAGGCAGAGAGAGAGGGAGACACAGAATCCGAATCAGGCTCCAGGCTCTGAGCTGTCAGCACCGAGCCTGAAGCGGGGCTCGAACTCACGGACCCCGTGATCATGACCTGAGCTGAAGTCAGACGCTTAACTGACTGAGCCACCAGGCATCCTGGCATTAGAAGTCTTGAAATATGAGCCAGATTTCAGGTGGGCATCCATCTCATTTCTGTGGGTGACCTCCACTGCACAGACACTGCAACGGTCCCAAGTTGTGGTGTTTCATTATTTTTATCAGCAAGTGAGCACCTTCCTCCTGAATCCCCTACCTCTTTGAATAGCACCAGAAACCTGGAATACATCTTCTGTTCTTTCCTATGATTTTGCTGCCCACATGCCTTTCAAATCCTTTTTGCCAATTTCATGGCTACCACCTCAACTCAGGCTTCCACAATTCCTCATTCTAGTTGTTCTCTCAGTCTTCTTTCCCTGTTTGTCCAGAGAAAAACCTGTTCCCAATCTAATAATCCATCCTGCGCACTGCTGCTAAAGTAATTCTCCCCAACCCCACTTAACCAATCCATTCATTTTCCATTGCCTACAGGATAGATTTCAAACTCCATAGCAGTTTGTAAAATTCTCCATCCCTCTTGATCCATCTACAGTTCCCATTTCTCCTGTCACATTCACACCTTTGTCTCCACTAAACCTACCTACACACTATACTTACCTCTATAGTTGACAGGCAAGGAGATACATATAGAGATACATGTGCCTTTGTGTGGAACATCTTTGTCTCTTCTTACCTTGGCCAATTCCGATACTGGTTCTTCAAGACTCATCTTGATCTTTACATTTTTTGAGAAGTACTTCCTTTATAACGCAGGTTGAATGAGGTGCTCCTCCTCCATATTTTAACAATAAACTTGATTTCAGGGTTTGTCCTCACACTATTTGATATGATTGTCTACATTTTTCTCCAAATTTCATCCTCTTGAGGGCAGGAACCATGTTTCTCATCTCAAAAGGTCACAATCAATTAGGGTCATGGGCCTGTAGATATATACATAACAAAGGTAAATAATAATACAAGATGGCTTATGAAAAGTACCCTGAAAAGTAATAGAGTCATAAGTCCTAAAGTAACAGAGCCATACATTCTAATACACTTAAGTTCTGGAGGAGAGAAGAAGAAGCACTATGGAGAAATCGGAACTTCACACATTGCTAGTGAGAATGTAAAATGTTTTTCACTATGGAAAACAGTCTGGCAGTTTCTCAAAAGGTTAAACAGAATTAGCAATGGCTCAGCAATTCTACTCCTGGGTATATATATCCATGAAAACGTTATGTTGACAAAAAACTTGTATATGAACGTTCGTAGGAGCATTATTCATAATAGCCCCAAAGTGGAAACCACTTAAATGTCCACCAACTGACGCATGGTTAAATGAACTATGAAAACATGATGTGAAGTGAAGGAACCCAGTCACAAAAGACTACATATTGCATGATCACGTTCATATGAAATGTCCAGAATAGGCAAATCTAAAAAGGTATAAAGTGGTTTAGTGCTTGTCTAGGCCTAAGGGGTAGGGAACTGGAGGAATTGGGAGTGACTGACAAAGGGTACAAGGTTTCTTTTTGAGGTGATAAATATATTCTAAAGT
The DNA here is from genome assembly GCF_008692635.1 of Crocuta crocuta. NCBI lineage: Eukaryota > Metazoa > Chordata > Mammalia > Carnivora > Hyaenidae > Crocuta > Crocuta crocuta. The sequence continues at coordinate 4,364,235 of NW_027531905.1, read as the reverse complement.
TGATTGTGGTGATGGTTGTAAAATTCTGTGAGTATATTAAAAACAACTGAGTTTATACTTAATAAAAAAGAAAAAGCACAAATTACTGTGTGAAGGGGAGAAAGACTTCACGGAGGTGGTGAAATTGGGATTCACTGATAAACAAATGATGTGAAAAGCAGAGGCAGTGTGTTGTAGTGAATAAACAAATCCTTTCACTGGGCAGACCTGGCTTTGGATCCTGCTCTGCCAGTTGGTTCAATTAATCTCTGTAACTCTTTATCCTTATCTAAAAAGTGAATATATTAATAGCCTTACTTTGGAGGATTAGTGTTATGACAAATTATGACAAATTCAAAATATTTATACAGTCACATAGAATAATTATGCCAGCCCATAGCAAATGTTCAATAAATATTAGTTTCCATTATTATCGTTAAGTCTGTTTATTATTGACTATTGGATAGGTGGGACAGAAGAAACACATAGATATATCAAAGAAAACTCTCAGAAACTCATCTGAGGTTTCCCGCAGAAAGGGGTGTGATATCACAAAATGTTATAAAGGTAATTATATTCAGTTTCAGAAGCATTTATTGAATACCTTTCTTTTAATCACTAAATACTATGATATTGCTGCATATACAAAGATAAATAAGAAGTAGACTGACAGATAAACAAATGAAAAGTGGTCTTTGACTTGGTGGTCTAGTAGATAGGTAAAGAAATTTGGGTAAGAAAGCATCATATTTGCTATCATAGAAATCTGTTCATGATAGAAACACATGACAGAAAAAATGGGTGTAGAAGAGTAACTTTTGAGCTCAATATTGGAACTCCTCACGAACCACCTGAGCTTCCACTTACTGGAGAATTGTTAGGATTACTTGCTGACATTTTCCACTGCGAGTACACAGCAGAGATTATTAAAGGCTTGAGTCAATTTTTTCAATGGAAAGATGAGGAAAAAAAACCATCTAAAATGTTAAAGAATGCCTGTTATACGATGACTGTGAATGTTCCAGATTTATGCTCAAAGTTTCCAGATTTTACTTGTCTATCTTTCCCACTAGACTATAAACTCCTTGAAGGCAAACATCTTGAATGAATCTGGTCCATTCTCAGATTGTCATAACTTAGCCCAGTAGGCCAAGTAGACATTTAATAAAAAAAGAACTGCCAAATAAATGTTCTTCATATCCTTTCCATGTCAACGATGGTAGAATCACAACAAGTGACTTGCTAGTTGACCGTTTCTCTTTAACAGTTACTGACACTTTGATATGAACACACACAAAAAAATCTAGATGAGCACTCTTCCTTTGAAATAAAACCCTGACAGTTATGTCATTCTCTTTTCTTTTTCTTCAGGAGAAATTACTTGACTGAAGGCTTAGGAAGAAAGTGGGTGGCTTGGCAGCTGAAAATAAAGTGTCTCTGAAATAGAGATGGCATGTATAAATTGCCATGATCAGGAGCTGAGGCCATGAACAAAAATAATTCCTGAGCAGACTCTTTGGCTTATCTCATATGGCCTGGAGAAGCTCTGGGCTTAGGTGCATTCCGGTGCTTGAGTGTTCAGATATGCAGAGATGAAATGGAGCAGTTGTCCAGTCAACCGTTTCTTGAGCACTTACTACCTGTCAGGCATTTGGCTAAGTTCGTTGTTATTGAACCCTGCCTGGAGGTGGTGAAAACATCAGGCAGGCTTTCCTCAGGAACAGTCCTACAGACTCCCAGATGGGAGTATCATTTGGGGGATGGTTTATTTGCATACATTAGGCATGGAAACTGGGTCTGTCAGTCTAGAGGAAGGAGAAACTGTAATTAACAAGAGGTAGTTCCTTCGTCACCCCCCTTCATAAGGCCACCCTCCATGGACCACTCAAGCCATTGGAGGCGTGGCTCCGAAGATGGGGCCCTCAGCTCGGGCCACGTGACGCGCGTGTTGGCGTTGAGTGACAGGCGTAGCTCTGGGCGGGCCTTGGAGGAAATCAACTTCCGGGGGCAGAGGTGCTAGAAGCCGGGTGGTGCGTGGGCTATCCCAACTTGTGCTGGGGTCGCGGTCCCCCCGACGGGTTTGGGGTCGTGCCCCGGGTGTGCGCGTGCGGGGCCGTCGGCTGGGGTAGCTCACCTGGCAGTTTGGGTGAGCGGCGCGGCGGCGGCGGCGGCGGGAGCCAGAGCGGGGAGCAGGTAAATGGAAGCTCGCCTTCCGGGCCTGGGTCTGGGGGCCGGGGCCGCGGGAGGCGGNCGGAGGTCGCCGGGACCGGGAGCTGGAGGTGTGACCCGCCTCGGGCTGGAACGGAGTCTCGCCGCCTCGGCCGCGAGTGCCAACCGGTACTTGCTCTGCCGGCAGGTTTCAGCCCTTGCACGTTCCAGAATCGAGTATTTCCGAACGTCTGCGGACAAGTACACGTGATTGTTGTGTCACCGAAGCTCCCACCGGACGGAGACTTAGATCCTTGCCGAGTGTTCACCGATGGCGCCCGATTTATGTTTCCCCCTCTGCTTTGCTGTGTTCCACCGGCGTAAAAGCTCTACAGTGTCCGTTAGCCGCATTACCTGATACCTACCCTGGGCCACGTGTTGCAATACAAGGGGCATTTTGGGGTTAAGGCGGGCGCCGGTAACTTTCCAAGTGCTGAGGCATCCTTCATCCCTGTAAGTGCGCCCCCTTTCCCCACAATAAAGATGTTTCTTCCATCTGTCCAAGTTGTGTACTGTGGTGGAAAGCGTTGGACACGAAACCTATTTTCTGGCTTCACTTTAAGGAGTGGTAACCCTATTAAAAGCGGTGCTGGATGTGTTTTTGGTAGGATGATGTTGCTGCTGCTACTCTTTTACTTGCTTCCGTGATGGGAGTTGGGGCAGAGCCTGGTTTCGTGGATGGTGACGTCCTGGCCACAGCTGTAGGTGACTCAGCGGCCCCTTAAGAATTCCGACTCTTCTGAACTGTGCAGATATTGATGCCTCCTTCCTCTCCAAATATTTATCCGGGCGGTAGTTGGGGATGGCTTTTGGGAGTAGTTTGAGTGTTGCCCGGTGAGGTGATTGGGTTGGGCTAACATTTCACCCTACAATTTCAGACAAAGTACGCAGAATGTTTAGTTGGATGGGACGACAGGGAGTGACAATAGATTCACTTTGTTCTCTGACATCAGAGAGCTCTACGCTTCTAATCATCCCATCTGCCCTGTGCTACAATTTCTGTTGCAATGAAGGGATTGGCTGTACTTACTGTACCTGTTAGGTAAATGGAGCAAGGGGGATGCCAGGGAGAGCGCACCTGTGTGGTGCTGGCTAGCCAGTACCTCGTGTGGTCGCCAATTGCCCTGGTTACAAAATTGGCCGGCTAGGAGGTTCTGTGTGCTTGGAAATCTTATTATGAATTGGTTTCCCAGCAACAGTATAAGCCAAGTGGAATAAACATAAAGAAAACAAAGTGATGAAAGTTAAAATTTACCTCTTCTATTACATGGAAAAATGTATCTTCTTATTGGAGCAATCAGCTCAAAACTTCTCAGAGTTTTTTGTAGTCCTTCTAATACTTATACCAGAGAGAAAGAAACTGCAGAGTCATCCGAGAGGGACAGCACTTATTTTTTTAGTGACAGGACAGCACTTTTTTTTTTCCTTTTTTTTTGGTGACGGTAAAGAAAGAAACAAAGTTGATTACTGATAAGCTGATCTGAAGGTTAAATGGATAAATAGGAACTTGCCGGGTAAGAGGCATTTTGTCTTGTAACCTTGGCTGTAGATGTATGATTTATAAAGTATATAGGATTGTTATAAATAAAGAAAGCTATCTGAAGGATTATTGTATTCCTCTTAATAGAAGTTGGGGTGGCAGTGCATTGGGCTGGATAAGACCATTTCCATTAGTAAATTGCAAGTGGAATGTTAGGTAAGTTGTTTCTGAATTCTGGCTCATAATCACAATGCTCCCTTATCAACCTGTTGCTTGTGACTTTCGGTCTTGTAAGCTTCTCAAATTTTGTTAGTTTCTGTTCAAACAATGAGAACATAATAAAAAAGGCAACTCTCTTTAGATTCTTTGTGTCAATATCTGTTCTTATTGATAAATCTTGGTTATGAATTGATTATTTTGATTTACAATATTTCTAAGGATATTTCCTCACTGTCTTACCCCCACCCGAAACCCAGTGAACTGGGGTTAGCTCATTTAATTTGATGTGTCCTATGTCCTTTGAAATTTAGGTTTATTGAGGTATAATTTATAATTAAAATCATCATTAGGTCACAAGTTATGTACGGATCTTTGACTGTGAGAGGATTGGTTCCTCCAACCCTCAGGTAGTTCAAGGATCAGCTGTATTTCATTTTCTTGTCTGATTGCACTGGCCAGAACCTCCAGTCTGATGTTGAATAGGACAAGTACGAGCATGCATCCTTGCTTTGTTTTTTCTCTTAGTAGGTAAGGCATGTAGTCTTTTACCGTTAAATAGTTAGCTGTAGGTTTTTGTAGACCGTTTTCTTCAGTTGGGGGAAGTTCTCTTAGCTTCTAGATTGCTGATACAGATATTTTAGCATGGATGAATATTGTATTTGTATTTTTTTTCATTGTGGAAATCATAGTTGATTATAGTAGAAAGTTGGGAAATAATCCTATGAAGAAAAAAAACCCAACTCATTTCTATTAACCTGAAGTAAGTTCTGCAAACATTTTGCTGGTTTTTCGTTTAGTCTTTTTCTTTTGCAAACATTTGAAAAACAAAATTGTAAATATTGTATATTTTTCTCTTTTCAACAGCATTACATTGTAAGTGCTCTCCACATCATGAAGTTTTTGAGAACTTGATTTGTAAGTCTTGATTTGTAGCTAAGCTTTCCCCATTAGAATTAGCATTAAACATCTTTGTGTATAACTCTGGTAAGATTTTTTTTTTTTTACAGTTTATTTTTTGAGAGAGAGCATTTGCATGTATGAGAGTGGGTTAGATAGAGGGAGAGAGAGAATCCCAAGCAGGCTCCACCCTGTCAGTGCAGAGCCCTACTCTCGACTTGAACCCAGGAACCTGTGAGATAATGACCTGAGCCAAAATCAAGAGTTGGCTTAACTGACTTAACTGACTGAGCCAAGCCACCCAGGCACCTCTTTCCAGATTCTTAATATCCACTGCCTCTTTGTTTTATTTGATATTCTTAGAATTTGTCCTCTGGGTTATTTATTGTAATAAATTTTGGAGTAAAATGTGGTAGTGACTTTCTGGGTATCACTTTAAGATAGAATCCTAGAAGTTCAGAAACTCCGTGTACCTTAGATTTTATCTAGTTCAAACCATTTCTTTTATAGGTTTAGAGTCTAAAATAATTGAATGACTTTTCCACGTACATTGTTGTTTTGCTGCCAGTGATCTAGATTGAATTCCTGATGCTTTTAGTGTACTGTGAAATACTGTTCATATTCTTTTTGTGATAAGAATTATAGAAGCCTTTGAGCCTAGCATCATGCAGATGCATGTGCAGAGTTTCTAATAACTCCCTGTCTGTTGTTTTATTGAATTCCAACCAGTACCTTTCAAGGTAGGCAGTTTTATTCCCATTTCATAGCCAGAGAAATTGAGTCTCAGACAAGTGAGCAAACTTATCCAAGGTTTCATTAATAGTAAGTCATAGAGCTTGGGTTTGATAACAAGTCTTCTTGAATTTTTTTTTTTTATTCATAGGCCACACTGCCAATACAGAGTTCTTTTGTTTTGTGTATCATGTGTTTATTCTGAATCTCTCTTAATTTTGATCCTTAAAATTCATTAAGCAAATTAACAACTCAACATGAGACAGTATCAGTCACTTCTAAAATGTTTACCCAAATTTATCTTTTTATATTTTAAATTAAGACATTTCTTTACCTGTACCCTCATTTTTTTTTTTTTTAACTTTTACAAATACTGTTGTTAGCTATATGACATATAATTCTACTTAAAGAATTAGGGATGTATTTAATGTTACTAGCAAAAGATACAATTTTTAAAATTTTGAAATGGGAAGCATATTGTTAAATTACAGGTTTAATAGATGAAGAGCAGAGTTAATGTTACTCACTTTAAAAGGCAACATGTAATATTCTATTGAAGTAGTTTTCCGTAGAAGGGTATGTACGTTTTGGTATTTACATGACTCAGTCCAACACATTGTTGTCATATAGACTAACTATATGAACAAAGTAACCACTGTTTTGTAAAGCGTGAAGTTACTTTTTCCTGCTATTCAGGGAAGACTTTCTTTTCCCTTTGCCAGCCTCCGTATCATTGACTGTGTGCATCTCCTACCAAAAGTAGGCCTAGCTAATGGAGAAGGCAGCCAAATTGCCTTTAATGTTGTGTCCAATCTTGTGGTAAGAGAGGCTCTGCACGATCATTTCAAGATGCTTTACTTTTATATTACGAGAATTCAGAACGATTGTAGTAAAGGTAGTGTTGCAGTATTATGCAAGATCCATTAATCTGGATGTGCTTCCCTGATAGGGGCTTACATGAATATTACTAAATATTACATGAATATTACTCTTCCATGGGACAGGGTGTCTGGGTGGCTTAGTCGGTTAAGCAACTGACTTTGGCTCAGGTCATGTCGTGGTCAGTGATTTCAAGCCCTTCATCGAGCTCTGTGCGGACAGCTCAGGGCCTGGAGCCGGCCTCAGATTCTGTGTCTCTCTCTTTTTCTTCCCCTCCCCTGCTCACAGTCTGTCTCTCTCTTTAAAATAAATCAAAACATTAAAAAAAAAACCAAACAAACTACGTGTGTAGACATCATTAAAAGATAGTTAATAAAAGTGAGAGTATCAATATTTTAATTATGGATTTAATAAAGACAACTTGAGGTTATACCTTTCATTCCAACAGTTTGCCCAAATTGGGCATGAAAAATGGAAAATCAGCCTTAAAATAAAATAATTGAAAATAAGCATTAAATGGGCCACTCTGTCCTGAATCACAGGACAAATTGAAATGAATATTCATTTTCTGTTCTGCTGAATGGGAAAAAGTGTTTGTTTATTAACTGCTGATGGTTTTCATGAGGCATTTAGATATTTTAAGTTTCTTTTGTCTGTTATGCAGAAGAGGTACATTTTACTAATTTCTTTTTAGGACTAGTTTCTGTTTAAAGCAAATGGTGTAAAATAATCTCCTTCTTATTTAGTATATGTGATTCATTCCCCCAGTCATATTAGTTAAGGATAATTGTAGAGTACCTTTTGTACGAGACTTTATCTTCGTTGGTATCCTGAGTTTATTTTCTATAGTTCCAAAGTTAGGTGTTTGTTACTGATCTTGGTTCTTTTGTTATAAATAGTGGAGGTGGGAAATGCCACAAGGTTATTCTCAGTGTCACAGTCATTAACATACAATGTGATTAACATATGGTTGATGAGAAGTCCTCTGAGCACTTAGAATCTAGTCAAATTGCAAAATGTTTTATTGTTTGATTTCTACAAAATACTTAGGAGTAGAAAATCTTATGGACAAGTGAGGCAACGTATACATGAAATTTTTGGATGATTTTTCTCTCACATAGAAGGACCATGGATATTATCTTATAGTTACTTTCAGCTGAGGAAAATAATTCAGCAGATTGTTTAGGTGGTGAATTGGGAATTATAAGGCTGGATCTTATTCTTTAACCAGCATATACTTTTTTTCTCCACTTTATAAAATATTCGAGAATGCACCTATTGATGAAGTGTGCATGTACACGCATGCGTATGTGTATACTTTGGGAATGATAGCTTAGTACAAATAGAAGGATCAAAATCTTACTACAAAATCATAGTAAGAAAGTGAAATTTTTAGGTTAAGATCCTGGAATTGAGGCTGTTATGTCAATATCATAGATATCATAGTGACTACATGTGTTTATGGACCAATTAATTACTTCAATGATACACTGTGATATAGGGAGCAAAGTATAATAGTAACAATAATAGTAACCACTGTTAAGTACTGGTAATGTAGCATAGTAGGAACTGCACTGGACACTTTCAAACATTTTTAAAACACTTCTTTTTGATTATTTTTTTATTGAGGTGAAACTTACATAACGTAAAAGTAACCATTTTAAAGTATAATTAGTGGCATTTAGTATACTTGTAATGTTGTAGAACTCTATCTAGTTCCAAAATACTTTGATCACCTCAGAAGGAAACCCAGAACCCGTTAAGCAATCATTCTCATTTTCCCTTTTCCCCAGCCTCTAGCAGACACAGTCTGCTGTCTCTATTGAGTCACCTGTTTTGGATATTTCATATTAATGATACCATATGTGTAGCCTTTTGTGTCTGATTTCAGTCACTTAGCATAATGTTTTTGCGGTTCATCCATGTTGTATTAATACCCCATTTCTGAGTAATTTGTTGTCTATATGATATATAGCACTTAACACACTTTGTTTATCCATTTATCTGTTTATGGACATTTGGATTTTCCCACCTTTTTGCTGTTGTGCCAATTCACTATTGTGAATAGTGCTGCAATGAACACTGTGTATCAGTATTTGTTTGGGTACTTGTATTCAGTTTTGTTGGGCTTGTATATAGGAGTGGAATTGCTGGGTAATGTGGTAATTCTGTATTTACCATTTTGAGGAATTTCTAAGCTATTTCCTTTTTTTTTTTTTTTTTTTGGTTCTGGCCATCTCAATAGGTGTGAACTGCTACCTCATTGTGGTTTTAATTTGTTATTTCCCTAATGATAATATTGAGCAGTTTAAAATGTTTTTTTGGTTATTTTTGTATCTTTCTTGAAGAAGTGTTTATTAACTTCTTTTGCTTATTTTAAAATTGGGTTATCTTTTTTGTTGTTGAGTTTTAAGAGTTCTTTTTTTTTTATATTAGAGAGCGGATGCGAATGGGGGAGGGGGCAGAGAAGAGAGAGAGAGAGAAAGAGAGAGAGAGAATTTTAAACAGGTTCCACGCTCAGCTCAGTGCAGAGCCTGATGTAGGGCTCCACACCACAATGCTGGGATCATGACCTGATCCCTAGTCAGACACTCAACTGACTGAGCCATCCAGGTGACCCGAAGAGTTCTTTATGTACTCTGAATACTAGACCCTATTAGGTATATGATTTGCAAATGTTTTCTACCATTCTCTAGATTGTCTTTTCCCATTCTTGATAATGTCCTTTGATACAAAAAAGTTTTAAATTTTGATTAATTTAATTTAGTGAGTTTTTCTTTTGTTGCCTCTGGTTTTGGTGTCATACCTAAGAATCCATTGCCAAATGAAGGTAATGAAGATTTGCCCCTATGTTTTATTCTGAAAGTTTTGTAGTTTTAGCTGTTATATTTAGGTCATTGATCTATTTTGAGTTAACTTTTGTTAATTGTGTGAGGTGGAGGGGTGGTCTATGAAATTTTTTAATTAAATATTTCAAATCTTTAGGGTAATAATACTGCATATATTTTTGTATCCACTTATATGGTGCTTGCAGATTCTGGGCACTTTTTTTTTAAAAAGATTTTACAAATATTAACTCATTTAATTAATATCCAAGTGTACTCACCGTTCATTTTCTCTAATATTGACATTGCCTTTGCTTCATATTTGTAAAAGGAATAATTACTGTTGATATAATTTACACCCTTAAACCCATCCTCTTCTCTCCTGTAGTTTATCATTTGTTACATGCCTTTTTAACTTTGCTGTTGTTGTGTATCCAAAAAAAGTATGTGTGATGTCTTTTTTAAAAAAATAATGAAAATGATGTTTTATTTTGCTACCACCTTCTTTGTTTATTCAACAATATATTTATGAAATTTATCTATGTTGATACATATAACACTAGTTTATTCATGTTCATTGATTTGTGTTGTATGAGTTTTACTAATGATCAATTTCCTCTCTCTAAATGGACTTACAGGTTTTTTTTTGTTTTTTTGTTTTGCTATTTTAAACAACATGGCAATGAAGTTTTTTCTTCATCTTCTCTGATGCACATGAAAGAATTTTTCTAGGTTCCATTATAGAATTTGCTGGTAAGAACTAAGAACATCAAGTTAAATATTACTAGATTATTCTCCAAAGTCTTTGTTCCAATTTTTACTTTTATTATTAATATCTGAGAGTGTGGCTCTCCATCCTTGCCAATAGTTGGTATAATTACTTTTGGATTTTTTGCTAATCCGATAGATATGAATCTGATTGTCACTAACATATCTCTGTCTCTGATTACTAGTGAGATTGACCATTTTTCCACATATTTTTGGTTACATGGATAATTCTGTGAATTGTCTATTCATATTTTTGTCATTTTAGTGGGTTAGTGGGATGTTAGAAGAGAATGGTGGTAAACATGGATGTTCAATACTCTGTATTTAACTAGAGATGCTTCCTACTCTTTCTGGCTTTGGATGCAAGTACTTAAGGTTCCTGCCTATGAGAAAACCTTAACTGATCTTCCAGAGAAGTTCACATTCCTTTTTCCCCTCAGTCTTTGCAACACCTATGTGATTACTTGTGTTTTTAAAGCTTATTTCTCTCTCTTTGCCAGACTTGAGGGCAAGGGCCAGTTTTGCTTTAGCGCCTCATAGGTGCCTTGAACATCAAAGCTGTTAGCTACTGTTTGTTGAGTTAATGAGCAAAAGGGAAAATGAATGATGACTAAGGGAAGCTGATTTATAAGACATTCTGAAGAAGCCAAGGCACCTGAGTAGATGAAAGCATGGGGATGGACATGAGATTTCAACACTTCTTTTTTTTTTTTTTTTAATTTTTTAATGTTTTATTATTATTTATTTCTGAGAGACAAAGAGACATTATGTGAGCGAGGGAGGGGGAGAGAGAGAGAGAGGGAGACACAGAATCCAAAGCAGCTCCAGGCTCCAAGCTGCCAGCACAGAACCGGATGCTGGGCTCAAACTCACAAGCTGTGAGATCATGACCTGAGTTGAAGTCAGACACTTAACTGATTTAGCCACCCAGGCACCCCAAGATTTCAACACTTGTAAATTTTTATTGTAGTTTGCATCATATGATATTTTCTTTACTAATCTTACTGGCTATATTGATCATTATATTCTTCAGTAGCACATAGTTGGTTTTTATTACATAATTATTGGATGAATGAAAATCAGAATTTAACTGACGTATAGAGTTTAGAAATGGATGCTCCAAACTTGGATTGTTGATTGTATGGTATTCTGCCTATTGTTTATAAAGTTACTTAGTTATCCCACTATATTATTGGCGTACATTATTTGACTTGTGTCTTTGAATCTAAGACATGTCTCTTGTAAACAGTACTTGACCAGATCATATTTTTTAATCCATTCTTCCAATTTTTGCCTTTTGATTAGAGTTTTTGTTAACACATGTGTAACTGGTAAGATAGGACTTACACTTGCCATTTTACTATTTGTTTTCTGTATGTCTTAAGTGTGTTATTTATATGTTTTTTGGTCCTTAATTCCTCTATTATTGCTTTCTTTTTTGTTAAATAGATAGTTTCTAATGTACCATTTAATTCCTTTGTTTCTTTTACTATATATTTTATTTTCTTAGCAGTGGCCTCAGGGATTACAAACAATATCTTAATTTTTTTTAACAGTCTGGTGTCAGTTTGGATTAATAAGAGCTTAATCTCAAATTTATAAAAAGTTTGCTGTAATATAGTTGTTTGTTCCCTTTCTTTTGTGCGATTGTTGCACAAATTACTTCTTTCTACACTATGTGCCTATCAACACAGATTTGTAGTAGTTGCTTTGCACAGTTATCTTTTAAATCAGATATGAGGAAAAAAAAGAATTAACAAACAAATATACCTTTGTATCGTTTTTTATACTTATCTATGTAGTTACCTTTACTGGTCTTTGTTTACGTAGGTTTAAGTACTGTCTATTATCCTTTCAATTCAGCCTTTAGGATTCCCTTTAATATTTTTCATAGGTAAGAACTGGTGGTGATGAGTTCTTTCTGTTTTTGTTTATTTGGGTATGTCTTAATTTCTTCATTTTCGACTATTAGTTTTGCTGGATATAGAATTCTTGGTTGGCAGTCCTTTTCTTTCAGTACTTTGAATGTGTCATCCCACTGCTTTCCGGCCTTCATGGTTGCTTATAAGAAATCAGATTAAAAATCTTTTCTTGGACTCCTTGTATGTGATGAGTTGCTTCTCTCTCTCTCTCTCTCTTTTTTTTTTAATTTATTTCTAGGAGAGAGAGAGAGACAGCGTCAGAGAGAGAGGGAGTCACAGACCGAAACAGGCTCCAGGCTCTGAGCTGGCAGTCAGCACAGAGCCCGATGCGGGCCTCGAACCCACGAACAGCGAGATCATGACCTAAGCGAAAGTCGGACGCTTAACTGACTAAGCCACCCAGGCGCCCCGAGTTGCTTCTCTCTTGCTCCTTTCAAGATTTTCTCTTTGTCCTTGGGATTTGAAAGTTTGGTTACGATATATTGAAGTGTATATCTCTTCATGTTTGTCCTAATTGGAATTGTTGAACTTCTTGGATGTGTACAGTAATTTTTTCCATCAGATTTGTGGACTTCCATAGCCTGATTTTTTCAAATATTCTTTCTGTCCATTTTTTCCCTCACCCCCACTTTTCGCTCCTTTCTTTCAGGTGCTCTCATTATGCATATGGTGGCATGCCTGCTGGTTTTCCACAGGCCTTTGATGCTCTGTTTTCTTCATTCTTTTTTCTTTGTGTCCTTCAGACTGAATGATCTCAAACGACTTATCTTCAGGTTCACTAATTCTTTATTCTTTTAGTTCAAACATGCTGTTGAGACCTTTTGGTAAATTTTTTATTTCAGTTAGAATATTTTTCAACTACAGATTTTGTTGTTGTTGTTGTTGTTTGTTTTTTGTTGTTGTTCCTGTGGCCCTCTACCAGGGAAATTGTGCACTAGGGAGAGAGAGATAAAACGACCTTTTGGAACTACTAGTTTTGGACCCTGGCTCTGAACTAACACTAAATCCAGGAGACCCAAATTATCCTTGTAGTCTACCAACAGAATTAAGGACACATGGAGGTCAGGTGATCATGAAGTTTTAGCTTAGATCTGCCTCACAAGTGGTCCCCAGGTCCATCCATTGGCTGTTTCTGCAATTTCAGAATGTATAATTAGAATCGATATATTCAACAGTTAGAGAATTCCCATTTTACTTCCCTGAGTAGTGGAGTGAATGCTAAAAGAGGCCAAGTAGAAGACACTGCCTGTACCTAGGACAATAGTACACTAAAAGCAGTATCTCATTCCTGGAGAGATTGCAGAGATTGGTGCCATGATCAAATAATTGAAACATGCCAGGATGATGATTTCCGGCACATCCCCATTCATCTTGTCTGCATCCCCTTTCATCTTGGCCAGTGCAAAAGACAGATGGGTCTTGGAGGATAATAGTGTATTGTTGTAGGCTTATAACCAAATGAGGATTCCAGTTGCAGTTGCTTTACCAGGTAGGGTTTCACTGCTTGAGCAAATTATCCTCAGGTACCTCATATGTAGCTATTGTTCTGGCAAATGCCTTTTTTTTTCCATCCTTGTCAGCAATGTCCAACAGAAGCAGTTTGTTTTCAGCTAGTGAGGTCCAAAATACATCTTCACTGTACTACCTCAGGAGTGTATCAAGTCTCCAGCCCAAGGTCATAATTTAGTTTTCATAGATCTGTTTGCATAGAAAAGGGGTCTCCTTTTACTTCCATAAAATACCACATTTGTGTATTAAGCTGATGGTATTATGCTGATTGGACCTAGTGAGCTTGAAGCAGCAACTACTGTAGACTGATTAGTGAGACATTTGAGTGTCAGGGCATAGGAAATAAACCTGATAAAAGTTCAGGGGCCCTTCATCTGAGTAACATTTCTAGGGGTCTAGTGGTATTGTGTATGTGTTGATATCCCTTCTTTAAACAATTTTTTTTTAATGTTTATTTCTATTTTTGGGAGAGACAGTGTGAGTAGGGGAAGGGCAGAGAGAGAGGGAAACACAGAATCTGAAGCTGGCTCCAGGCTCTGAGCTGTCAGCAGAGAGTCTTACGCACAGCTCTGACTCATGAACTGCGCGATCATGACCTGAGCCGAAGTTGGATGTTTAACTGATTGAGCCACTCAGGCACCCCTGTAGATATCCCTTCTAAGGTGAAAGTGAATTATTTTATCTGGCCACCTCTACAACCAAGAAAGAGGCACAATCTCTCGTAGACCTCTTTGGATTTTGGATACAGTGTATTTCTCATTTGGGTATGTTACTCTGGCCCACTTACCAAGTGACTCAAGAAACTGCTAGTTTTGAGTGTGACCCAGAATAAGAGAAGGCCCTGCAACAGGTTCAGGTTTCTCTGCAAGCTGCTCTGTTGCTAGGGTCATATAATCCAGCAGACTCAATGGTGTTTGAAGTGTCAGTGGCAGATAGGGTTACGGTTTGGACCCTTGCTAAAGGGTCAATCAAGCAAGTCTTGATTGGTGAATCATAGTGCAGGTCTTTAGGATTTTTGATCAAAGCCCACCATTCTTGTGGGTAACTATGCCTTTCTGAGAAAGAGCTGTTGGTCTGCTGTTTGGGCCCTCAAATCTACTTACGCCTAGACCATCAAGTTACCATGTAACCTGAGCTGCTTATTGAATGGGTAATTATCTGACTCACCATGCCATAAAGTTGGGCATGCACAGGAGCACTCTAGTCAAATAGAAGCAGTATATATGTGATCAGCCCTGAGTAGGCCCAGAAGACACAAGTAAGTTACATGAGGAAGGGGTTCAGATGCCCGTGGTCCCTATTCTGCTAGCATTTTCTTTTTCTAAGACTGTACCTTATAGCCTCATGGGAAGTTCCCTAGGGTCAACAGACAGAAAGAAAAACCTTGGACATGGTTTATAGATGGTGTAGCATGATATGCAGGTACCACCTGAAAGTGGGCAGCTGTACTACTACAGTCCCTTTCTGGGACATGCCTGAAGGACAGTGGTGAAGGGACATTTTCCAGTGGGGAGCACTTTGGGCACTGCATCTGGTTGCTTGGAAGAAGTGGCCAGATGATTGTATTCTGTTTCATGGGTTATGACCAATGGTTTGGCTGGATGGTCAGGGACTTGGGAGGAACATGATTACAAAACTGGTGGCAAGGAAATTTGGGAAAGAGGTATGTTGACCTCTCTGGGCAAAAATTGGGAAAATATTTGTGTTCCATGTGAATGCTCACCAAAGGGTGACCGCAGCAGAAGAGGATTTGAATAATCAAGTGAATAGGATGATTCATTCTGTAGATAACAGTTAGCCTCTTTCCCCAACCATCCCTGTTATTGTGCAGTGAACTCATGAATAAAAATGACCTTTTGGCAGGGATGGAGGTTACACATGGGCTCAGCAACATAGACTTTCACTCATCAAGACCTGCCTGATTACAGCCAATGCCGAGTGCTCAATCCATCACCAGCAGAGGCTAACACTGAATCCCTAATGTGACACCATTCCCCGGGGGTGATTAGCCAACTAACAGGAGGCAGGTTGATTATATTGGACTGCTGTCATCATGGACATGGCAGTGATTTGTTCCTACTGGAATAGATACTTACTTTAGATGTGGATTTGCCTTCCCTACATGCAGTGCTTCTGCCAAAACTACCATCTGTGAGCTTCGCGGAATGCCTTTCTACCACAATGGTATTCCTCACAGTATTGCTTCTGATTAAGGAACTTATTTCAGAGCAAAAGCAGTACAGCAATGGGCCCATGCTTATGGAATTCGTTGGTCTTATGTTTCCTACCATCCTGAAGCAGCTGGCTTGATAGAATGGTGGAATGGACTTTTGAAGCCTTAAGATATAGCACCAGCTAGGTGCATCAGTACTTTGCAGCAGTGGGGTGAGGTTCTCAAGAAGGCTGTATATGCTCTGAATTAGTATTCAGTATATGGTGGTATTTCTCCCATAGTTGGGATTCCTAATAGGTTCAGGAATCAATGGAAGTGGCTTTGTTCACTGTTATCTCTAGTGGCTCATGACCAAATTTTTTAGTGACTCTTTCCATGACTATGCTCTGCTGGCCTAGAGATTTTAGTTCCAAAGGAAAGAATGCTTTTTACCAGGGGTCACAGTGATTCCACTGATTTGGAAGTTTAGACTGCTGTATTCTCACTTTGGACTCCTCATGCCACTGAATCAACAGGCAAAGCAGAGTCCCTACTGGCTGGGTGACTGATTCTGACTATCAAGGGAAAAATTGGATGTCTGCTTCACAATAGAGGTAAGAAAGAGTGTGTCTGAAATACAGGAAGTCCCCTAGGGCATCTCTTAGTATTATCATGCCCTGTGATTAATGTCCATGGAAAACTAAATAACCTAGTTCCNTCATATGGTTTTTATCTCTTCTTTTGTTGATATGATGTATCACATTGATTGATTTGTGAATGTTGAACCAGCTCAGGAGTGAAGATTTGAGTCATCCCATCAGGAAGTCATGACCAACTGAAGTGTTTGGTGAAGACAAAAGAAATGCAGAATGGGTAGTGGAAGAAGGTAGTAATAAATAACCAGCTACAACCATGTGGCTAGTTACAGAAACAAGGTCAATAATAGTTATGAGTATTTCCTTTTAATTTTATTATGAATGTATTTGTGTGTGTGTGTATACACACATACGTTTGGATGGAGATATCTATCTATATATGTATCATTTTCAAAAATTCTCATTTCCTTATGTAGCATAAAATGCTTTGAGGGTATACATAGTATAGATACATATAAGTAGTGTCACTTTTACGTCATAGTATGTAAACTTTGGGATATCAAGGAGAAGGGTAAATACCACAAGGGCTTTATCACATCTTCTGGGGGAAAAGATTAGTGTATTTCCAGTTGTACACAGGATAGGTGTATCATTTTAGGCATAATTATGACCTTCTTATTGTCCTTATTTGAGATTGAGTGTGGTTTAAGGAGATGTGTATGGGTGCCAAGTTGAGTAGGGATGGACTTGTGATGATTAATTATGTGTTTCTAATTGGACCATGGTGTGCCTAGATATTTGATCAAATTTTATTCTGAGTGTATCTGTGAGGGTGTTTCCTGATGAAGTTAATGTTTTAATTAGTAGACTTAGTAAAGTAGATTGCCTTCCCTAATCTGTATGGCCCTCATCCAATCAAACACCTGAACAGAACAAAAAGCTGAGTAAGAGGGAACCTCTGCCTTATTGCTGAACTGGGACATTGGTCTTCTGCTTTTTTACTGGAACTTACATCATTGGCTCTGCTTGTGGACACCAATTGGAACTACACCATTGATTCTCCCAGGTCTCCAGCTTGCCAACTACAGATCTTGGGACTCCTCAGCCTCTATAAACTTAAAAAAAAATTTTTTTTTAATGTTTTATTTATTTCTGAGAGAGAGAGGGAGAGACAGCATGAGCAGGGGAGGGGCAGAGAGAGAGGGAGACACAGAATCTGAAGCAGGCTCCAGGCTCTCAGCTGTTAGCACAGGGCCCAGTGTGGGGCTCGACTGAAAAACCATGAGATCATGACCTGAGCCAAAGTCAGATGCTCAACTGACTGAGCCATGTAGGCACTCCTAGGGTATAATCTATTTAAAAATGATTATAAAATACTTAAGATGATGAGTCCTGTATAAGGAAAATTTATAGTAAAACTTAAAAATCAAGGCTGAGACCTCAGAATTAGAGACACATTTAAATAGTGTAAGTAGATTAACAAGTATATTGATATTTAATAGCAGTTTATAATGATTGCTGACAAATATCTGCTTTTGGCTTAAATATATTTTGTAAAACTTAGGGACTGTTATAGCTGTTGTTCTCTGAGTTTTATTTTATTTTATTTTTTTATTTTTAATTTTTTAGTTTATTAACCCACGTGTATTTAATGTAGTTACTAGTAAGATGGGACTTAGGCTTGTCATTTTATGATTTGTTTTCTGTATATCTTAATTGGATTCTTCTTTTGGTTCCTTAATTCCTCTATTACTGCTTTCTTTTTTATTAGATATTTTCTAGTAAGGCATTTTAATTCCTTTGCTTCTTTTACTATATATTTTTTGAGTTATTTCTTAGTGGTGGCCTTATGAATCACTTTCGGTAGTATAGACATTTTAACAATATTATTCCTTTCAAACCATAAGCATGGAATATCTTTCCAATTCCTTACGTCATCTTCAGTTCCTTTCATCAGCGTTTTATAGTTTTCAGAGTATAGGTCTTTCACTTTTTTGGTTGGGTTGATTCCTAGGTATCTTATTATTTTTGGTGCAGTTATGGGACTGTTAATTTCTCTTTATACTGCTTCATTCTTAGTGTATAGAAATGCAACAGATTTTTGTACTTGATTTTGTATCCTGCGACTTTACTGAATTCATTTATCAGGTCTAGTAGTTTTTTTTAAATTTTTATTTAATTTGAGAGAGAGAGAAGAGCAAGTGGCGGGGGAGGAACAGAGAGAGAGGAAGTCAGAATCCCAAGCAGGCTGTCAGTGCAGATCCTGATGTGGGTCTCGAAACTCATGAACCTTGAGATCAAGACCTAAGCTCAAGTCAAGAGTTCAGCGTCTAACTAACTGAGCTAACCAGATGCTCCAATTCTAGTAGTTTTTTGGTGGAGTCTTTTAGGTTTTCTATATATATAGTATCATGTCATCTGCAGATAGTTTGAAGTTTTACTTTTTCCTTAGTGATTTGGATGCTATTTATTTCTTTTTGTTGTCTGATTGCTGTGGTTAGGACCTCCAGTACTATGTTGAATAGAAATGGTGAGAGTAGACATCCTTGCCTTGTTCCTGACCTTAGGGGAATAGCTCTCCGTTTTTCCCCATTAAGGATGATGTTAGCTGTGGGTTTTTCATATATGGTCTTTATTATGTTAAGGTATATTCCCTCTAAACCTACTTTGTTGAAGGTTTTTATTATGAACAGATGTTATACTTTGTCATATGCTTTTTCTGCATCTATTGACATGATCATATGGTTCTTATTCTTTCTCTTATTGATGTGATGTATTACGTTGATTGATTTTCAAATATTGGACAACCTTTTTTTTTTTTAATTTTTATGTCTTTATTTTGAGAGAGACAGAGAGTGAGCGGGGGAGGGGCAGAGAGAAAGGGAGACACAGAATCTGAAGCAGGCTCCAGGCTCTGTGCTGGATACTCTCTGTCTCAGAGCCTGACGCAGGGCTTGAACTCACGGTCAGTGAGATCATGACCTGAGCCGAAGTCGGATGCTTAACCGACTGAGCCACCCAGGCACCCCGAACCACCCTTGCAACCCAGGAGTAAATCTCACTTGATTGTAGTGAATGATTTTTTAAATGTATTGTTGGATTTGGTTTGCTAGTATTTTATTGAAGATTTTTGTGTCTATGTTCATCAGGGATATTGGCCTGTAGTTCCCTTTCTTTTTGTGGTTTCTTTATCCAGTTTTGGTATCAGGGTAATGCTGGCCCCATAGAATGAATTTGGTATTTTTCTTTGCTCTTCTGTTTTTTGAAAGAGTTTGATAATAGGTATTTACTTTTCTTTAAATGTTTTGTCACATTTGCCCATGAAGTCATCTGATCCTTGATTTTTGTTTGTTGGGAGTTTTTTGGTTACCGATTCAATTTCTTTGCTGGTAATTGGCCTGTTCAGATTTTCTATTTCTTCCTGTTTTAGTTTTGATAGGTTATACGTTTCTAGGAATTTATCCATTTCTCCTAGATTGTCCAATTTGTTGGCATGTAGTTTTTCACACTGTTGTCGTATAATTCTGTGGAGTTGGTTGTTATTTCTTCTCTCTCGTTTGTAATTTTATTTTATAGGGTGCTTTCTCTTTTTTCCTGACAAGTCTGGATAGAGCTTTACCAATTTTATTGATATGTTTTCCTTCAAAAAACCAGCTGTTGATTCCATTGATCTGTTCTTTTTTTTTTTTTTAGTTTCTATATCATTTATTTCTTCGCTAATCTTTGTTATTTACTCCTTCTGCAGGCAGCAGGCTTTGTTTGCTTTTCTTTTTCTAGCTCCTTTAGATTTAAGGTTAGGTTGTTTATTTGGGATTTTTCTTGCTTCTTGAGGTAAGCTGTCTTGCTATATACTTCCCTCTTAGAACTGCTTTTGCTGCATTACAAAGAGTTTTGACTGTTGTGTTTTCATTTGTTTCTAAGTACTTTTTTAATTTCTTCTTTTATTTCTGGGTTGACCCATTCATTGTTTAGTAGCATGTTCTTTAACTTCCATGTATTTGTGGTCTTTGCAGTTGTTTTTTGTTTTTTTTTGTTTGTTTTTTGTTTTTTTTTGGTTGACTTCTGGTTTCATAATGTTGTGGTCAGAAAAGATGCATGGTATGACTTCGATCTTTTTGAAATTGTTGAGGCTTGTTTTGTGGCCCAATATGTGATCTATTCTGGAAACTGTTCCATGTATACTTGAAAAGAATATGTATTCTGCTGTTTTAGGATGGAATGTTCTGAATATATCTGTTAAATCCATCTGATCCACTGTGTCATTCAAAGCCATTGTTTGTTTCCTTGTTGATTTTCTGTTTAGATGATCTGCCCATTGATGTAAGTGGGGTACGGAAGCTCCCTGCTATTATTGTATTATTATTGATTATTTCCTTTATGTTTGCTATTAACAGTTTTACATATTTGGGTGCTCCCATTTTCAGTATGTAAATATTTACAATTGTTATACTTTCTTATTGGATTGTCCCCTTTATTATATGGTATCCTTCTTTGTCTCTTGTTACACTCGTTGTTTTAATGTCTTTTTTGTCTGATTTAGGTATTGTCACTCTGTCTTTCTTTTGGCATCCATTTGCATGATACATGGTACTCCATCCCCTCACTTTCAATCTGCAAGTGTTTTAGGTCTAAAATGAATCTTTTGTAGGCAGCATATAGATGGGTCTTGTTGTTGTTGGATTTTATTTATTTTATTTTATTATCCATTCTGTCACCCTGTGTCTTTCATTGGAGCACTTAGTTTGTTTACATTCAAACTCATTATGATGGGTATGTATTTATTACCATTTTATTATTTGTTTTGTGGTTGTTTCTGAAGATTTTCTATGATCCTTTCTTGCTTTATCTCTTTTATAGTTTGCTGGTTTCATTTTGTCATATTTCGCATCCTTTAATTTTGTGAGTTCTTTGACTGTTTTTTTTAATAGAAATATTTATTTTTACTGCTTGTGTGTGTCCTACCTTTACAGTATAGTTTTTGACCTTCCCTTTCCATGTAAAGAATCCCCTTTAATATTTCTTGCAGGGCTTGCTTAGAGGCCATGAATCTGTTCATTTTTGTTTGGGAAACTCTTTACTTCTCCTTCTATTCTGAATTTATCATGCCGCTGCTTTCTGGGTTGGAAATTTTCTGCTGAAGTACCTGCTGATAGTCTTATGGGGCTTCCCTTGCATGTAACTGTCTTCTTTTGTCTTACTGCTTTTAGTATTTTCTCTTAATCACTGTATTTTGTCATTTTGATTGCAATATGTCTTGGATATGCTTTATTGTTTTTTTGAGGGGGGGGTGGTTTCCTGTGCCTCCTGGATCTGGATATCTGTGTCATTCTCTAGATTAGGGAAGTTTTCAACTTTGTTTCTTCATATAAATTTTCTGCCTCCTTTTCTCTCTTTTTTCTGGAACTCCTGTAATAGAAATATTATTACCTTTGATAGAGTCACTGAGTTTTTGAAGTCTGTTCTCATTTGTCATAATATTTTTTTCTCTCCTTTGTTCAGCTTGATTACTTTCTGCTACTCTGTCTTCTAAGTCATTAATTCATTCCTCTGCTACTTCCATACTTTGTTCCTTCCATCAGTGTTTTCTCTCATTTTGTTTATTGAGCCCTTTATCTCTGCTATGTTATTCCATATCTCTGTGTTCATGGTCTCACTGATATCCTCTGGTCTTTTATCTAGTTCATATCCTTATGATCATTGCTTTAAATTCTCCATCAGGCATGTTGCTTACATCTGTTTTGTTTAGATATCTGGCATTGACCTTGTCCTATTCTTTCATTTGGGACAGATTCCTCTGTCTGCTCATTTTGTCTAAGTCTCTGTGCCTGTTCCTGTGTTTTAGGAATGTCAGCCATGTCTCCTGTTCTTAAGGGTAATTGCTTTATGAAGAAGAGGTCCTATAGATCCCTGCAGTATAGTGTTCCTTGACCCCAGGCCTGGTGCCTCTGGGAGTATCTCCATTGTGTGCTGCATGCACTCTGTTGTGTTCTGATCACTTTATCCTTCAGGGCAGTTTTCTGTAGAGGCTCTCATTGCTTACTGAGGACTATGTTTGGTCCCTGGGCTGAATATGGCACATGTTAACTAGGTGTGCTCTGGTCTGCTTATGAAATGAGATCGTCCATGCTGTATGTCTGTGGGCTGTCTGCCTGCCTTTTCTCCAAGAGCAGCCCCAGAGCCCTCTGGGCTCTCCCGGAGCCAAACACACTGATCTTTAAAACTCTAGCCCTACTGGTTGCAAGAACTCATGAAATTCAGTCACTCTCACTCTGTAAGCTAAGAGCTATGGGGATTTGTTTTCCCTGTGTCCTCCCCTGTGTGCTAGTGTGCTCTTCTCCATAACCATGGCTTCCTCTCCACTGCGGCAGCCAGGGTCCATTTTTCTCCCAACCTGCTTCTCTGATCTTTTTGCTTTCTTCAACGAGGTCTCTTCTCTGCCTTTAGTTGTGGAGTTTGTTCTGCCAATCTTCAGGTTGATTTCTGGAGTATTTAGGATCATTTTATAGTTATCTAGTTGTAGTCATTGGGTGAGTTGAGCCCAAGGTCCTCCTACTCCACCACCATCTTCCCCTTTTCTCATTGAGCTTTAATTTTTACCACAGTCTCATTTTATAGTTTGAAAATAGTCATTATGTCCCTGTTCTCCCTGTTGAAAGCTCAGGTGTTATTAAATATACTGGTGAAAGATTAGTGAATATAGTAAAATATAATCCTGTACCAAATAAGATATACCTTAAATTAGAAGGAGAAGAGAAATCCATGAACAGTGAGTGGTACTCAGCACTCAGTTTGTTTTCATTTTTTTAAAAGTAAAGTAAGTTGAAGGAGTAATCATGAAGACTATAGGATTTCCCCTTTCATAAAACATTTTTAGGAAAAAAGAATGATTGTTTGGATGCTTTCAGCATTTAAAGCTGGTTAATTACCACACATTCTTTCCATTGTGATTGTGTAGCAATGTTGAGGTCTGGAATCATGCAAATAATTTCAGAACTTTTTTTTTTTTTTTTAAATCAACTCTCAGTAGAGTTCTTTCTCTCTTGGTTCTCAGGCTTAGAAAACATAGTGATTTTCTAAGCAAAGCAAATCTGTGTTCTTCCTGCAATTCAATTACCTTAACATGGTCTCAGGAATTAAAAAGAAAAAATATATATTGTGCTTCAGAAATATCACAGAGGGGCGCCTGGGTGGCTTAGTCGGTTAAGCGTCCGACTTTTGCTCAGGTCATGATCTCGCGATTCATGGGCTCGAGCCCCGCGTCGGGCTCTGTGCTGACTGCCAGCTCAGAGCCTGGAGCCTGTTTCAGTCTGTGACTCCCTCTCTCTCTGACCCTCCCCTGCTCACATTGTCTCTCTCTCTCTCTCCTAGAAATAAATTAAAAAAAAAATCACAGAACTCAGTTACTCTAATCAAGAAAGGTGTGCCATCTTTATGAGAAATTATGTGTAATGAGTTGTAGACTTTGTTCACTCTCTAGGAGGAAGGCAGCCATAATAATTGAGTAAAGCACCATTAAGTGGTTATGTATGTGGAGAAGCTGAGGCATGTATTTTTGTGTGTGGGAACTATAGCATTCTTTTAAGTAGTTATCTATTCTTAGCCATTCTTAACATAATGGGCAATTGGTGAGAGCAGTGCTGTTCCAATTATTCTTTATCTATGAAACCCAAACTGAATGTTATTGATGACTGTGTGTGTGTGTTTGTGTGTGTGTTTGTGTGTGTGTGTGTGTTGAGAGAGAAAATCATTGTGAGGGATATAAATAGAAGGATACTTTCATTTTAAGGAATCCTTTGTTTTAGCCTTTCTGAATATCATGAAACTACTATTGTAACAGGGCGCAGGGGTGCACAGAGCCCTTGGTTCTGGGGATCGTAAACAGAACAGGTTCAGCACTTGCCACTGACAGACTCCAACTGCACAGAGATGAATGGTGCTGAAACAAGAAAGGAATTTATTTGACTGAGGCCAACACTGGAAAGACAGCAGATTAATGTCTCAAAGACTGCCTCTAAAATGCTGAAAATAGTTCCAGGTTTATATAAGGAAAATGTGGGACAAAGTCAGTGGGTACCTGCAGGTGGGTAGTAAATGTCAAGTTGATTATGGTCTTGGGATCATTACACTGGGTGTCACTGAGGTCTGGGCAGTCCCTTTTGCTTGGGGGAGTAGTTTCAGTTCCCATTAGGGAATGCTTTGCCTGCAGAATCTTTTGCCTGAGTTAAGAGACTAGCTGGAAAGAAAAACTTAATGAATTAGAAAGTACAGACTGAAGTCAAAATGGAAGTAATTGAAATCCTCTATTACGTAAGCATTAGAGAATCAGTTGTAATGATTATGGAAGAGCCAGTGCTTAGGAGAATGGCACTTTTAAAGTTCACATCACTACCATTGCTTTCCTTTTAGCAAGAGCACGTATGTCTTTCTCTGTGGTATGAAAATTATGGTGAGAAGATTAAATAAGCTCTTAATGTGTTACCAGGGAAAATGTAAAATGAGCTAGATGATAATATTGTGGTATGAACAGTAGAGATGATATGACAGAATAGACCACATAATTGAATATGTGTATATATAAAGATATACATATATACCTGTTTATATATTTCATATTAAATTGCCTGGAAATACTAAAATTCTCCAATCGGTTATGTCCTTGAAATACCCTAGTGTCCTACTAGTTTGCACGTAAACCAAGTTCGGTTGTGTGTATTTAAGTTGTATGTAGCTCTTGGGAAAGTTTTAGGAAATTTTCTGAAATAGTAATTCTTAACTGACTACCTAATCTGTTCATAGTTGGAGGTGTGCCTCACACTTTTTCCTATGTATTTGGGAAGTTGAAGTCAGTTAGCAAATCAAAAACAGAAAGTTTATTAATGAACAAAAAAGAAGGCAAACTTTTCAGAATGGCTAGAAGAGACAGAAAATGAGACTGGAAATGCAAATTTGAGCCAGATTTAAGGAGCTATAGGATCTTATGGGTAGAATACCAACACCATAATGGTATGCTTATAGTATGCAATCATTCTGTTATATAACAGTCTTAAAAAAATAAGTTTTTTTTTTCTATGTTTGTCACAAAGGGTGGTAGTATGATAGAGACTTAAAAATGTAAGACAGAAACTTTTACTAAGCGGAAAGATGATCATAATTTGGGCAGCCTGATAACTTCCCCAGTCTCAGGCAGATTATCTTAACCGTATAGAGCTTTAAAAAGCCTGGTGTAGTGATGTCCCGTATTTCACTTTTCATCTAAGGTTATCTTCCCTCCCCCCACCCCCATTACATCTATTTCATCCCGATTAATTCTCCTTGCTTTTCCAGTTTGATGACTCTTCGTCCTTTCTCACTTCCTCTGTCCTGTATTTGATTGTCTTTTGGACGACCAGTTTTAAGCTTAACTACATTAAGCAGTTTAAAATTTTTTTTAATGTTTTATTTATTTCTGAGAGAGAGAGAGACACAGACAGACAGACAGACTCTGAGGCAGTTTAAATACTGCACATCTTTTTTCTCTATCCCTCACCACCTTAATTTTTGTAACAGTTGTGCCTAAGATAATCTTTCATCTGGCCTTCCTTCCTTCCTTCCTTCCTTTCAATATAATTTATTGTCAAGTTGGCTAACATACAGCATATACCGTGTGCTCTTGGTTTTGGGAGTAGATTCCCCTGATTCATTGCTTACATACAACACCCAGTGCTTGTCCCAAGTGCCTTCCTCAGTGCCCATCACCGATTTTTCTCTCCCCCATCAACCCTCAGTTTGTCCTCTGTATTTAAGAGTCTCTTATGGCTTGTCTCCCTCCTCTCTTCCTTCTCTGTTTGTACCTATTTTTTTCCCCTTCCCTTCCCCCATGGTCTTCTGTTAAGTTTCTCAAGTTCGAACATATGAGTGAAAACATAATCTGTCTTTCTCTGACTTATTCCACTTAGCATAATACCCTCCAGTTCCATCCATGTTGCTACAGATGGCAGGATTTCATTCTTTCTCATTGCCAGGTAGTATTCCATTGTATAGATAAGCCGCACATCTTTATCCATTCATCAGTTGATGGACATTTAGGTTTTTTCTATAATTTGGCTATTGTTGAAAGCTATAAACATTGGGGTACATGTGCCCCTATGAATCAGCACTCCTATATCCTTTGATACATTCCTAGTAGTGCTGTTGCTGGCTCAGGGTAGTTCTATTTTTAATTTTTGGAGAAACCTCTACACTGTTTTCCAGAGAGGCTGCATCAGTGTTGCATTCCCACCAACAGTGCAAGAGGGTTCCCGTTTCTCCACATCCTTGCCAGCATCTATTGTTTCCTGAGTTGTTAATTTTAGCCACTCTGACTGGTGTGAAGTGGTATCTCAGTGTGGTTTTGATTTGAATTTCCCTGATGATGAGTGATATTGATCATCTTTTCATGTGTCTGTTTGGCCTCACTTTCAGGAAATACTCATTAGGTGGACTACCTGCCTAATGTGCTCTTTGTACTCCTATCTGTGCTAGAGGAAGGGATTTAGCATTAGTGACAAGTGTTGAGGCTGTAATGAAATCTCAAAGTTCCTTTTACACTATTTATTTCTGTATACTTTGATAAAAATGTCCATTTTATTGAGGTATAACATTTATACAACTAAAATCACCAGTAAGCCAGTGGTATTAAAAATACTCAAAAAATAAATTACAATAATCAGTAATACTTTGATGACTTTTGACAAATATTTACATAGGAGAAACCACTACTACATTCATGATCTAGAACATTTCCATCACTTTGAAATATTTTCTTTAAAAAAATTTTTTTTATGTTTTACTTATTTCTGAAGGAGAAAGAGACAGAGTGAACAGGAGAGGGTCAGAGAGAGAAGGAGACACGGAATCTGAAGCAGGCTCCAGACTCTGAGCTAGCTCTCAGCATAGAGCCCAAAGCAGGGCTCAAACCCACGAACCGTGAGATCATGACCTGAGCCGAAGTCAGACACTCAACCAACTGATCCACCCAGGCGCCCCCACTTTGAAATATTTTCTTATGGCTGTTCACAATTGATCCCCATCCTCTCCTGGTTCCTGACAATTTGATTTGCTTTTTGCCTTTTTTGAAGAATTTTACCTGAAAGGAGCATTATAAATGTCATTTTGTGTGTTTACTCCTTTCACTTGCTGTAATGAAGGTTCATCCATGCTATTGTGTATATAAAAGTAAGTTGTTAATTTTTATTGCTGAGTAGTATTCCATTGTATTATTCTATAATTCCTTTATCTATTTATCAGCTGACAGACATTTGAGGTGTTTCTGTTTTTTTTTTTTTTTATATTTTTTTTACTATTATGAGTAAGACTAATGTAAGCATTCTCTGACAGGTTTCTATGTGGATATGTATCTTCATTTCTCCAGAAGTAAATAGCATAGCTAAGAGTGGGATTCCTGGGTTATATGGCAAGTTGTATGTTTAATTTCATATACTACTGTCAAGCTGTTTTCCAAAGTGGCCATACAATTTTTTATTCTCAACAGCCTGTGAACATTCCGATAGCTGGCCTATACTATCTTTGCCAAAAACTGATATTTTGGGTCTTTTTAATTTTAGCCATCGTAGTAGACATGTTCCTGTATTTTTCAGTAGATATTTACCTATTTAGTAGATTTGTACCTGCATTTTGGTTTTAATTTGCGCTTTTCTAATGACTAATGATGAGGAGCATTTTTTTCATGTGCTTTAATTGTCATTCTTCCACCTGTTACGAAACTTTTAAAACATCTCTTGCAATTTTAAAGAATTGAGTTCCTCTTATTAAGTTATAAGAGGTCTTATATTCTAGACATAAGACCTTAATCAGATGTTTTTGAAATATTTTCTCCTAATCTTTGGTTTGCCTTTTTATATTCTTTTTTTTTTTTTTTAGTATATGTGCTGCCAAAGCGAGCACTGTCTTTGTATATTCTTAACATTACATATATTTTCAAAATTTTAAAATTGTGGTAAAGTGTACATAACAAAATTTATCATTCTAATCATTTTTTTAATATACAGTTCAATGTCATTCAGTACATTCACATTGTGCAGCCATCACCACTATCCATCTCCAGAACTTTTGGTGTTATTATAATTGGTATTATTTTAATTTTCAGTTATTAGCTTCTAGTGTATAGTAAAAAACAACTGATTTTCTTGTTGATCTTGTATTCTTTATGAAACGTTTTAGTAGATTCCGTAGGATTTTCTATGTAGACAATTATATTCCCTGTGAATATAGTATTACTTCTTTTCCAGTCTGCATGCCTTTTAATTCTATTTCTTACTACACTACCTAGGACCTCTGGAGAGAGCATCCATCTTTGACTTCCTAAGGATCTTAGGGTGAGGCATTCACTCTTTTGCTATTAAATATGATCTTAGCTGTGAGATGATGATGATGATGATGATTATTTTGTAGATAGTCTGTATTAGATTGAAGACATTTTCTATATTTACTAAGATTTTTTATCATGAGTGGGTTTTAAGTATTGGCAACATTTTCTTTTCTGAATTTATTGAGATGATCATATGTTTTTTCCTAGGGTGATTTATGTTGATTTTTAAAAAAATATATTCAGTCAAACTTGCATTCCTGAGGTAAACTTTTTTTTTCATGATATATTAGTCTCCTCGTATATTACTGGATTTGATTTGTTAAAACTTTAACGTTTTTTGCATCTGTGTTGATAATGGGGTATAATATTGTATTTTATTTTGCCTTAATGTCTTTTTCTGGTTTTGTTATCAGGTTATTACCAAGTATCAGTTCACTGTTCTATTTTCTGGAAGAATTTATGAAAAACTCATTTTTTTTTGTACTTCATACAATTCTTCAGTAAAGCCTTCTGCGCCTGAAGTTTTCTTTGTGGAAGGTTTTTAACTGTGAAATCAACTTCTTTAATATATCCAGGGTATTTCTTGAGTGACTTTTGGAAGTATGTTATCCTTCAAGGAATTTGCTCATTTCATGTAAATACTTGAAAGCATTTGCAAGTTTTTTTTATAATGTTCTCTTACTCTTAAATTCTGTATGATTTCTAGAAATGTACTGATAATGAAATTCTTTCATTTTTGACATTGGTTAATTTGTGTCATTTCTCTGTTTTGTTCTGGGTACAGGTTTATTAAATTTCATTGAAATTTGGGGAAAATCCTCATATGTTTTCTTTAATTTTGTCTTTATATTTTGTATTTTATTGATTTCTGTTTTTTGTTATTTTCTCCCTTCTGCTTGCTTTGAGTTTAAAGATGCTTTCCATTTTTAGGTTGCTTATGGAGAAGTCTTTGATTACTTATTTGAGTCCTTTCGTGTTTTCTAAATGTAAGCGTATAATGTCTATAAGTTTTCCTCAAACCACTGTTCTAGCTGCACCTCCCAGATTTTGATATGTTGTATTTTCACTTGCATTCAATTCAGACTTTCTCTTGTGATTCATAATGGATTATTTAGAAGATTTCAGATAACTGGGGAATTTCTAGATTTCTGTCATTAATTTTGTTAATGTATTCTATGCTTAGAGAAGATATTTTGTGCAATTTCAGTTTTTTTAAATGCATTGAGACTTTGTGGCTCAGAATAGCATCTATCTTTAAATGTTATATGTGCACTTGAAAAGAATTTCTGTATTTGAATGGTAGAGTTTTTCCAGAAATGTTAGATTAAATTGTTTGATAATATTGGTCAAATTGTGTATACATTTGCTGATTTTCTTCCTTCTTATTTTATCAATTACTTCAAGAGGAGTGTTGAAGTCTCTAGTTATGGTTATTGATTTATGTATTCTTCATTTCAGTTCTGTCACTCCTTGCTTAATTTATTTTGAAGCTGTTATTGGATGCTTACACATTTAGGATTATTAATGTCTACCTAATGAATTTACTTCTTTATCATTATGAAACCTCTTTATCCCCAGTAAAATTCTTTGATCTGAAATATAATTTTCCTGATATTAACATAGCCACTTCTGCTTAAAAAAGTTTTTTTTATTACTTTTTGCATTATATCTTTTACAGCCCTTTAAATTTATCTTTTTTTCCCCCCCCCAGCTAAAGTGAACTTCTTGTGCCATATAGTCAGGTCTTGCTTTCTATTCAGTGTGACAATTTCAGCTTTTTAATTGTTTAATTTCTGCCTTTTTAGTTGTTTAGATCATCTTTATATAATGTAATTAACAGTATAGTTGGGTTTAAGTATGTCATTTTGCTAATTATTTTCTCTTTTCCCTTTTTGCTTTCTCTTCTTTTTCTAACTCATGTTGGGTTTGAGGTTGTTTTTTTCTTTCTAATGATTTCATTTTATGCCCATTATGGAGTTCCTATGTGTATATTTTGGCTAATTAATTTAGGGCTTACAATATATATCTTTAGCCTACTTTCAAATAATATTCTATTTCATATAAGGTATAAGTACTTTACAACAGCATACCTCCATATCCTCTCTCATTATTTGTGGTATTGATATAATTTGTTTACTTCTATATATTCTATAAATTCAACAATGCTTTATTGTAACTTTTGCTTTATGTAGTCAGTTTTCTTTAAAATTTTTAACTTAGCCACACAGTTACTATTTTTGGCACTCCTAATTCCATTTGTACCAATTCAAATTCCAATCTTGTTTAATTTTTGTTCTTCCTGAAGAACTATCTTTAGCATTTCTTTCAGTGCAAGTTTGCTGGCAGAGAATTCTCTCAACTTCTGTTTGGAAAAATATTTTTATTTCCCCTTTTAAAGATAGTTTTTCTGGACAAAGAATTACATGCTATTATATTATTTTCTCTTACCTTACTGAAAGATACCTTTCCATTGTCTTTTGGCTTATATGGTTTTGAATAAAGGTTATACTTCTTATTTTAGTTTTTTTTTTTTTTAATATAATGTGTCCCTTTTCCTGCTTAAATTAAAATTTTCTCTCATTGGTTTCTGCGGTAAAGTATGATGAGCTTTGGTACAATTTCCTTATGTTTATTCTGCTTGCATGTTTAAATCTCTGATTTTCTGGTTTATAGTTTTTATGAAATTGAGAAAAATTTCAACTATATTTCTTCAAATATTTTGTTGTATACCTTTCCTTTCTTTCTGAGCCTCTAGTTACACATGTTTTAGACTACTTTATAATATCCCACTTTTTTCCCCAAATTTTTTCTCTGTATTCATTTTAAGTAATTATTATTACATTTTTAAAACTTTATATCTTCTTTTCTTCAGTGTTTCATTTGCTAGTAATCCTGTCCTGTGTATTTTTTATCTTAAAAAATTCTCCTCTGGAAGTTCCATTTGAGTCTTTTTCATATCTTGTATGTCTGTCATCATCATGATCATTTTTTCTTCGTTCTTTAGCATATGAAACGTATTTGTAATAGCTGATTTTATGACCTGGTCTACTAATTCCATCATCTCTTTCATTTTCCACTCAGTGCTTTTTCTTCTGGTTATAGGTCATATTTTCTTGATTTTTTTTCTTGGTTTTATCTTTTCTTTTTAATTTCTTTTTATTTTTTAATTGAAGTATAGTTAACATACGATATTATTTTAGTTTCAGGTATACAACATATTTATTCCACAATTATATATATTATGAAAAACTCACCATGATTAAGTGTAGTTACCATGTGTTACTATACAAAGTTATTACAATATTGACTATCTTCCATATGCTGTACTTTTCATCCCTGACTTATGCATTTTATAACTGAAGTTTGTTCCTTTTAGTCCCCTTCACCTATATTGTCCATCCTTTCTCCTCCACCCCTCTGACAGTCACCAGTTTGTTCTTTGTATTTATGAGTATGTTTCTGTTTTTTGTTCATTTGTTTTGTTTTCTTTGATTCATATGGTATTTGTTTTTTTCTGACTTATTGCACTTAGCATAATATCCTCTCAGTTCATTGATTTTGTAGCAAATGGCAAGATTTCATTCTTTTACATAGCTGAATAATACTCCATTTTATGTACATGTACCACATCCTTATGTATTTATCTATTAATGGATACTCAGGTTTATTCGGTATCTTGGTTATTGTAAATAATGCTGCAATAAACAAAGGGGTTTATTTATATATTTGAATTAGTGTTTTCATTTTCGTTGGGTAACTACCCAACAGTGGAATTACTGGAATTCTTTTTGTTTTTGTTTTTCTTTCTTTTTCTTTTTTCTCTTCCTTCTTCCTTCCTTCCTTCCTTCCTTCCTTCCTTCCTTCCTTCCTTCCTTCCTTCCTCCTTCTCTCCCTCCCTCCCTCCCTTCCTTCTTTCTGAACCTCCATACTATTTTCCATAGTGGTTGCATTGTTTTACATTCCCACCAGGATTGTGTGAGGGTTCCCCTTAGTTCATGTCCTTGCCAACATTTGCTATTTCTTGTCTTTTTCATACTAGTCATTCTGGGAGATGTGAGGTGGTATTTCATTGTGAGTTTGATTGATTTGCATTTCCCTGATGATTAATAATGTTGAGCCATCTTTTCATGTGTGTATTGGCCATCTGTATGTCTTTGGAAAAATGTCTCTTCAGGTCCTCTGCCCATTTTTTATCAAATTGTGTTTTTTGTTTTTGTTTTTGCTGTTGAATTGTATGAGTTCTTTAAATATTTTGGATATTAACTTTTATTGGATATATCATTTGAAAATATTTTCTCCCATTCAGTAGGTTGCCTTTCATTTTGTTGATCGTGTCCTTCACCATGTGAGTTTTTCCGTTTGATATAGTCCCAGTTGTTTAGTTTTGCTTTTGTTTCTCTTGCTTGAGGGGACAGATCCTGAAAAATAATGCTAAAGCTGATGTCTAAGAATTTACGTTGTACATTTTGTTGTTGTTGTTGTTGTTTTGTTTTTTAAGTTTTATGGCTTCAGGTCTTCTATTTAGGTCTTTAATCTATGTTGAGTTTATTTTTGCATATGGTGTAAGAAAGTGGTCCAGTGGTCTTTTTCATGTTGCATGTAGTCCCGTTTTCAAGCACTATTTACTGAAGAGACAGTCTTTTCCCCATTGTCTATTTTTGCCTCCTTTGTCATAGATTAATTGACCATATTAGCTTAGATTTATTTCTGGACTCTCTATGCCTGTTCCATTGATCCATGTATCTGTTTTTGTGTTACCACTATACTGTTTTGTTTACTATATAGCTTTGTTAGTATAGTTTTGAAATCTGTATTATGATATTTGCAGCTTTGTTCTTTCTCAAAATTGCTTTGACTGTTTGGGGCGTTTTGTGATTCCATACTAATTTTAGGATTCTACTGTTCCAGTTCTGTGAAAAATACTATTGGTATTTTGATAGAGATTACATGGAGTGTATACCTTGCTTTGGTAGTGTGGAAATTTTAACAGTATTGATTCTTTCAACACATGAGCATGATATATCTTTTTATTTCTTTGTATTGTTTTTAATTTCTTTTATGCAGTTGTAAATGGGATTGTTTTCTTAATTTCTCTTTCTGCTTGTTTGTTACGAGTGTTTAGAAACATAATAGATTTCTGTATNAAATAATTATTTTAATATTTATTTATTTTTGAGAGAGAGAAGAGAGGCAGAGAGAGAGAGACCAGAAACCAAAGCAGGCTCCAGACTTTGGCTGTCAGCACAGAGCCCAACGCAGGGGTTGAACCCAGGAACTGTGAGATCATGACCTGAGCCAAAGTCGTACCCTTAACCGTCTGAGCCACCAAGGTGCCATGAGATTTTAGGGTTTTCTACATGAAGTGTCATGTCATCTGCAAATAGTGACAGTTTTATATATTTACCAATTTGGATACTATTTATTTATTTATTTATGTACTTATGTATTTATTTATTAATTATTTTGTCTCCTGTGCCTAGGACTACCCATATTATATTGAGTAAAAGTGGTGAGATTGTACATCCTTCTCTTATTTCTGATCTTAGATGAAAAGCCTTCAGCTTTTCATCAGCGGGTACTATGTTAGGTGTGGGTTTGTCATGTATGGCCGTTATTATGTTGAGATATATTCCCTCTAAACCCACGTTGTTGAGAGTTTTTACCACGAACACATGTTGAGTGTTTTCAGATGTTTTTTTCAGCATCTACTGAGATAATTATGTAATTTTACCAATCATTTTGTTGATATGATGTGTCACATTGATTGATTTGCTGTTATCAAGCCACCCTTGACATAAATCCTACTTGGTAAATGATCCTTTTAATATATTTTGAATTTTATTCGTAAATATTTTGTTGAAGATGCTTACATCTATGCTAATGGGGAATATTGGTCCATAGTTTTATTTATTTTTTTTCCCTAGTGTTCTTATCTGGTTTTCATATCAGGCTAATGCTGGCCTCATAGAATGAATTTGGAAGCATTCCTCCTTCTTCTTTTTTTTGGAATAGCTTGAGAAGGATAGGGAGTAATTTTTCAATGTCTAGTGGAATTCACCTGTGAAGCTATCTGGTCCTAAGCTTTTGTTTTTTGGTAATTTTTTGATTACTGATTCAGTTTCATTTTTAGTAGTCAGTTAGTCTGTTTTTATATTTTTTCTTCTTGATTCAGTCCTGGAAGATTGTTTTTAGGAATTTATTCATGTCTTGTAGGTTGTCCAATTGTTGGTATATGATTTTTTGTAATATTCTCTTACAATCCTTTGTATTTCTGTGATGTCCCTTGTTCCTTCACTTTCATTTCTGATTTTATTTCTTTGATTCCCCCCCACCATGAGTCTAAAGGTAATATCAGTTTTGTTTCACTCTTCACAGAACTAGCTCTTAGTTTATTGATCTCCTCTATATTTTGGTCTCTGTTTCATTTATTTCCACTCTGATCTTTATTATTTCTTTCCTTCTACTGTGGGCTTTGTTTGTTTTTCTTGTTTCTGTAGGTGTAAGTTTAGATTACTTATTTGAAATGTTATCATTTCTTGAGGTATACCTTTATGGCTATAAATTTCCCTCTTAGAACTGTTTTTGCTGTGTCCCAAAGAGTTTTGAACCATTTCATTTGTCTCAAGGTATTTTTTTTTAATTTCCTTGTTAATTTCTTTATTGACCCATTGGTTGTAGTATTATGTTGTTTAGCCTCCATATATTTGTGTTTTTCTTGTTATTGTAATTTCTTGTAATTGATCTGCTTTCATTGTCTTGTGGTTCGAAAAGATGCTTGATTAGGTTTCCATCCTCTTAAATTTTTTGAGACTTGTTTTGTGGCCTAACATGTGATCTCTCCTGGAGAATTTTCCATGTACACTTGAAAAGAATGTGTATTGTTTTTGGATGGAATGTTCTGCATATATCTATTAAGTCCACTTTGTCTAATGTGTCTTTCAAAAACACTGTTTCTTTTTGTTTTTCTGTTTGGATGATCTATTCATTGATGTAAGCATGTTGTAAAGTTCCCTACTATTACTGTATTAAGGTCAATTTTTTCCCGTATGTTTGTGAATATTTGCTTTTTATAGTTTGGTGCTCCTGTGTTGGATACATAGATATTTTCAGTGGTTTTATCTTGTTGGATTGATCCCTTTATTATTATGTAATGACTTCTTTGTCTCTTACTACAGCTTTTGTTGTAAAGTCTATTTTGTTTGATACAACTATTGCTACTCCAGCTTTTTTGTTTGTTTGTTTGTTTTGTTTCATTTGCATGGAATGTATTTTTCATCCATATTCGTCTTCAGGTCTGAAGTGAGTCTTGTAGGCAGCATATAGATGGATCTTGCTTTTTTATCCATCAGGTCACTTTAATGTCTGTTGATTAGAGCATTGAACTATTTACATTAAGAGTAATTGTTGGGGCGCCTGGGTGGCTTAGTCCGTTAAGCGTCCGACTTTCGCTTAGGTCATGATCTCGTGGTTCGTGGGTTCGAGCCCCGCGTCGGGCTCTGTGCTGACTGCCAGCTCAGAGCCTGGAGCCTGTTTCAGTCTGTGACTCCCTCTCTCTCTGACCCTCCCCTGCTCACGCTGTCTCTCTCTGTCTCCTAGAAATAAATAAAACATTAAAAAAAAAAAAGAGTAATTGTTGATACATATGTATGCATTGCCATTTGTTAATTGCTTTCTGGTTGTTTTTATAGTTCCACTCTATTCCTTTTTTTCTTTTCTTGCTCTTTTACATTGTGATTTGATAACTTTTTTACTGTTATGCCTAGAGCCATTTCCCTTTATTTTTTGTGTGTTTATATTTTTTTAAAGCTTGTTTTATTTATTTTAAGAGAGAGAGTGAGCAGGGGAGGGACAAAGAGAGAGGGAGAGAGAGAATTCCAAGCAAGCCCCATGTCCGTGCAGACCCCAATGTAGGGCTCATTCTCAAGAACCATGAGATCATGACCTGAGCTGAAACCAAGAGTTGGATGCTTAGCCAAGTGAGCCACCTAGCTGCCCATATTTCTCCTGTAACTATTATAGGGTTTTGGTTTGTGACTACCAGGAAGTTCATATATAACATCTTACCTATACGGCAGTTTATATTTAGTTGTTGGTTGCTTAAGTTCAAACATATTCTAGAAACACTTTTTATTCCTTCCCTCTATGTTATACAGTGTCCTTTTCTTTTTTAACATCTTCTTATTTTGTATATTCCTTATATAATTTTTAAAGATGTAATTGATTTCACTACTGTGTGTTTTAACCTTCATACTAACTTTATAAAAGATTGATCTACTACTTTTTTGATATATTTGCATTTATCAGTGACATTTTTTCTCTTCATAATTCTCTTTCTTCTAGTTATGGTCTTGTTTTTTTTCCCACTTAAAGTCATCTCTTTAATATTTTTTGTAAGACCAGTTTAGTAGCAATGAGCTACTTTAAATTTTGTTTGAGAAACTGTATCTCTCCTTCAGTTTTAAATGATAATTTTTGCAGGTCACGTTTTCTTGGTTGTAGGGTTTTTCTGTTCAGTACTTTGAATACATCATGCCACTCTTTTCTGACCTGCAAAGTTTGTACTGAAAAATCAGTTGATAGCCTTGTGGGATTTACCTTGTACCGAAGTATTTGCTCTTCTCTTGCTGCTTTTAAGATTCCCTCTTTATCTTTAATCTTTGACATTATTATTGTGTGTCTTGGTGTGGACCTCTTTGAGGTCCATCTTGTCTGGGGCTTTCTATCGTTCCTGGACCTGGATGTTTATTTTTTTTTTCCCCGTAAGGGAAGTTTTCAGCTATTATTTCTTCAACTAAGTTTCCTGTCCCTTTCTCTTTTCTTTTGTCTTATTTTCTATGATGCAAATGTTAGTACACTTGATGTTATTCCAGAAGTCCCTTAATCTATACTCATTTTTAAGAATTATGTTTTCTTTTTGCTGCTGAGTTGGGTGGTTTCCATTATGGTGTCTTCCAGATTGCTGATCTGTTCTTCTGTATCCTCTGTCTTCTATTGACTCCCTCTAGTGTTATTTTTATTTCAATTATTATATTCTTCAGCTCTGATTAATTCTTTTTTAATGTTTTTATTCTCTTTGTTGAAGGTCTAACTGAGTTAATACACTCTTCTCTCTAGTCCAGTTAGGGTCTTTATGACGGTTACTTTGAACTCATTGTCAGGTAGATTTCTTATCTCCATTTTGTTTCATTGTTTTTATGAGGTTTTGTCTTTTTTTGTTTGGAACTTATTCCTCTGACCCTCATCTTGTCTGACTGTTTCTGTGTATATAGGTCGGTTATATACTGCTCTGGAAAATAGTGACCTTTATGTAGAAAACTTTCTATGGGTCCCAGTAGAGCAATCCTCCTTGATCACCAGAAACAGACACTCCAGGGGTGTCCCTGAGTGGGCTGTGTGTGCCTTCCTGTTTTGACTGTGCCTTGACTACTATAGTTGGTGCTGGTAGGTACAGCTGGCCTTCTACAACCTCCTCCCCCTTCATTTCCCCACTTGGAGTTGCTTTAGAGGCTGCCTGCCTGTGAGATGTGGCAGTCAGCCTTTGCTCTGGAGGAGTGCCTGCTGGGATGGGCAGGTTGGGTGGGATGGGTCTGCAGGGGCACACTTGGGTGGGTGAGCTGTTTTAACAGGGAAGATGGAGAGTGTTAGAACTGGCTCTTCCCTGTCTCAGGCCACCTAGGCTGAAGGAAGGCTAGAAAAATGGCTCCCCAGTACTTCTGTTCTGGGGCTAAGTTCCTGTTGATCCTTGCCCCTCTGGCACATGCCCTAAAATTAGTTGGTAAATATCCTTCATCTATATAACCCAGGTTCTCTTCAAACTGCTGCCATTGTGCTTGCTGGGTGTTGGACAAGTGATATGGTGCTCTGGCCCTCCAAGAGTGGAGTCTTGGTTTCCTATAGCCCTTTGGTTCTCTTGGAGTTATTTATACCTTGGGATTTTCAGAGCCAGATGTTATGAGACTTGTCTTCTCAATGCAGGTTCCTAGGGCAGGCAGTGTCCAATGTGGGACCTTATCTTCTCACAGGGGGTTTTGTTCCTGACCGTTTCTCAGTCCCTCCTGCCCTTCTTGGTGTGGCTTTTTCTTTATATCCACATTTCTTTATATCTTCTTTATAGTGGAAGAGCTATTCTACTAGTCTTCAGGTATTTTTCAGAATGAGCTGCATTGTATGTACTTGCAGCCTTATCATGTCTGTGGGTGGAGGTGAGCTCAGGATTCTCCTATTCTGTCATCTTCCCTGCAGTTTCTTTCTGATTTTTTTTTTGAATACCCACNAACCGCAAGATCATGACCTAAGCGAAAGTCGGACGCTTAACCGACTAAGCCACCCAGGCGCCCCAAATACCCACCAGTTTTGATTAGATTAAACTTAACTTTTTGCCTTATAAACTTTTAACTGTCTCCTTAGCTCAGTTTTGCTTGAGTTCCCCCACTATGTCTTCTAGACTATAAACTGACTTCAGGTTGTAAGCTGGGCAATTACAGTGCTTGCTTTGCTTTTTTGCTTTCTTTCAGGCATTACAGTCCTGTGCTGCCTGTTGTCTAATAACCAAAACCCACTGTTCCATATGTCTTGTTCAGTTTTTTAACTTGTGTTAGTTGAAAAGTTAAAACTGGTCTCCATATCTCCATTTTGATTGGAAGTAGAATGGTATCTCTACTGTACTTTGAACTTTTTTTCAACCTTTGTCATACTTTTCCTTTGAAATAACTGTAGAACAGAACATAATGGATCCTGTAGGGATGGGTAGTACTCAAAATGTCTGCAAGTAAACTGCTGGTGATAGTTAGGAAATCAGTGTTTTATTTTTTCTGTTACTCTTTTCTTTTATACTTTATAAAGTATATTATAAAGAGTAAAGGCTTTTCTTGTCATTAAATCTTTGTGTAAAATTTACACGTTAGGAATATGCCCCATTTTTTTTTTTGGTAGTTTCCTATATCTTAGGCACATTAGTTCCTACTCGCAGTAAATGTTGAGAAACCAGAAATTTCTCATTTCTGTATCCATAATAGATTATTGTAATATTTAGAAAAAGACACACTCATTTTGGCATACTGTGAAGAATTTTAGTATACAAGTTTTATGCTGTTTGGTTAATTAGAGATCCTCAGTATAGTTGCAGGATTTTCTTGTTCATTTTCTGAAATGAGTCTAATCTGATCTTTCTCCAGATCTGTAATTTTTCTGACTAGGTGACAGTCACAGAGCTCTCCATCCTTGGCATTATTCTCCTTTTCGCTGTGTTGAAACTATAGTTTATAAGATAGCTGCAGTTGCACTTGGATGGCTCTAGTGCTTTGGTCTTTTTAGGATTCATGCATGTGGTAACAAATACCAGCAGTAACATCATCTCTAAAGGATGAGGACTATAGATATGTACAATTTATAATTATTTCTTTTGGAAACTCATCTATTTTTCCATTCTTTCTTTATTTCTTCTGGAAATTATATGTGTTCTTCAAGGTTATGCAAGCTTTGACAAGCTGTGCTTTGCCAGCCTATCCAAGAGAAAAGTCAGCACCTTATATAGAGCCAAAGTAGAGGGGGAAAAATCCCCAATTTTTATGGCATTGT
Source organism: Crocuta crocuta (assembly GCF_008692635.1). Lineage (NCBI taxonomy): Eukaryota > Metazoa > Chordata > Mammalia > Carnivora > Hyaenidae > Crocuta > Crocuta crocuta. The sequence continues at coordinate 4,324,146 of NW_027531905.1, read as the reverse complement.
GTCAGGAAATGGAAAGCATGGTGGGGTATGTGTGGAGATATATGTAAACTTGTAGCTCTGCATGCTATTGGGTTTTTATTGTGTTCTTTTTATGTCTTACAGGGACAGTATAACATAGGTCATAGGAAAAAAAGTGTTTTTTTTTCCTTCACCTTTTAAAGTAGGTGGATGTTGGGGCACCTGGGTGGCTCAGTTGATTAAGCTTCTCTCTGACTTTGGCTTAGGTCATGATCTTGTGTTTTGATTTGTGAGTTGGAGCCCCACCCTGGGCTCTCTGCTGTCAGTGCTTTGGATTCTCTGTCTCCTTCTCTCTCTGCCCGTCCCTGGCTTGCATGCTCTCTCTCTCTCTCAAAAATAAATAAATATTAAAATAGGTGGATGTTTTTATGGTGCTGACTCAAGATAAAATTTCTATTTTTTGTTAATATATCTGGTATCTATATGATATTTATATACATAAATGAAATGTTTATGTAGCCTTTGCATTTTACCCTAGGCACTGTTGTGTGCTAGCTTGTGTTTGACTCTGGTTTCATTTGGCTTCTTTTTTATGAGACTTTGCCTATTAAATGTACACAGCCTACTTTCTCATGTTCCAGTGCAACTTTATGTCACTCTCTCCTACTTTTTTTCTTTTGCTTGTGTCCTGGACAAGGTTTCTCCCTCTATACTTATTCTTTGCTTTTTTGAAACTCACCTCGTTGGTATACCATTTTGCAAGGATATTATTATATAATTCGATAAGTTGAGTAATCCTCATGTGTTAATGATACTGCTACTGAGTGTAGGGAGTTTTGGTATTTAAATTGATAATTACAGTAGGTCATTAATACTATAATGTTAAGCACTTTGAGATTTTATTTTATTTAACTTTGAGAATTTTTAGGCTTTATTTAGATTCTTACTGTGAGGAAAAGAGATATCTTTTTAAATCAAGTAAGTAGTCTCGTAAAACCATCAGGTTTTTGAAGAAAAATTATTTCTCTTCAAACTCAGGCCAGTAGAGGTATGTCTGTACTGTTTCCTTGGTGTCTACAAGTCAGGTATTTTCATGGATGTTCTGCTTGTCTCAGAAAGAGAGCCTAAAGCTGAGTTTTTCACTGGGGAGTGCTTAAATGCTCCACAAATCAGTGAACAGATTTGTTTCATTTTGTGCCCATGTGGTTTCTGTGGGTAGTTTGTTGTTTTAAAAACTTTCAAAGAAGAACATTTTTTTTTCCTGGCAATCATGTGTATCCTGTGTAAGTATTTTTCATTATTAATAATCTTGAGAAGAACCAACTGCAGGTCATAATACATTTGGCTAAAATCATAAGGTTTTATCCAGTCATCCCATATGATTTGTGTCTGGTTTGCCAAAATCCATTAATTTAAGTTTCCCAAAGGGCAGAGTAATGGTTTCCTCTCCTGTTTCTGTCACCAACCTGTTTTTGGAAATTATTTCTATCAATTTTGTGTAAATTAATAGTCTTTAAGAGAAATTCATGAGATATTTGGATTTAATTTCTTCTAGGCCTATAGGCTGGTTTTACCTTGGGGTTTTTTTCCCCCCTTCTTTTGTACTCTATATAGAAATTTCCCTTTCTGTTTATGACTTGAATTCCAGCTTTCTTTCTGTGTTTTGCTTTTCATTCTTCTTCCTCATTTAGGCTTAGTGGTTAGAAATCTTGTCTTTAATTGAATTTCAGAGTGGTTGAGTTTTTGTCATTTTCCGTTCTCCTGTACAGTAGTGAGGGTTTGCTTTTGTAGGTATGCTGCAACCTTTGAATAATGAATTTGGCTTTAAAGAGAAATTGAATTAAATTCTTGAGTTATTGCAGAAAGTTGTAACATCATGCTATTTACATTACATTTACATTACAGTGAGGGTTTTCATGAAAATGAAGTTTTGTAGTGAAGTTTTTCAAAGTGAAGCTTTTGTGTCACAGCTTGTAGGTGTGAAAGATGTCTTTAGCATTTGGCTAGCCCAGAATTATGATATTAAGTAATCCACATAACGTTTCTAGTTATCAAGTGAATACTCTTTATAATTAGGAAGTAAACAGAAAGAAAACCTGAAGAACTCCTCCTCTGAACTTTCTAATTTAACAGAGGAGGAAACTAAAATCTAGATAGATCCCGTGACTGTGATAACCTGCAGTTTAGCGAAAGCATTGGGACTAAGCATCTAGAGCCCGGACCCCACTGCCTTGGAATCTCTTACTTTCTTATCCCAAATAAAATAACAATTTAGTGTAAAATATGATAGCGTTCTGGTTTTAAAATACCCTAATACATTTTATTTTTGTGATATAAGTTTGAGTGATGAAAGCTTACAAATTCATACCACATTTTCCTCTTGTCCTGTAAAACAGTATTGATCGTCTTTGAGGTTATCATTTGCTTATTTGAGGAAGAAAATTGTTTGGCCTTTATTTGTTTAAGCCTATTCTTCATTGTATTAAAGTAATTTTTAAAATTTCCCAAAGCTAGGAAAACATGTAAATAAGAACCTTCTATTTAGCATTTGTTGATGGCCTACTTAGCATTATTTCTTTCCTGTCCACTTTTCTAACTGAAGCTATTTTGTTCAGGCATCTAACCCTTCTTCACCTGACTCAGAAGAAACGGGTCTTCTTTCCTTGATCCAAGATTGAAAGTCTAAGTGAAACATGGAAATTCCCTTTCTTTGCTACTGACAGGTTCAAAGATAGGCAGATCACAGTCTCAGAATATCTTGATCACCTTGTTTCCAGCCTGTTGGTGAAGCTCAACGTAGGCAATCAGCCGGGGGGGGTTACAGAGCATTCCTGAAGCTTTGACTTGTAGTGCTTAGAGCCTGCTATACCTGTGTGCTTCCTCTTATATTTGAGAATGGTTATACATTTCCTTTTTGTTTAAGCTAGCTTGCTATTGGAATTCCTGTTACTTCTGGATAAAAAGTATGCTATATGATGCATCTCCTAATACTTTACACTGTGAAAGATAATTCAGTAAGAGATTTTCACCACACTGATGTGAATTCAAGTAATAGGGAAGACTTTGAATAGATTTTAAACTAGGAAAATCTCTTAAGAGATTTGTGACTCAGAGAATTATAAAATCAGGGCTCTGAAAGTATCATAACCCGTGTGGTTTATTTACGTTTCATCTTTATAGCTTCACTGAACTTTTCTTTCTTTTTAAACCACTAACTTAATAAATCTGGTGGTTTCTGTTCATTCCTTATCTTCTTTGACCTCTATTATACCTGTTTCCATTCTTGTACACTTTTTCCTTATTATTTCTAGGGCATCATTCTATCTTTGTGTATTTATGATAATCTCTTTTAAATTTCTTTTACTGACTTACTTTATTTGACCTATCCCTTGAGCGATACTGGTTTTCTGTGTTTTTTTTTTTCTTGGCCTAATTAAAAAAACCTTTATTGTTTAGAATAATTTTAGATTTATAGAAAAATGGTGAGCTTAGTACAGAGCTCTCATGTATGCCACTCATAGTTTTTCCTATTATTGATATATTAGTCGGTACCTTTGTTAAAATTAATAAACCAATGTTTATACACAATTATTAGTTAAAATACATAACTTTTTCTCAGACTTCCATAGTTTTTATCTGTCTTCCTTTCTCTATTCCAGATTCCCATACAGGCAGGATATCATATTACATTTAGTAGTTATGTATACTTAGGTTCTTCTTGGCTGTGATGGTTTTTTAAACCTGACTTGCTTTTGATGACCTTGAAAGTTTTGAGTAGTCCGGGTCAGGTGTTTTATAAATTTTCCTTCAATCAGTTGAGGTTGGTCTGATGTTTTTCTCATGTTTGGGATAAAGTTATAGGTTTTTGGGAGGAGACCATTTATGTCAAATGTCACTTGATCATGTCATATCAAGGGTACATACATACTATCAACATGACTTAATCATTGCTAATGTTGACTTGGATCATTTGGCTGAGATGGTTTTTGTCAGGCTTTTCTGCTTTACATTTCCTTTTCTTTGCCGCCCACTTTCCATATGTATTCTTCAGAATGAAGTCAGTATGTGCAGACTGTACTTAAGTGGGGAGTTCTACCTTCTTGAAGATAGAGTATCTATATAAATTAATTGGAATTTTTCTGCATGGAACACTTATCCATTCTTCCTTCCTTCCCTCCTCCCTCCCTGCCTTCTGTCATTCTTCCCTCCCTTCCTTCCTTCCTTCCTTCCTTCCTTCCATCATTTATATCAGTATGGACTTGTGGATATTTATCTTCTGCTTTACTTGGCCTAATTTTTAATTACTGTATGTATATTGATGCTTTGTAAATATGATTATCTTGGCAGTTCTTCCCACTTCTGTTTTAGAAAGAGCTCTTTCTAGTCAACTCGCTATTGGACTGTATTCCACTAGTCTTTTTTTTTTTGGAACTTTAAATGTGACCAGACTGCCTAGACTCATACTAATTATTATATACCTCATCTCCTTCATTTTATGCCTCATTTCTCATACCTAAACTTGCTTTTCTACCTATTTTCTCAAGCTAGAAACCAGTGAAATCTTTTAGTTTTCCTTTCCTTTTTACGACCCCCATTAGTACCTCTCATTTGGATTATATTTGTCTCTTTCATTTCCCTAAAACTAGCCTATTCTACTTCCATGCCATTATCCACATCGCTTCATAGACCTTTTTCTAAAATACATGTCACTTATTCAGAATACTCACATCTCTTCTCAGAATTCTTCAATGAGTTGTATCTCTGACTCTAATTTAACTGTGATTTTAGGCAAATCACTTAATCTCTCTCTAGCCTAAGTTTTCTTTCTTAGAAAGTGTAGATAGATAATGATAGGTATCTTCTGAAGATTAAAAATGGTAGTATGTCTAAAGAGGTTAGGTATGTGTCTGGTACAAATTAGTACACTGTATAAGATAGTTATTTTTATTATTCTATGGCTCCAACTCCTTAGAATGACTTTTCATAACTTGACTCCTACCCACTTATCCAGCAGCTTCATTTGTAGATTTTCTTCTGCCATAGGCACCTTGTCATTCAACAATTTCACATTACTTGTTGAATTTTGGGTTTGCCATACTATGTGCTTTTTAAACCTGTCTCTTCTCACATGTTCCTTTTTCAGAAATGTTTTGATCTTTCTTGACTAACAAGAAAAAGTGGCTTTTACATATCCTTCAATATTCAACTTAAATATTCTTACCATGCAGAGTTAATTACCACCTTTTCCTATTGTCACTATGCCATGTATATAGATATCTCATGTATACTATATATATGTTTACAAGCTTGTCTCTGTTAAATTGTAGCCTCCAGGGGACAAGGAGTAAACTTAATTTACCATTACATGACTAGCACTTAATATCACTCAGTTAAATTTGGTACATAGACTGCCTTGCAAGTGCTGACATCATGCCTAAGTATCCTCTACTAACGGTCATCAAGCTTCTACTTGAACCCACCCAGTAGTGGCAAATTTATAATTGGAGAGGTAGTGATTACTTTTAGTTGGGTCTAAATTTTAGAATTTTATTTTTAAGTAGATTTTAAATCTCTCTGCCTTTGGCTTTCATTTGCCTGTTCTCTGGAACCATAATTAGGCTTCACATTCAGCATTGTACAAATATTTGGGCACCAAATATGTTTTAAGTTCATTTCAGAAATCTCTTGGTTAGAAATGAAAGACATCTGAAACACTCCAGCTTAAGAAAAACAAGTTTGACATTGATACCCTACAGACTTTTTTGATTGTTTACCTCTATCAGGTATCAGGTATATGTCCAATATGGGTATTTTTATCCACTCATTGTATATGTGTATGCATGCATGATCATGTGTGTATGACTATAGTAATATGTACATTATAAAACAAACACAAATATAGTACTTTGCCAAAGATCATTATATTATAAAATATAGACACTCTTATGGGCAAGGTTGGATCTGGTCTTTGGGATGATGAAAAAGACTCAGATGCTTTCAGGAGATCTGCTTTATTTTTCTTAATTGCTTCACTTTTTCCGACTAGTTTCTCTCTGGGGCTAGGGCCATGGTTGCTGGCTTTGGGCTCGTTTATTACAGATTTCATTTATTTATTGAACAAATTATGAATGGAGAGTGTAGTCTGTGCTAGGCACTATTCAAGGTATTGAAGATACAGCAATGAGTATTAAAAACTATCTTTAAGTGATAAGTGCTATGTGGAGAATTAAAATAAGATGATGTGACAATGATTAAGTGACTGCTTAAGAAAGCCTTTGTCCAGAGGGAATGTTAAAGTTGAGATCTGAATCACAAGAAATACCTACTCTGTAAATATCATGAAGAAGAGCTTTCCAGGGAATAGTGTAGGCAGAATTTTTGAAGTGGGACTGAACTTGCATGCTGAAGAAGTAAGATAAGGTTCATAACTTAATAAATAAAGAGAGTTTTGTGATCAGAAAGAAAAGGGGCTTTCTCCCTTCTGTCTCTAGTTGGAAGCATCCCAAGGAAAGATTGATTCGGCTACAGTCAGTTTCGTATCCTTAGGACTAATTATTGTGTTATTTTATTTTTTATTTATTTTATTTAGTTCAGTTTGAGCAAATTGCCCACCATTAGAGCTAGGAGAAGGAAGCTTGGAGGGAAGGTTGTGGGATTGAGAAAATTAAGAGATGCCACTTACTATGTGTGTCTTGTTCAAGAGGTTTTCATTTTGTTATCTAAAAGTTATGTCTTACCACATTTGGAGATAGCTATTGTTTCTTTGTGGACTTTTTATGAAGGCTAAACTTATGTAGTTTTTTCACTATCTCTTTTCTCTGAAATAAGTCTTTAACAACATGTATTATTTCAACATTGCATGGTAGTGGTGAGCTGAAAGGTAGAAAGAGAAAATGAAAGTCTCAGTGCATTCTTTGAATATATCCATTCTATTCCTGAACAGCCATTCATATGTAAAGAATATATGTAACTTGAGAATTCTCTGTACTTTATTTTCTAAGGCAGAGATATTGACCAGTGTATTTTAGAAAGCATTTCTTAAGTTAAAACAAAAAGAGTTTTCAGATGTCTCTGCATAATTGAGAAAACTTTAACTCCTACTGTTTCATCTCACAAATATTTTAGGGATAGCTTTGCTTTTTGGTTTTCGGTAGTATTAAAAGACTTTGATCCAGACAGTTAACAGCTGCATAGTTTGCATTTTGTATAGTGCTGAGTGGACAAAATGTTAATTCATTGGTGATATTTACTATTATGAGAAAAACTGGATACCAGATTTTGATGTTTCTGAAATGATGCAGTTGTATAGTATATCAGCACTATGTGACGTTTTGTAGCAATCTTAATTTTTTTATGTTTATTTATTTATTTTGAGAGAGACAGAGAGAGGACGAGTGGGAGAGGGGGAAAAGAGAGGGAGAGAAAGAGAATCCCAAGCAGGATTCTGTGCCGTCAATGCACAGAGCCCAATGCAGGGCTCAAACTCATGAAACTATGAAATCATGACCTGAGCTGAAATCTAGAGTCTGTCTCTCAACTGACTGAGCCACCCAGGCACCCCAACAATTTTAATTTTTGATCACATGGAATTGGTGTCTATAAAGAAGCTTGAGAGGCTATTTTCTATAAAGAATTGAATATGAAGTATACTTTTTAATAAAATACGCAATACTTGTGTATTTGATACCATGTTCTTTTAAAGAAATCATGTTATTATTTATTCAATTTATAGTGTTTGAGCTGAGTTAGGTTTTATTTCTAACCTAGAAAGAACTCTTACATTAGAATTCCAAGGTGAGCCTTATATATTTGAGTATTTAATTTATTATTTATTTTTAAAAAATTATTTTATTTTAGAGAGAGAGCAAGAGCGAGCAAGTGCTCGTGAGAGTAGGGGAGAGAGTCAGAGGGAGAGGGAAGAGTTTCAAACAGGCTCTATGCTCAGCGTAGAGCCTGATGTGGGACTCAGTTCCATGACCCTGGGATCAGGAGTCAGACACTCAACTGACTAAGCCAGTTAAGTGGCTAAGTACTTGAGTACTTAACTTCTCAATTAAGTTGAGAATATATACTCAACTTATTTGAGAATATATACTATTGGTAGTAGAAACATTAAGAAATTCCCTAAAAATAGAGCTCTATGATGATTAACTGGCTTTACTACTACTACAGAATTTTAACAATGCTTTTCTATGTTGTAATTTTGGGGTTTGAATATGTGGGTTGTGAGAGATAAATTGGAAATCTTGTCTCTGTGGGTTGGAATCTGGTGTGGCTTCACATGACAAAATATTTTAGCATGTACATGCCAGGTAAAATTTCAAATGGATTTTCCATAGGGTACAAATTCTGAAGCCTAAGAATGTAAGGGGATTTTATACTTCGGGCAGACTCCTGTTGAGTTACATTGGTTTTGTTAACTTATGGTGGGGAAATCAATAGCCAATTAAGCAAACAACTGGAGAAATACCTTTGTACAGTCTGCTCCTGTTCACTTGTGACAAGTAGTTTGGGAGGAGTTCTGAGGTGACATGCAAGATGTGGTATCCTAAAAGTCTGGTGGGTTTTTTCCTTATTTTTTTAAAATGACAGGTGTATTTCAAGATCTGGGATATCTTGTTTTGTTTCACGGAATTGTCTTAGATAATTGAAATTAGTAATTTTAGATTTTTAATTGTTCTTAAATGAAGATTATATGGTTTCTTCTAGGAAAGGAAGATTGTGCAGCTAGTAAGGTGGCCAGTTTACAAGGGTCTAGATGAATTTATTGTCTTTCAGCTTACATTATTCTTATTTCTATGAGTGGCTGAAGATGTCACATGTAATTTGAGGTCTACATCTGGTTTTATGTTGAGTGAATCTGATTTAGGCTCGGCTATCTTCAATGGTGATTTTCCCAGCTTAAATTAGGAATTTGGCATAGAAAACCGTGTGGTTTTGTGTAAGTAGAATTCAGATTGTGATGTTTTCTGTCACTTCATAATTCTAATTTTAGAGTGTCAGTTTTTAAAGCAGAATAATTCACTCCAGAAAAGTCTAAAATCTGATTACCCATATATTGCCAGGAACATTGATGGTCAATGGTTTGAGTCAAACTGAATATCTTTTATTAGAGATAGGGTGAAGCATTTTACTCATCCACTCAGATTTGTAGCCATGAACTTTCTTTTCTTGATTTCAAGTTTTTATTTAAATTCTAATTAGTTAATATATATGGTAAAATTGGTTTCAAGTGTAAATTTAGTGATTTATCACTTACCTATAACACCCAGTACTTTTTTACCTTTTACTTGCAGGAAATCTTTTGTATTTGCATTCTCAAATGTCTTGGAAACAGAGATCCTATGGATTTTTCCTTCATTGGTAATACAAAGGGAAGAGTGGGGGATAAACCTACATGAGCCACTTTTTTGTTTGCCTTAAAAAATTTTTTTTGCCTTTACTTAAAAAAGTATTTTTTATTGCTGTTTGCCTTTACTTAAAAAAATTACCTTTTTGAGTTAGTGGTCTGAATTGGACAGGGTTTCATTGGAATATTGCAGGTACCATGAAGTCTTTTCTTGTAGTTATTACTTACTTCTGCAATGCCATCTATTTGATTATAAATGCCTTGAGTATTGAAGTTACTATATATATTCATCTTCGTATTCTGTTACACTTAGCTCCTCACATAATTTACACAGATTAAGTGTAGTGGACAGTTGAATTAAATTTGATTGACTTGAATTGGAGGGGATGGGGGATTAGGCGATGGAAAAACAGGACTAGTCTGAGGGAAATTAAGGCCTTTAGTCTTTCTAGATACCTTGTTTTAGTTTAAGTAATCAAGAATGGTGATGTTTTATTTACCTTTAAAACCCTTCTGATTGATGAGTCAGAAATTGTAGCATATCCTTCTCTGTTACCAGCTGGCAGTTTAACCTTTGAGTAAGCTGCTCTGGTTAATAATTCTGGTGGTTAAAAAATACCATTGCATATATTGTTTCAGGGGATAACTCTCACAAATTAATTTCTAGACTAACTTCTTCAGTCATTTTCTGTTCCCTATTTCCCCATTTAAACAATTAATGTGTAATTTGCATATATTGTGAAATGTACAGATAGGTGTAAGAATTAGTTGTGTTTGACAACATGTATAATTGTGTACGATGTACTCCAATCCAGATAGAAAACATTTCCAGTTCCCCTCAGAAAGTTCTTTAGTCGCCCTTGTGCTCTCTTGGTAGATCATTTTAACCCATCCTCTGATCCACTCTTCTGATTTCTTTTACATAGATTAGTTTTACCTGTTCTTGAACTTCATGTAAATGGAATTACACAATATATACTCTTTGTGATTGGCTTAAGTCACCCAACATGTTTTTGACTTTTTTTTATTATTAAGTCTGTTACTTTAGTCTGCCTCATAATATAAAATTTACTGTCTTCACCATTTTAAAGTATACAATTCAGTGACATTAAGTGTAATCACATTGTATTATCATCACTAGCATCCATCCACAGATATGTTTTCATCTTGCAAAACTGAAACTTTATCCTTATTTCTTAATTAAAAAAACCATTTTCTCAAAAGAGCTTGTAGGGGTGCCTGGGTGGCTCAGTGGGTTAAGTAGCCAACTTTGTCTAAGGTCATGATCTCAGGGCATGAAGGCTCGTGAATTAGAGCCCTGTGTCGGGCTCTGTGCTGACAGCTCAGAGCCTGGAGCCTGCTTCAGATTCTGTGTCTCCCTCTCTTTCTGACCCTCCCCTGCTCACGCTCTGTCTCTGTCTCTCAAAAATAAACAAACATTAAAAAAATGAGCTTATAGTACAAGCTCCTTTATCCAACTCAATTGGATATTGCTTATAAAAATTTTTTGTCTGGAGTGGTTAGTTATAAAATGATATCTATATCCCTTAAAACGTAGTATATATTTATAACCCAGTGTCTTGATATTAAGCCCACATCTTTTCTATGAATATAGGTCTCCTGATTGAATTTCATCATGGCCTTTCTTAAATCACACCTATCACCATTATCCTCAATATTTAGTTTCATTTTCCATTTAGGTATAATGAGACAGTTGGAAATAGTCCCAGTGGTCACTGTACTACATTTTTTAGTCTTCCTTCTTGAAAATATTTTTTTAAAGGCAACTAGACTTTATCAAATTATTATGAAATGTTCAACTTATTCAGGGAAATGATGACTTCCAGTTCCTATAGATTTTTAAAATATTTAATCAGATTACATAATTATATTAACAAATAAATTGGGACAAATATGTTTCGAGTAAAACAACTGACTCTTACTAGTGTATAGTCAGCTTATGGCAGGATAGGTGTAGGGTCATGTCTTAGTAGCCCTGACACTTTCCTTCACACAGTAAGAATCAAAAGTAATGGGGAATATATGTTTATTTCATGACTAATTCATGAGTTATTTAGTGGAAGACAAAGAAACTTGTCCTGTAGATACTAAATTGATAATTTAAAAGTCTTTAAAAGTTTCATTAGTATACTATAAACAAGTAGTCTGCTGTCTTCCCTATTGTCATAGTGAACTTATTTTCACATAAAATGAAATTGTAATTTTTAAGTTATCTGTTGTTGTGCGGCACACAACTCCCAAAACTTAGTTTTTTAAACAACTACTTTATTTTGCTCACAATTTTGTGAGTTGGGAATTTGGGAAGGATTTTGAGGGCTGTGTACTGTTGTGGCCATCTAGCACTGAGGCTGACATTTCTGAAAGAGTGGGAGACTCATTCGGTGTTTTTCTCTTGATGTGGTGTCTCCACATGGCTATTTTTGGGTTACCTTACAGCACAGTAGTCTCAGGATTGTAAAATTTCTGCCGTGGAGGGGCATCATCCAGAGCAAGTTTTCCAAAGGACAGGAAGTGAAAGCCATCAATTTCTTAAGGTCTAAGGCTAGAAAATGGTACAGTGTCATTTCTGCCACATACTACTAGTCAAAGCCATCATGGACTTCATTCACGTTCAAGGAGAGGAGGTAGAGTCCACTTCTTGATAGGAAGCATGCCATAGATCGTGTGACCATTTGAAATTTGATACAGGTTAAACGGTATATACAGTTGATGACATTTTCATTTTTAAAGGCCTGAGAATATTTCTGGTGGATGTCAACATCAAAGTCTGTGGAAGAACACATGGGTCTATATTTAACTGATTCAAGTTATAAGTGAATATGAACTATCTGGAGAGAGTAAAACAGATGAAGGATAGAAGGCTGGCAGCAAAATCATTATAGTAATGGCTACTGTAAAGTTCTGATTTATCAGTTCAGCTCCAGTTCTACCATTCAGTTTGAGTTATAGTGCTTCATAGCATTAAAAAAAAAAAAAAGACAGGAGGAAAACAAAGTTCAGTAACGTATGGATGAATTTAAGTTTTAATCTTTTGGCAGGATGCAAATCCCATTTGGTACCCTGGTAAAAGACATTTTAGACCACCGTGTGAGTTAGTTTGAAGTGGACTAGGTCGTTTTAAAATAAATTTAACATTTGCAAGTAAGTTTTTCTTCTTTGTTACTTATGCTAGAAGTAGTGTCATTTACATATTTCAGTAGGTAAAATTTACTATTGATTTTAAATATAGTATCCTTTATCTCTAATGAAAAAGAAAAATCAGATCTTCTGAGTACCATTTCATTTAAATGACACACTGATCTTTTTTGATGATCAGTGAAGACTCAGAGAAGAATACCTAAAATAGTCATTAGAGGTAATTTATTTCATTAGGTTTTATTGTGTTTGGCTCTTGGAAATAATATGTCTTTTATTAAGATCAGCCAACATTTGAGCGTGTGTTATCTTTTGTTAGCTCTGAGAATATCTAGATCAAAGGAATTTGACTTACTGTATGTCAAATCAATGTAATTAATAATGGTGATGAATTATTTTTTGAATAAAGCAGGAATGAAAATACTTTTCCTCTCCTTGTGATTGTTTGGTGCCGGCACCTGTTTTCCTGATGGAGCCAAGAGGAATTACTTTCAGATGTTAAATCCACTGTAATTTTAAGAGATTCTTCTCTTTAGGCAGAGTGGTTATTTCCAGTGACTTGTAAAATATTGTTATTAATAAGTTATGACTCATTACATTTCTTATGTACTTTTATTCTGTTACATAATTCATAGAAATTAATAATTTTTTGTAGTCATTAACTTATTTCCCTTATTTTATATAAATATATATTAGGTAGAGGCAGTTTTCTGTGGAAGAATACTTCTGTTTGGTTGTATTATTTTATATATAATATAGATGCCCTAAATGGCAGTATAAAATTACATTTATAAGCATAATGTCACTGTTGTATTATATAATATGCCTTTTCTTTCTTCTACTCAGTCTTCCTTGGCTTGAATTATTTTACTCTATAAATTACTTTAATATCTGCTGTTTTATGTTGATGGATGATTTCTTCATATTAAGTAAAAAAAAAAAACAAAAAAAAAACCAAGACTGCTGTATTCAAAACACTAAACATGAGTTTATATGTTGAAACATGGCTCAGATTATGTAAAGTGGTATGTGGTCACTGCTACCTTAAAAATGGCCACTTGGTGAAATATGAGAAACTTTCTTAATAACTAGGGTATGTTTAAAACCTGTAAAATACAGGAGAGCCATAATTTAGGACCACATAAAATGTGAAAATCTGATTTATAGAAATAGGACTTACTTTCATCATAGAGTGATTTTTTTCCCTAAAGTTTGTTGAAAAACACTTTGATGTGTAATGTAGGTGCATAATATGTATAATATTTTTGCAGTTAAGTAGTTTTCAATACTTAATCCTTTTTACTTTTGCATAAGTAAAAATATAATAATAATAATGATACATTTTAAATAGAAAATTGTTCACAGCTCTACCTCTTTTACAAACTGAACATTTGTCTCCTATTAGTCTCTTTCATATGAATATAAGAGGTGGGGTTTTTAGAGACTTCATAGAAAAACAGTAAGTGGAAATACATACAACTGTGGTATTATACAGTAACGGAACTGAAAATTAATAAAGTTTTGTTTGTATATTTGTACTCTGTTGTAAGTGAATTATATTTTTGATTTTCATGTAACTCTGGACATATCTCTAATAGTCATGCTATTCTCTTCCAGTTAGGATAACGTATATGTGTGCGTGTGCGTGCGTGTGCATGCGTGTGTGTGTGAGTGTGTATTTTTATTTATTTATTTATTTATTTGTTACATTGCAGTAGGCAGAAAAATGTCCTCCAAGTATAACAGTACTTAATCGTTGGAATCTGTAAATGTTACCTATCGGGAAAAAGGTTTTTGCAGATATGGTTCATTTAAGGGTTTTATAATGAGGAGATTATTCTTTCCCAGGTTTATTCATTCATTTAGTAAATAATGATTGTATGTATAGTATGTCAGTTATTGGGCTTGATGCTAGGGATATGACAGTAGCCAAGAGAAGATTATTTGATGAATAATATTGAAAATCTTTGAATTAAAATCAGCAGGGGAAACAAAATAGAGGATCTTGAAATAGATCCCAATACATACAAGAATGTTATATATGAAAATTCAATTCAGGTGAATGGCTTTGGATTATTTAATAACTAGTTCTGGCACATTTGGCTGTCCATTTGGGGGAAATAGAGTTGGGTCTTTATCTTACACAATATACAAAAATAAATTCCACATTGGAAAGACAATAAAAATTCTTCATTAAGTATAAAAGTACATGTGCATTCTTGGGATGAGGGAGACCTTAACCACTGTTATAAATTTACAAAGACAGAAAGCTATGAAACCAAAATTCTGAATGAAAAAATAGAGTGGGTTTGGTAAAAATAATTTGCAGCGCAGAGGAAGGACAAAGTTAAAATCTGTTATCTGAAATAATTGTTTAGATATTGACAAAAAGGGAGCAGACAGCAAGCAGTATAAGAACCATGAACAAAGGCTTCGAAGAAGCAAATTTACGTGGGCAATAAGATATAAAAGAATGTTGAAACTCACAAATAGAGGAAGGCAAATTGAAGTACCAATGTAATAGAGCTGTGTCTATCAAACTGCCTCCTTCAGCCTCTGCTCTTTATGGAGGGAGAAAAAAGAAAAAGAGAAAAGGACCAATAATAATTTTTTGCTGGTAAGGATCTAAGGGAAAAAGTTATTTTTGTAGCTTGTTGGTAGATATGTGGATTAACTGGTACTTTTAGAAGAATATCTGACATTTGCTAAAAGAAATACATACTGATTGATGTAGCAATCTGATTTTTTGGAATCTAATCCATAGAAACATACCTACTTATGTAAAAGTTTAGCATTTGTTTGTAGTGGCAAAAAATGGGAACCCAAGTACATGTCTACCAATAGAGGAATGGTTGAGTAAATATGTATTTATTATGTATCTCTAGGATGGAATCTTAGTAACAGTTGAAAAGAGTGAATCAGATAGTCTAGGAGGGATCTCCATTGAATATTATTATGTGAGAAAAAATAAGAATGAAAAAAGTGTGTGTGATATCTTATACTGTATGCAGTGACAATACCATTATATATGTAGACATGTATATGAGAATACATACTTGTATATGATCATATGAGAATAGATACGTAGGTTAGATCAATATTAGATTGTAAACTTGAACCATCTGGGTGGGTGAAGCTGTATGAGGAAGGAAGGGGTATGAGGAAGGAAGGGGTATGTGAGATAGGGAATCCTATCCAGAAAGTAAGAAGAAAGGCAGCATTAAAAACAAGTTTTATGATAGTATGATCATATTTATGCTTTAAAGTTAAATTTGTACATTATGTATATAGGTGAAAAGATTTTTAAAAAATTGTGTGTATTTGTATTAATTACTACAGCTCTTTTAGAAAGGAGAATAGTTAAATTGTCATTTTGATGGAATTTTATGCAGATATGAAAGTTACGAAGAGTGCAATTTTGAAGCCATTAATGACTGAGAACTATATGACGTAAATATATGAAAAAGTAATTTGTAATCTCATGTATAATTTGAATATATATGTATGTATTTAAGTACTGGAAGTGAATGGGATAAAATGAGAACACTACAGGGTAGATTATAGTGAATTGTTTTTATTTTGTTTTGACAAATTCTGGAGAAGAATTTAGCTTAAATACTACAATCAAATTTAAAAGAAATGCTCCTATTAAAAATTAATATACATATATGGTATTTTTTGGTGGTAAAATAATTTTTAAATTATTGTCTTAAGCATTTGCAGGCTGTTTATATTTGGAGTCAACTGAGCATTATTATTTTTTAATCAATATCTTATTCTGGAAATTCAAGTATTCATAATTTGTTAATGAGAAATCTTTGATTTTGTGTACCATATTTCTTACTAGGAGAGAAAACTTTAGGTCTGTGGAAATAATTAGCATAATTTCCTACTGTCTTTAAGTCACAGTATTGCTATAGATTCAGCCAGCCAATTCTGTAATAGCTTAGGTATTGTACATTATTATTTGATGATTAAGATCTTTATAAACTCTGAATCTGAGTAAAAGTATGAGGAATAAGTAGCAAAGATGTTTATTACATAGTAGCAGAAAAAAGGTTAGAATTTGCTTTTTAGTTTTTTATCTTATTTTGAGATATCTTTCCAAATCTCTCATATGCTTTATTGTTTTTAGGTGTTTGTACTGTATCTAACTCACATTTATGAGAGTTTGTGCCCTTTGTATTTATGTAGCATGGGTTCTCTGAGTTTTCTTGATTCGTGTTTGTTGTCTTTAATTGATTTTGAAAATTTTTTAGCCATCATCTCTTCAAATATTTCTTTATCTCATTCTCATTGATTTCTCTTTCTGGGATATTAATTATACACTTTATAGACCCTCTGATACTGTCCATGACCAGCCCATGTTTTTTTCTCGTTTTTAAATCAGTGTATGCTTGTGTGTATTTTAATTGGATTAACTTCTTTTGATTTATTTTTAAGTGTACTGATTTTCCCCCATATTCTGTATAGTCATGATAAGTCCAAAAGGAATTTCCCTCTGATACTGTGTTTTTCATTATCAGTATTTACATTTTCCTTTTTTTTGATAATTTCCATCTGTCTATTGATACCCACTTACGTATGTTTTCTAACTTCGCATTATATTATTATATTAAGCACATTTGCCTTTTTATTTTTTAAAATCCCATCGCCTAGATCATCTCTTGGATGATTTGTTGGTTTGTCTCTTCTGTCATTTATTTTTTCCTTTCTCCTTCCCTTCCTTCCTTTCCTCGTTTGTCTCATAATTGTTGTCACCACCTATAAAAAAGACCGAGATAAATTGTATGTATATCACACAATGGTCATACCTCTTTCTCTTCAGGTCATTGATGCTAATGTTTCTAAAACATACTAAAGTAATGCATTATGAAACTAAGGGAGATCTGTAATACATTGACAAACCAAAGGAAAATCAGTGTAAGACAAAGCATTTCAAATGCTTTTAAAAAATATTTTTATTTTGGGAGAGTGCAAATGGGGAGGGGCAGAAAGGGGAGGACAGAAGATCTGAAGTGGGTTCTGTGATGACAGACTGAACACAGTGAGCCCAACGTGGGGCTCAAACTCATGAACGAGAAGATCCTGACCTGAGTTGAAATTGGAAATTTTAAAGGGACATATTTAGTTTTTATTTGCATACTTTAACTTTTTGCATGCGTGTCTATATAATTAAAACTTTTTATTTTGAAATATAAATTTATAGGAAGTCGTATCTTTGCAATAATAATACAGAGAGGTCCCACTTATTTCTTATCCTCCAGTTTCCCAAATGGTTTCATTTCATGTAACTACAGTACAATGTCAAAACCCAGAAACTGATATTGACACAATGTGTGTGTATAGTTCTGTGTCATTTTATCACATCTGTACATTTGTATATCCATCACTACATCAGAATACGGAACTATTCCATCATCATCAGAAAGATCTCCTTTGTGCTAGCTACCCTTTAATAGTCAGTCCTACTCTCTCCCTCTTCACCATTCCTAACTTCTAGAAACCACTCATTTGTTCTCCATATTTACAACTTTGTCTTTCTGAGAATGTTATGTAAATGGAATTAACAGTATGTGACCTTTTGAAATTGGCCTTTTTTTTTTCACTCAGTATAATGCCCTTGACATCCATTCAACTCATTGCATGTTTTGATAGTTTTTTTTTTAGCTTTTTCCTCCCCCCTCCCCCTTTAATGCTGACTAATACTTCAGTGGTGTGGATGTGGCACAGTTTATTTATTATTTTAGGACATTTTGGTTGTTTCCAGTTTTTGGCTTTTAAAAATAAAGCTATGAACAATCATGTACAGATTTTTGTGTGGATATAAGTTTTCCTTTTCTGGGAAAAATGTGCAGAAGATCTTATTGCTAGATCTTATGGCAAGTATTGTTTAACTTTTAAAGTAACTGACAAATATATTTTCCAGAGTGGCTGTACCATTTTGCATTTGTACCATCAGTTTGTCTATGTTTTTGCCATTGTTGGTATTGTCACTACTTTTTATTTGAGTGTTTTAATAGGTATGTAGTGATATTGCACTGTTTTCTTAATTTGCATTACTCTAATAACTAGTGATATTGAATGTCTTATAATTAGCTTAATTATCATTCTCTTTGTATATCCTCTTTGGTGAAATGTTTACATATTTTATCCATTTGTCCATTCTCTAATTTTTTTTTACCATTGAGTTTTGAGAGTTCTTTATATGGACTTAAGTTTTTTGTCAGCAGATATGTGGTTTGTAGATATTTTCTCCCAGTCTGTAGCTTTTATTATGGCATTGTATTTTCTTTTTTTTTTTGAAATCATTTCAGACATATGGAAAAGATATACATAGTCCAAGTGATTCCTGTATACTCTTCACCCAGATTTCCCTGTTAACATTTTACCACATTAAAAAAAAAAAATTCTCTCTGTGTGTGTGTGTGTGTGTGTTTGCGTGTGTGTGTGTACACATACAGGCAAAAATACGTATTTTTTATAACTTAATAGGAAAACAGACTGAACAATAGAAATAAAAAAGTAAACTAAAGAACCTTCAGGATTTGGCCATGATGGACTAATACATATTGGATTACCATCTTTATTTTTAGTTTTGTTTAATTTTTTATTTTTTAATTTACGTCCAAGTTAGTTAGCATATAGTGCAATAATGATTTCAGGAGTAGATTCCAGTGATTCATCCACTATGTATAACACCCAGTGCTCATCCCAACAAGTGTCTTCCTTAATTCCCCTTACCATTTAGCCGCCCCCCCCACTCCTTCAGTAACCCTCAGTCTCATGTTTTGTCCCCCTCTCTGTTTTTATATTATTTTTCCTTCCCTTCCCATATGTTCATCTGTTAATATCTTAAATTCCATATATGAGTCAAGTCATATGATCTTTGTCTTTCTCTGACTAATTTCACTTAGCATAATACCCTCTAGTTCCATCCACATAGTTGTAAATGGCAAGATTTCATTCTTCTCAATTACCGAGTAATACTGCATTGTGTGTGTATATATGTGTGTGTGTGTGTGTATATATATATATATATTTTTTTTTTTTCTTTATCCATTCATCTGTTGATGGGCATTTGGGGATCTTTCCATACTTTGGCTATTGTTGATAGTGCTGCTATAAACCTTGGGGTGCGTGGGCACCTTCGAAACAACACACCTTGGATTATCATCTTACTCTAATGACTATAATACTGGACAAGATAATGAAGCAACTATTTTTAGGTATTCAACGAGACAGTACAGGGCTATGGTCCTTGAAAAATAGGAAATATAGGAGGTTAACTTCATATTCTCTCCAGTTTTCTACCTGAGTACACTTAACTGACCTAAGGAAATGGATACCAACTAGAGAACTGTGATTTTGATGGGTAGAGGAAACAGAGGTTAGAATTTGGGGACTCCTGAAGCAGTTGGAATTTGCAGGCAGGGTCCTGGACAGGGAGTTGCATCGAAGTAACTTAAGGAATCTGCATGGAGTTTTCTTTAAATCTTAAAAATCTTAAATATGTATGTACCTAATAACAGAGCGTCAAAATACATGAAGGAAAAAGTGATGGTGTAGGACAAAAAGACATATTCGCAATGGTAGTTGAAGTTTTACTTTCTTATTATTTGTTAGAAGTAGACAGAAGAGGAATAAAAAACTTGAACAACACTTTCAACCAATGTGACGTAGGTGACGTTTGTAGACTGTTACAGCTCGTAATTTCAGAATATACATTCTTTTCATATGCACATGGAATTTTTACCATGTCTTTCTTTTGGGTATGCAGTAGAGGTCTTCATGATGGATATTTGGATTGTTATTGTGTACTTTTAAATTTTTGTGTTCAGTGGGTATGAAGTAGCAGTAGCATTTCATTGTTTTTCTTTCTTTTTCTTTTTTTTTTATTTCTGAGAGAGAGAGAGAGACAGCATGAGCTGGGGAGGGTCAGAGAGAGAGGGAATTACAGAATCCGAAGCAGGCTCCAGGCTCTGAGCTAGCTGTCAGGACAGAGCCACATGCGGGGCTCGAGCCCATGAACTGTGAGATAATGACCTGAGCCGAGGTCAGATGCTTAACCGACTGAGCCACCCAACACCCCATCATTTCATTGTTTTAAAATTTGTATTTCCCTAATCATCTTTGAGGTTGAGAGTCTTATTTATTCAACAAAAATTCATTGAGCACCACCTCTCTGCCAGTCACTTCTAGGTCCTGGAGATAAATCGGTCCAAACTGATAATAATTCTTGTTCTTGTGGAGGGTATGTTTATTGTGTATGTGGGAGACAAACAATAATTATAATAATTCACTAAATATGTTAAAAAGTGATGAGTGCTGTGCAGGGAAGGAAGAATCAGGAATGCTGAGGGGAAGGTTTTATCATTTAAAATTGGATAGTTGCAGTGGAAATGATAACTTGAACCAAGACTTGGTAGAAGCAAGAAAGGCAAGCAGCTCTTTGAGGAAAGAGTATTCTAGGTAGAAAGGATAGTTCATGCAGTCTTAAAGCATTGGGAAAAAAACTGGCTACCTATATTATCCAAAATCAAGTTAAAAGTCATATTAGGGCTTGGTCATTTTATAATGATAAAAAGTTAACTTCATAAAGAAAGTATTGCATCAAATATACAGCAAAAAATGAGTAGAAATGTAGAGAGAAAGTGGTACTGTTATAGTCAGAAATTTTAACTGACCTGTGATTATTGAAAGATGAAGGCAAAAAAAAAAGTCAGTAAGGATGCAGATCTAAATAATACACTTTGTGTACATAAATAGAACTTAGTATATTTAAACTGAAAAAGACACATAATCACAGTTAAATCAGAAATTTAAAAGATAATGAGAAATAAAAGACATGTAAATCAAAAGAAAGAAGTAAAATTGTTTTTGTTAACAGATGATAGGATATGATATGTAGGAAGCCCTGAAATAACACACACACACACACACACACACACACACACACACACACACAATTGTTGGAACTAATAAATGAATTCAGTGAAGTAGCTGGATACAGGGTCAACACACAAAAACCAGTTGCATTTCTACACAGTAACAATTAGCAATCTGAAAAGGAAATTAAGAAAGCAGTTCAGTTTACAGTAGCACCAAAAAGAATAAGATACTTAGGAGTTACCTAAGGATTGGAGACTTGTACAATTAGAACTGTAAAACATTTCTGAAAGAAAGAAGACATAAATAAATGTAAAGACTTCCCATGTTCATGGATCAGAAGAGTTAAGATTGTTAACATGTCAATACTAATCCTAAATGATGTACAGATTTAATGCAACCCCTATGAAAATCCTAATGATACTTTTTGCAGAAATAGATAAAACCATCCTAAAACTTACATGGAATCTCAGGGGACCTTGAATAGCCGAAATAAACCTGAAAAAAAGAACAAAGCTGGGTGACTCACAGTTTCTAATTTCAAAATTTATGATAAACTAAGCTATCAAAACAATGTGGTACTGGCATAAAGACAGGTGTATAGATCTGTGGAATAGAATAGAAAGCCCAGAAATAAACCTTCTCATATAAGGTGAAATGATTTTTGGTAGAGGTGCCAAGAGCATTTAAACAGCAAAAGATACTGTTTTCAACAAATGATGCTGGGAAAAGTAGATAACCACATACAACAGAGTGAAGTTGGAATCTTTACTAATAGTATATACAGAAATTAATTTATAATGAATCCTTGACCTAGTGTAAGACCTAAAACTATAAAAGTTTTAAAAAATATAGGGAAAAACTTTGACATTGGATTTAATAATGGAGTCTTGGATATGACAGTAAAGGCACAGGGAAGAAAAGAAAAAAATAGACAAATTAGAGTTGACGAAAATTTTTAACAGTTTGTACATCAAAAGGTGTAAACTGTCATCAGTAAAAAGGTAACCCCCAAAATAGGAGGAAATACTTGCAAGTAAAGGATTAATATTCAGGATATATAGAGAGCTCCTAAAAGTCAACAACTAAAACAAAGCACCAGATTAAAAGATGGGCAAAGGATTTGAATAGACATTTTTGAAAAGAAGGTATACAAATGAACTTATGAAAAGATAGTCAAAATCATTAATTTGTATTAGGGAAATGCAAATCAAAACTATAATGGGATACTACCTCATATCCAATATGATGGCTACTATTGAGAAAAAAGAAAAAAATAATAAGTGTTGATGAAGGTGTAGAGAAATTGGAGCCCTTGTGTACTGTTACTGGGAATGCAAAATGGCACAGCTGTTGCGTAAAATGGTATAGTAGTTCCTCAAAAGTAAAACGAAAATTACCATATGATCCAGCAAGTCCACTTAAAGGGAAATACCCAAAAGAATTAAAAGCAGTTTCTTAAACAGATATTAGTACACCAATGTTAACAGCAGTATTTTTCACAATAGCTAAAACATGGAAACAACCCAAGTATCTATTGACAGGTGAATGGATAAACAAAATGTGGTATACATTAAACTATTAATCAGCCTTAAAAAGGAAGGAATTTCTGTCACGTGCAACAACATGGAAGAACTTTTAAGGACATTGTGCTATGTGAAATAAGCAGTCACAACACGGCAAATACTATATATAACAATTATGTGAGATATTTAGAAGAGTCATAATCATAGAGACAGAAAATAGAGAAATGCTTGTCAAGAACTAGGAGAGAGGAGAATGGGGAGTTTTTGTTTAATGCAGAGTTTCAGTTTTGTGAGATGAAAAGAGTTTTGGAGATGGATGGTGGTGCTTGCACAACAGTATGAGTACTTTATATATTGTATAAGCTATACAGTGTACGGAACTGTACACTTAAAAATGGTTAAGATAATAAGTTTTGTGTTTATTTTACCACAATAAAAACCAATAATGACAATACTCTTAGCAACTATATGCCAACTGTTTTTTTTTAAACTTAGAATAGTCACATTTCTAGAAAAATATTGAGGGAGAAATTAAAAGTCTGAATCATCCTATAATTATAAGAAATAGAATCTTCCCACAAAGAAAGCAACAAGCCCAGATGTTTGCTAAGCAAGTTTCTACCAAAATTTTAAGAAATAGATTATTCCAGTCTGTTGCAATCATTTTAATTAATAGAAGAGGGTTATTGCACAGCTAGTACTGAAAGCCCTGCATAACCCTGATTTCTAAAACAGATGAAGACATTACAAGAAATGAAAATTACAGGGGCAGCTGGGTGGCTCAGTTGATTAAATGTCTGACTCTTGATTTTGGCTCAGGTCATGATCTCACAGTTGTGAGAGCTAGTCCCACATCGGTTCTGTGCTGTATGTGGAGTCTACTTGAGATTCTCTCACTTCTGCCTCTCTCTCAAAATAAGTAAAATTAAAAAAAAAAAAGAAAATTACAGATATATGGTTCTTATGACTGTAGATGTAGAAATCTCAAATAAGATATTAGCACATTGAAACCAACTTCGTAAAAGAAGGCAGACTCTATAGCCATGTTGGGTTTATTTCAGGTGTACAAGAATGCTTTACTACTTTATGATCCATAAGTGTAAATGACAGCATTAATATATGAAAAGAGAAATATCGTGATAATTTCAACAGATTCAAAAATTTGATAATTGATGTAATTACATGGTAAGAAAGTTTGGTAGTTAGGAAAAGAGAGAAATTCTTTAATCTGTTGGGACAATTAAAAAGTCCAGCAGAGATCTTTTAAAGTGGGGAAATATTAAAAACATTTTCTTTAAAAATAGGAATGATATAGGCATGGTTATCACCTATTTTTCACCCATTCTAGTTATTATTGCTACATAACAAATCATGTTAAACTTAATGACATAAAACAGCTATTATTCTCATGGATTCTGAGAGAATAAGAAAGCTTGTTATTGCTCCACCCTTGGTAATACAAAAGTGGTATGACTTGAACACTAGACTTGATGACTAGATGCTGGGATCATTGGGAAGTATGTTCATATATCTGGTGATTTGATTTCAGTTGGTAGCCTGGGAACTCAGTTAGGCAGTCAGTTGGAAAATTTACATGTGGCTTCTCTATGTGGTCTCTCCAGATGGTGTGGTTTGGCTTTTTTCACATCATGGCAGCTAGGTTCTAAGTGCAAGCAGTACTAGAGCAGAAATGCAGTGCGTTTTTATGACCTATCTGGGGCAAGTTATACAGTGTTAGTTCTTGTGTTGTATATTGGTTGTGGAAGTTATAATGATCTACATAGATTCAAGGGGAGAGGACAGAGACACTACAAATCATTGGGAGGAGTATCAGTGTTCTATTCTTAGAAGAATATGTCAGTTGGGATATATATTTGTTCCTATCTTTGGAAAATATAATAACCACATTGCCTCTTGTACTTAGCATTGTATTGTAGGACATAACCAACACTTTAAGACAAGAAAAAGTACTTTAGAGGTATTATAATTGAAAAGGAAGAAGTGAGAATTTTATCTGGAGTCAATATGATCACTTACATATAAAGTCAAAAGAATATAGGTAAATTATTGGATATAAGAGTTTGGCAAAGGTGAATATATATATAGATAGACTAGTATACAGGAAGTAATTGCATTGCTTTATAACAGTGACAATTAGCAAACATACTTTAAAAGAAGACATTAAAATAGTGGCATAGGATATTAATATGTAGTCATAAACAGCAAAGGTATGTAAGACTTCTTTAGGGAAAATTGTAATACTCTATTAATAGACATTAAAAAAACTTAGTCATTTAGTCATAAGATATACCATGTTCACGTGCAGAATGGCTCAATATCATAAAGACTTCATTTCTACTGAATTAATTCTACAGCCAGAAACAAATCCACTTATTTATGGAGCTTTGGTATCTGATAAAGATGGAATGTCAGATTAGTGAGCAAAGAAGTTACTATTAAAAAATGAAATTGGCAGAAAACATCGGATTTCCTTATCCACCATATACAAAAGTTAAATTGCAGATTATGTGAGTACTTAAGTGTCAAAAATAAAATATTAACCTTGTAGAAAATAGGGGTGTATACTTTTAGACCTAAGGATAGCAAAGGATTTAAAAAATAAGGCTAAAAATTGCTAAGTTGTAAAAGAATAGATTAATACAGTTAATATACTAAGAATTTTTGTTCATCAGAAGCTACCTTAAAGGAAGTGAAAAAAATAAGTTATAAAATGGAGGATATTTGCAACATACAAAGCTGACAATGATTAATATCAAGAATATTTTTTAAAAGTATAAATCAAAAATCATAGGCAAAACAGCTATAAATAAATATTTCACAGAAGAGTGTATGATTAATAATCATGAAGAAATTTCAACTTCAACTTCATTAATAATTGGGGAAAACAAATTAGGTACACAGTGAGATACCATTTACAACCAAGTGTTGGAAAGGAGGAGGATTCACAGAACTTTTATACATTACTCTACACACTACAATTCCTGCCACCATTTGGAAAATGGTGTTTCGCTATGCCATGAAGCTAAATTTAGACAAACTTTACAACCCAGTGATTTTACTTGTAGGCATACACCCAAGAGAAATAATGTGTATATACAAAAGTAGATGTGTTGGAGGATGTTCATAGCAGTTCTGTTCTCAATAACAAAATAGACACTCAAATGTCTACTGACTGGAAAGTGACTGAATAAACTGTGGTATATTATGGTAGTTAAAAAATGAATGGTAGCTGCAATAATACTAGTGACATAATATGTGAACAAGTTGTCTCCCAAATTTATATGTCATGCGATAGCCTTTAAAAATAGCTAAAATAGGGGCGCCTGGGTGGCTTAGTCGGTTGAGCGTCCGACTTTCGCTTGGGTCATGGTCTCGCGGTTCGTGGGTTCGAGCCCCGCATCGGGCTCTGTGCTGGCTGCCAGCTCGGAGCCTGGAGCCTGTTTCAGTCTGTGACTCCCTCTCTCTCTGACCCTCCCCTGCTTACGCTCGCTCGCTCTCTCTCTCCTAGAAATAAATAAAAAAAAAAACATTTAAAAAAAAATAGCTAAAATAAAAATAGTATACTTTTTGGTAGTAGAGATAGAAGAGCTGAAACTATTAATTTGAAAGCAAAGGAATGATGAAAAATAAATTGAGAATGGTGTCCTAAGGAAAGGTTATATGTAATTTCTTGTTAGGATCTTTAGTTTTATGCTTGGTGGTGGGTTTCCATAAGCTGATTTTATTAAAAAAAAAAAAAAGTAATAATAAAATAACAACAGCAGCAGCAGCAGTAACAACAACAACAACAACAGCACCAGATGCCTTAAGGCAGGGGTTGACAGGGAGGCCACGTAGCCCGAACACAGTAAGTTAGGGGGAGTTATAAATGAGGTCAGGGAGGTACTGGGGGCCTCTAATTAGATCTAATAGAAGAGTGAACCCATTTTTAACAAGGGTTTAAAGCTATTTATGAATAAATTATTTGAACACTGAAACACTTAAATTTATACTTTCATTCTTATCTACCCAGAAGAGTTTTGTGGTTATTGTATCAGAATAACCATGTTCCAGGTAGATGTGGTTACTAAATATCCCTATCCAGATAAATGGGACATCACTGTAAACAGAAAAAAATGTATATGAAAGCACATTAAACCACAAAAGAAGTGAAACACTATCTGACTGGAGAGAACATTATATTTGTGATCTTCTGCACTTGATAATGTCCACACTGTTTTTACTATGTTGTAGTATAGCATTTTTATCTTATTTTTTCTTGTCTACTGTGCTCTCTTATCCCTTAATATTGTGATATAATTGTAGGCTTTTTATAGGACTTACTTTTAATGATTAATGCCAGTGCAATTCACAGCTTTGTGTTTATGCTTACTTCGCTTATTAATGAGACTTCAAAGTTTATGTCTCGGAGGGATGGATTTTACATTTTTGTTTTGAAAGCTTTGGAGTTGAGATTGACATGATGATAGTCATAGAGTTTAAAACTGCATTATTTTAGAAGGAGTTGCCCATTGTGATAAATGGATTGGAGAGCAGGATTGCTAGTAAGTTCTGGTAATTTTCAAGAAATAGTGTTAGATAATTGAATCACAAGAATGATCACTAGAGGAGAAAGGAAAGGAAGAGTGGGGAAAATAATATAGGATTGAATAACATACTTGGCTATGGTGTAAAGCAAAGAATAAAAGGTGACACCTAGTTTCTGCATTCTGCATGCATTAAAGAATGATGGCAATATTATTGGCTGAAAATGACAGATTCAGAATATAAACGATTTATTTATTTTTAACATT
Organism: Crocuta crocuta; assembly: GCF_008692635.1. Classification (NCBI taxonomy): domain Eukaryota; kingdom Metazoa; phylum Chordata; class Mammalia; order Carnivora; family Hyaenidae; genus Crocuta; species Crocuta crocuta. The sequence continues at coordinate 4,296,454 of NW_027531905.1, read as the reverse complement.
TATTTATTTTTGAGAGACAGAGAGAGACAGATCATGAGCAGGTGAGGGTCAGAGAGAGAGGGACACACAGAATCGGAAGCAGGCTCCAGGCTCTGCGCTGTCAACACAGAGTCTGACGTGGGGCTTGAACCCAAGAACTGTGAGATCATGACCTGAGCCAAAGTCAGACACTCAACCTACTGAGCCACCCAGGCGCCCCTGAGAATAGAAAGTATTTACAAAGTTCTTTTTTGTTGTTAAAACTTAAAAAGAATTTTTTTTTCTTTCTATAGGGCATCCGGGTGGCTCAGTTGGTTGAGCATCCATCTTTGGCTTGGGTCATGATCTCACGGTTTGTGAGTTTGAGCCCTATGTTAGTCTCTGGGCTGACAGCTCAGGTTCTGGAGCCTGTTTGGATTCTGTGTCTCCCTCTCTCTCTGTCAGTCGCCCACTCGTATCTGTGTGTGTGTCTCTCTCTATCAAAAAATGAATAAACATTAAAAAATTAAGAATACTTTTTTAATGTTTATTTTTGAGAGAGTGTGCCCATGCACGAAGGGGGGAGGGGCAGAGAGAGGTGGTTACAGAGGATCCAAAGCAGGCTCTGCTGCACTGACAGCAGAGAGCCCAATGTGGGGCTTGAACTCGCTGATGGTGAGATCATGACCAGAGCTGAAGTCGGAAGCTTAACCGACTGAGCCACCCAGGTGCTCCATTTAGAAAGTTCTTTATGAAAAATAAAGAGATTTGATTTTAGTCATAGAATAATGTATTTAGAGGATCTTACAATGCAATATCTTATCTTAGAAGTCATCTAATCTTTTTTTTCATTTTACATATGAGGCCACTGAGGTTGAGAGAGGTGTGGTGATTTGGCTAGAGTCACATGGTTCAAATACAAATTCTTATATGACTGCAGGGTATGGATGTGTTAGAGATGAGGACAGTAGCAGGAACTAGGTTACAAAGGGTCATTCATTTTGGCCTGACTAGTTTTTAGATGTTTTATCTCTGTAGCAAGGTTTTCTTCTATGATTTATCTGCAGCAAGGTCTTCTCTGCTTTTTTCAAGCCCAGCTAGTATTCTCATGACTGTTCTGAATTCTTGTTCACATATATTGGTTATATCTGTTTTGAGCAGACCCCTGGCTGTGGTTTCTTCTTGATCTTTCTTTTGGGGAGAATTCTTCCATCTCATCATTTTGTCTAGGTTTCTGTCTTTTGCGTGTTATGGAAGCTTTTTATGTTTCTTGCTGCTGAGTGTAATGCTATGTTAGGAAGGGGTCATACACTGTCCAAGGCTTGCCACAAAGTTTCATTAATTTATGCTGATCATTTTGACTTCATCCATAAAGTGATGAGGAGCCACTGAAGATTTTAATTAGGGGAGTATTTAAAGATCACTGGGGTAGCAGAGTGGAGAATGGAGCAGAAATGAGAAAACTGGAAACAGAACTATTTTGAAGGCTGATGGTATAAGACAGATGGAATATGTGGCTTTAGCTAGTGAAGGTTTTGGAGACTGAGTGGAGGAGATGGATTCTAGAGGTGTTCAGGACGTAGAATTTGGTGATTGCTTGGATGTATGTGAAGTGAGAGAGAAGAAGGCAAGGATGACAGCGGGATTTTGGCTTGGCCACAGCTGTTTTGTTGACGGCAGCAGCAATCACTGGCTGAAGGTATTTGTGAGGAACAGTAAATTGACTTTGATGGGGGAAGATCTTGAGTTTAGCTTTGGTTGTTTTGAATTTGAGGTGCCTGCCAGGTTAGGAAAGTGACTAATTGTTGTTTATGTGGGCCTGGAGCTCAGGAGGTGGAACTTAACTCGAGATTTCTTAGCTTATATTTTAAGTGAATCCATGGAGTGTTTGTGAAGTGAGATATAAAGAAGGGGTAGGTTGAAGTATTTCGGAACACCATCATCTAAGCGGATGGTAGAAGAACCTACAAGGGAGATTGAGAAGATGCAGCCAGAGAAATAGGAAGAAAGAGGGAAAAGAAGTATGGTTGTCTTGTAAACCATGGGATGAGAGTGTTTTGAGAAGGAAAGACTGGTCAAATGCTGTTAGTGTTCAACTAAGACAAGGAATTGAAAGTGTCTTTTTGCATTTAGTGAAAAGGAGGTAATTGGTTGCAGGCACGGGCTATAAGAATACAGCACTTATGAAGTTGAGCTGTGAAAAAGAGAGGGCTGTGGTTGGAGAAGAATGTGTAGTTGAGGATGGCTTTGCTTTTGTTTTTGTTTTGTTTCATTTTTAAAGATCTAGGACCTGGAGCATGTTTCAGGGTTTTGGGAGGAGCCAAATAGGAGGAAGTTCAATATTTAAGAGAAAGAACGATTGAGAGAGCCAAGTCTCTGAAAACACAGAGGAATTAGCTTTAAGAACATAGAGGGATTTCTCTTTCAGTGTGAGCAGAAGAAAGTGGAATAGCTTGGTACAGATGCTGGTAACTATAGTTTTGGTAGAAAGAAGTTAAGGACCTTCTCTAAAAATGCCTTCTGTTTTAGCAGGAGGCTTGGTCATGTGCTTTGATTACAGAAAGGAATGGAAAGGTTGGAAATTCAGGGAGTATTGAGAATCTTTGACATAGTTTCTGGAGAATTAGAGACTGTGGCTTAACGAGAGAAAAAATGGGTATGATAGGCAGCACTGTCAGTCCAGTGAATTGTAGTGAATTCTCTTAAGTTCTCAGCACAAGTTAGGTGATTGGATATTAGTGGTGGTTTTTGGGGAGAGCCATTATCAGTTGCCTTGTACCACTCCAGATTTGAATCAATTGAGAAGTAGTACCAAGTCATAGGAATCAGAAAAGTGCTTTTATTATTGAAAGTTTAATGTAAGTGTGGTTTGGACTGAGGTGGAAATGAGGTCTCTCACAAGTTCTCTTCTGAATTCCTGTTACTCATGTAGTCACAAGCTAAACAACATGTCTTCATGCTAAGGAAATGAAGTTTTTCTCTGATGAGCTTCACTCATGGGAGCTGCACTGCAGGAATAATATGTTTATGGGCACACAGTTCTCAGTGAGTAACTGAAAGAGCTTGCACTGTGTATGCAGAATTCTATACATTAATCTCACCCAGCAGAACACCTATGGGTGTCCTGCTCTCACTTATTTTGATTATTTTTCTCTTGGAGAGAAGTAAAGATGAGAAAGAGACTGCAGCACTTCTTAAATCTTGTTTCCTTGTATCCAGAGAAGGACTGTATCCTCTTTTAAAATGTGAGAAGAGGTGATATATCTACCCACTAACATTCATTGCCCATTGAGATTTTGCCAGATAGGGGGTATAATTCATACAGTGAGAATTTTGAGTTGACAGTAAAATAGCCACATAAAAGTATTTATTATTTGGTTGGAAATATATGACTGCATCCAGTGAAGTGGTTAACTTTGGAAAATTTGGGTGGAGCATTAAGACCATTAAGAGTGAATGCACTCTTTCAAGGAGAAGATAATGAGACAGATCAGAGACCCTTCAGCTGAGGGAAAGGTTGCTGTGAAGGAGTTAAAGGAGGTAGAAATGTTAATCAAAGAGGTTGGAAAATAGGAGGATTGGCCAAAGAGGTTGGAAAATAGGTAAGGGTTTGGAGAGCCTAAGTGCTTTGAATTTTTGTTTCTTGTTACCTGCTGGGATATGTAAATTTTCTTGAATGAAGGCTGGCAAAGACAAAAATTTAAATACAGATGAAAATTATATGAAGGAAAATATTTAGTCATTAGAATTGTTAGTTGTGAGATGTTTTGCTCTCTGATCTTTTATGAACAGAATATTTTCCAGGTAGTGAATATATGTCAGTTATTTTTTTAACTTGTGATGATATTTTGCCATTGGCAGTGGTATTTACAGTATAGCCATAATTTTGTATTTCAGCTTCATATGGGCAGTGTCAAAATTATTATTAACCCTAATAATAATTGGGCACTTAAGAGAGAAGAGTGTAGCAGCATAATTTCTTTTGAGATGTAGGCCTTCAAACTCATGCCTTAATATGCATAGAGCTGTTTTAGTGCTAGCAACTCAATCCTCTACACTCAAGTTCCAACATGTTTTTCTTGGAGAAATAAAAGGGAAAGGGAAGTCATGTGGGAGCTATTAGCAACTCATTTGTTTTCAATTAGTGGTTTATTCCAAAAGCACTGATTCAAAAATGTTCTTTGAGACCCTACTATGTGCTAGGAACTGCTCAGTTGAAGGAACCAGAGAGTTAAAAGTAGATAAAATGGTCCCTACACTACCTCGGAAGAGCTTATAGAAAATTAAGTAAATAAATAATATCCTTGAATAGACAAGCCTGAAATTCTGGTATTATATGGTTAGACTCTTTAAGGTAGTTCAGTCTTAGTGGCTATTCATTTTTAACCTTAACTAAGGTGTGTGTGTGTGTGTGTGTGTGTGTGTGTGTCCTTTGTTCCGTTTTCTCTTACCAATTTATGTTTGCCCAGGATAGTCAGAAAAAAAAATTCTTGTCTATTGCTTCTAGGAAACACGGCATGAAAAAGGATCAAATGGAAAAATACTGTGATTATGAGGATGTTGGTTAGCCAGTAATTTTTCACATTGGCTAGAGATTGACTGAAGTGCTAACACTAGTTAACTAGTGTTAACTAGTAGGACACTTTTGGATGATTGAATAATCTGGATGATTTCTGGAGATTGTACTTTTTGAGTCACTTACCAAAGGTTGTTTTTTTTTTTTTCCGAGACGTTTTTTTCATTTTGTTTCATTTTTAGCAACGTTGGTGTTTGAGATACCCTTTTCCATTTTGTATAAGCACTTATAATAAATGTTAATGAATAACGGTTAAAAAGGTGACTAACATGAAAATTTTTATCTTTTTCACTGGTCAAATACTAATTTAAAGCATTTAAGCCCTTGTTTATAGTTTTGTTAAAAATAGCTTTCCTTGAATTTTACTTTTCTGAGTATTTTGATAGAAATAATATATGGTTGGTCATTGTGCCATGATGTGTTTTAATACTATCGTTAAAGAAATCAGTTATATATGCCCACAGTTTAAGGTTGTAAAATACTTGTTATGCAACATAGCCATCTCCTATGCCTGCTCTTCTTTTCTAGCCTCTTTATTTCTTGTTTTCTAGAAGCAAGATGTTTAGTACATACGGTTGATAATTTTAGTGTTTACCAGTATATTCCTGCACATGTTTATTGTTGCTACTTCTTAATTTTTCAGTGTCATACCCATCAACTTTTCAATATGGAAGATGATGCTTAGCTGTCTCTCACCACCCTCTCTGCACCTCATACCACATGCTTTCTCTTACCTTTCGAGTATGGTTTTATTATAATTTTGGTGCCATTAGTTATTCATTGCTTATTATTGCTATGTAAATAGTATTCATGTCTAAAAAATATTGTGCTGTAATAATGTTTACTTGTACTGTCCAACATATTATTTTTTCTTTTTTAATTTGGTTAATGTTTTAATCACTAATTCAACTCTTAATTCTCCCTTAGTTTAAATTTTTTTAATGTTTTATTTATTTCTGAGAGAGAGAGACATTGTGAGCAGGGGAGAGTCAGAGGGAGAGGGAGACACAGAATCCAAAGCAAGCTCCAGGTTCTGAGTTAGCTGTCAGCATAGGGCCCGACGTGGAGCTCGAACCCTTGAACCGTGAGATCATGACCTGAGCCAAAGTCAGACGCTTAACCCACTGAGCCACCCAGGCGCCCCTCCCCCAGTTGTTTAAAATTTCTCTCATGATATGGTAAAACACATGAAACAGTCTGTTAATTGGATTTGCTTTAATCCTTCTCCCAGGAACTTTCTGAGCTGCTCTAATTTAGGTGGATTGCTCTCTATTCTTGTTATATAGATAGCACGGGAACTCACTTTACCATTATTCGGGGAGAATTGCCTTTGCTCTTCACTTAGGTTAAATCACCTATTTTCTTTCTGAATCCCATTTCTTCCTTTTGTCTTGTTCTCTTAGTTTACTCTATAGCTTTTTAGGAAAGAATGGGAAATAAAGAAATTTTTTGAGACTTTGCAGTATAAATATGACTTTAGTCTTCCCACATATTAGTTATTGCTGGTTTTGCTGATTTTAGAATTCTGTGTGCTAATCATTTTCCATCACAATTTTAAAAGCATTGTCCCATTGCTTTTTACCTTCCAGTGATGCTGTTGTGAAGTCTCTAATGTTATTGTATTCTTTATCCTTTGTATGAAACCTATTTTATCTCTCTGGGAGCTTGTGGGATATTCTGTTTGTCTCCACTGTACCTTAGTGTGGGTTTGGTCTTCTATTTTCTTGGATACTTGAGGAGCGATTAAATCTGGAAATCATATCCTTTAGTTTTAGAAAATGTTCTTTTTCTTTTTTTTTTTAAATTTTAGAGAAAGAGAGAGAGCACGAATGGAGGAGAAGGGTAGAGGGAGAGAGAAAATCTTAAGCAGGCTCCATGCTCAGTGCACAGCCTGATGTGGCGCTCAATCCTCTGACCCTGGGATCATGACCTGAGCCGAAATCAAGAGTTAGATAGTGAACTGACTGAGCCACCACCCACGTGCCTCTAGAAAATTTTCTTGAATTATTTTGTTGATGATTTCTTTCCTTTTTTTTTTTGTTTTTTTGTTTTTTTTCTATTTTGTCTTTCTAGAATTCCTAATGATTAGATATTGCATGTTTTGGACTGGATCGTATGTTTCTTATGTTTTTACTCTGACTTTTCAATTCTGTTTCGTTTATACTCCTCGTTAAAAGGAATTTCCTCAGCTTTACTTTCCACCCTGCAATTTTCATTTCTGTAATCATTTTTATTTTCAAGACCTTAGTCTTGGTGCACATTCCTTTCTCATTTCTTCCCCTTCTTCCCTCAAATGAAGGCTTCCTTTTCTTATTCCATGGATGTACTATCTTCTGTTGTTAATTCTCTGAAAGTACTAGTTATATTTTATTTTTTGAAAATTTTCTTGTGTAGTCTCTGTTTCTTCTGTCCTTCTTTCCTTTTTGGTTTGGTCTTTTGTTTTTTATATTAGATACTTCCTTCATCTTTTATTGTCCTTAGCCATCTGCTCATATGAAGAGTGAAATACTCCTAATAAAATAACAAACACTTATATAATACTTAGAATTTGCCAGACACTGTCATAAGTGCTTCATCCATTTTAATTTATATAATCCTCATAATGACTTTAAGAGCTAGTTACCATTATTATTAGTGGTGGTAGTATTATCTCTATTTGACAGATGAGGAAAGTGAGTTTAAATAACTTGCCCATTGTAACACAGTTAAGAAGCAGAGCTAGAATTTGAATCTCGGCAACCTGACTCGATAGTCTTTTCTTTTAGCCTTTATGCTATTCATTCTCTTACTGAAATCAGGAGCAAATTGGAAATTCTGTGCATGTGTATAGGAGTTGTCAAAGTAGTGTTATCTGAGTGAACTTTTTTTTTTTCTTTTTTCTTTTTTGGTGGTGCCTGAGTTGATTGGATTCACCAGAGAAGAATCTTCTAATCTGATGACTTGAGATTGAAACCTAGCTACTGGTAGTTTGGTTGCCAAGTGATGAAAGAGGACTGAGGGAATGGGTATCAATATTACATACAACTTTGACTTTGTCCAGCTATCTCAGTGTCCTCTAATTCAGAGACCCTTGGCTTTACCCTGTGCAGGGAATAAGCCCAGTCTTCTGGTGTGATGAAGAACTCTAAATTGTCCTGTTGTGCAGATTGCGGAAGGGGAGCTTGGGATATATCTACTACTCTTATTTTGAGTCTTACCTTTACTTAACTTTCATTGACATGCACTCCTATGCCTTTTGTGGATTCTATGATGTAAATGTGATTAATTCTTATTTTCTCCACTGGTAGTTTTAGATTCATCTTTCTTGTATTTGTTCTCAAAATTTTTTGCAGTGTTTTCATTTCACATTCTCTTTGACCCTGTGTTTATGCAGAAGCAAACAATGAAAACAAATCTTTGCTACCTTTTAGGAAACGACTAATAAAATGCATGTTCTTAATGTGCCATTTAAAATTCTTTGTTAGGTCTGTTGAAATAGATTTCAAATATTTCCCACCCGAGGCATTTCATGATGCTCCTACTAGATAATATCACCATCTGAAAATCTTTTCTTCCACCTTAGACATTTTTCTTCTTTCTTAAGCCTTTTTTATAGCTCATATTATTAAAATTTGCATGGTTTTCTTACACTCTTCCCCCCATCCGCTTCTCCCTGGATGATAACACCTTGAGGGTCTTGACTGCTCATTTCTACAGAGTTGCTTAATAAAAATTTGTTACATTAAGTGTTGTATATATGTTTTTCTTACAAAATATCAGCAACATATTAAATACTGAGGACAATAAAGCAGGGAATATATACAGTAGTGCAACAGAAGAGATCAAATTCAGATATAAAGAAGTCTGAGAATTGTTAAACTAGATGCTGTGAAATCATTCAATGTAGATATCTAATCATAACAAAGTATTCATCTTATCTCCTGCCATGACACAAAAGATGAACTGCATGATCTATCAAGTTTTTGGTCAGGCTCATGACTCTGTAACTTACACGACAGGTATATTTGTGTTGCTGTATGACATTTGTAGTTTAATGGAGTATAATGTTAAATGCTAGAAATATTTTAAAAAATGATAAATGCATGTTTGATAAAATAATGTTTTAAATGTGCTGGAGTAGTTAAATCTGTAAAGAAGACCACACTTGTAATATTTCCTTTTAAAAACTAATTTTTAGCTTTTGTATTTAGTAAAATTGATTTTTACAATCCAGTGCTGTTAATATTACTTCCTTCTGCTCTTTGTAATGCTTAAAAGGTGAAAGATTTATGCGATCTGAAGAGAAACCAGAGTATTTCTTTGTAATGCTTAAAAAGAAACAGGAACTATTGCAGGATTTGAAACTAAATTATTTGGAGAAATGTTAATGCTTTAAAATAATATTTCTCTAATTATTGTATTTTAAGAAACTCAAGACACATTTATTATTTTTTTTTAAGTTTATTTGTTTTGAGAGAGAGAAAGAGAGCTAGGGAGGGGCAGAGAGAGGAAGAGAGAAAGTCCCAAGCAGGCTCTACACTGTCAGCGCAGAACTCAAAGGAGGGCTCTATCTTCATCTCACAAATAGTGAGATTAAGATCTGAGCTGAAAGTAAGAATTGCAGATGCTTAGTGGACTGAGCCCCCCCAGGTACCCCAAGACACATTTATCTTTTAAAATGTGTTAATATTTCATATCTTTTAAAATAAAGTAGAAGACTGTCACCTGCATTTTAATATGTAAAGGTTGTTGGGGTTTGGAAAACATCAGTAGTCATTAATACATTCTTTTGTAGAGTTAAATCATTACTTAGAAAATTGATGGTATTTGATTCATTACCACAGGCAAACAAGCTGAAGTGATTGTTATACATGGCTATTTGTTTTTATTTGCAAGTTTTCTGGTGTCTTACAAATAATTTATGATTTATAAAACACATAGAAGCATTACTCCAGAAATTCTGTTTTTTTGAACCCATATTATTTGGATATAGTGTGGTAGATGCTAAAAATATTTTTTAATTGTCTCCTGAGATTCGTGGGATGCATGTGGAAAACACAAACTTAGTGTTTATAGTTAGCCTTGGTTAATTCTCAGTATCCATATCACTGTTATTTCATAATTTCTTCATGAAAAATGTAATCACATACAGATTTCTATTTGCTTGCGACACAGAATTAATGTGAATTCCATTTTAAAATAACCACCATCAAAAGATTCTGAAAGTCTGGTTTGTATTTTTTAAGTGTTGTATGTGGATGACTTGGTTAGCTTTGAGTTTTTTGAGAAATACATCTTTTAAAAAATTTCATCAAACTATTAAATTGTAGGTAATGGTGACCACGGTGGTACCTCATTTTGATTAAGTTAGTGTCTTTCCTTTTTATAATGTACTTCTGTCTACATATATTCCTTTCAGTGTCATTACCTACTGAGTTTCTGTGAAAATAAATTTTCTTTGTCTATTAAAACAAAACAATCCTTCAGATTGTGTTTTATTGTAACTTTTTCTTTGACTGGTTTTTGAATTTATTTTTGAAGTCATTAATAATAATTTCACTGACAAGGCAAGACATGGCTAAAGATGACTACTGCTTTATCAGTTAAAGTAAAGTGCCTTAGGAAAATGCCTTTAGAATTATTGCTTAACATGGTTTTATTTGTTTTGTTGTGTTTTTTAGAAGTTGGAGAAGGTTGTTTTCCTGCAGTCAAGTTCATGTTGTATTAGTGAGGCAAGGAAACAATAATTAATAATTTGGATAAGTTCACTTTTGAAAGATAAGAAAGGAAGCCAGTTATTATTGACCAGAGTGGTATTTGTGGCTACTAAATCACTATTTATTGTAAATTTATTTTTCATTTAAATGTATACCATCTATTGCTTGTTTTACTTTTCCAGGCTTTGGAAAAGTAAAAGTTTGGTTTTTTAGTGGTTTGTTAGATAAAAGCTTTTTCTTTTTATTCTTTTTAAAATCCAGGTACTCATGGTTTTTCCTTCCATTTTTATGGTACACATTTAGGACAAAATATTGCATGTATTATCTTACTGCTTGTCTTACATAGTTTAAGTGTAAAGAAGAGAGGAATTCAGGATATTCACTTGTGTTTTTCTCTTCCCTGGTCTCCCATGAATACATGACTTGATTTATCTTGATCAGCCTAGTAACTTGCTCCACATTTTTCCAAAAGTGCAAAGCAGTTTCAGCTAAAAATACACATATCAAAATGCTCCAGAAGTTGTGGCCACAGCTCAAAAATGCTGATCAATTTTGAAAATCTAAATCAACCTCGGCCATGAAACCGAGGGAAGAACCTTTGTGGTAGGGGACAGATTTCCAAAAATTCACCACAGTCCTGTTCTTAGCTGGAGTTTGTGCTGATGTTGCCAGACAACTGAGGAATAGATGCAAAAAGCAGGAAGCATTATTGAATTGAGCCCTAGCGCCAATTTGGGAAAAGCAAATTAAAATGTAAAAGAATATTTTTCCACTCCTGGCATCTCCACACAAAATGGCAAAGTACATGGTTGCTGAAAAAGTCACAGAAATTGCTAATTTTGCCTGAATGGCTAATTTTGCCAAAAAAACCCCTCAATCTTTTTGCATTAAAAAATGAATACCCATATAGTTTTTAAAAAGTAGTTTTTTAAAACCCAAATAAAATAGTGTTAGTTTACAAGTCAAAATGTATATATGTTTAAGTCAGAAAAATATTTTGACATAAATAACTGTGTGTGTGGGCTTGTTTCAATGTCTTCTGATTTTTCAGGTGCACTTGAAGAATGGATGATGATGATTTTGGTGGTTTTGAGGTATGTGCAGTTACCTTATTTTGCTTATGTAATTGCTTTAATTTTGTGGGATTATAATGGAGTATATACTATTTTGAAAATGTATTATTTATCATTGGTAGTCATGATCATTTCTTGATCATCTTTAATATAACACTGGAATAAAAAATGAAATCAAAGAAAATTAAAATGCATCCCTTTTGAAAGATAAAAATGATTTATTATTATTGAACATATGGTCATGCCCATCAGAAAGGTGTAAATTGAGATAATTAAGTGCTACTAGTGGAAGCATTAAAGAAGTTTTAAAAATTGTCAGCTGATGATTTTGCTGGGATACATTTCTATTAGGAAATACTTGTGAGATGAGGGATGAATATTGCAGATCTGCCATATATTTTCATGTTTACACCTGTAATGAGTTGGCTTAGTATATTAAATACATAGCCTTTTGGTGGCTTATAGAGCTAATTAGCATGTTTGTGTTGTTAGATTATTTTCTCAGGGTTGAGTTGGATGCTTTGTAGGTGGAAATTGTTAGCTGAAGAAGCACTGCCTTTTCCTTAATCCTTTTCAGTGTGTGTTCATTTTATTGAAATATTTTGTAACCCAGTTATTTTTATGGAGCCAGTATAGTCTTGCAGGAAAATCTCTGGATTAAGAGTCAGGATGCCTGAGCTCAAGTCCTGGAACTACTAAGTGAGCTCTGTGACTTTTTTTTTTTTTTAGTAAGATTTTCATCTACTTTGGAATTTGGTAAAAACGAGATTATTTATTAAAAACAGGTAGTTTAATTAATGGCTTTATAGGAGAAACAAGAAATTAAATATATACTCAGTATTCTGAATATCATGAAAGAATGGTGTGAGTTTTTTAAATTAGGGTCCTTTTCCCGTCCATTGATCTTTATTTGTCAAGATGGATATATTTGGAATATGAACATACCTGTATTGTTTATGTCACCTGAAACGGGTGTTTGTTTAGCATATTCGTATGTTTTTTCCATTTTCTTTAATATTTTGGGTTTTGTTGGGTGATTTAATCTTTTACTGAAATGTAATATTTAAAATTCTGTTGAAATTCCTTTCATTTTGTGGATAATATATGTTTCAGATATCATCTTAGTTTATTGTTTAGAAGTTGTCAGTTATTTGAAGGTTAAAACCTAGCATGGTCTCCTTTATTTAAACCATGCTTGATTTATTATATCAGAGAAAAATAAAGTGGCTAGTTTACCTCAGAGTAAAATTATACTTGATTGTTGCAGTCGATGGATCTATTCCTTTCAGTATTAAATATTTACAATGTTAACCAATCACTCTAATTTAATTGGTTATTAGGTTTCTTTCTTTTTACATCCAGTTGTAGAAATATGGAAGGTCTCTATCCTTGGTTATATAAACCATGTTCATTTTTCATAGTGTATAGATAGTACTTACTATATTCTACATCAGTTAGCTTCCATGGCAGATTGCCTCAATTGACTTCTTTTTGGCTGATAACTCAATGTGGAATCCAAACTGAAATTCTGGCTCCTTTTCTCAGCAATAATTTTGCTGTGACCTGGACACTTAAGGGAGAGGACACTCTTCACTCTTACCCACAAACTCAGCAGTCAGTAATTGACTGTCTTTTACTTTTAAAACGGTTTAATAGGAAGACTTGTTAATTTAAAACATCAGCTTCAGGAATTCTCTAAATGTTGATTGCCAGTTCATCCACCTGGTAGATTATTCAAGAATACAGATGAATAATCTATATTATTTTAATCTATTTCTTTAGATTGATCTCGATTAGCTTTTGTGCTAATTAATGAAAAAGATTTGGTGTCAATACTTTTAAAGTAAAATATATTTTTTGTTATATACACAAGCCAGTTTGTGGTGAGTTTGTTTATTTGTGGTGAGTTTGTTTAGAGTTCTTAGATACAAAGTTCACAAGTGAAAATGTGATCAAGGATATACAGATTAAAAATTTCATTGGCAAGAGATATATTTTAGTAAGGAAGGAAGGTTTCTACTTACAAATAATGCAGCCTGAGTACTGGGGGTAGTGAGCAGTGGTTGGGGTGATAGCAGTGAAGACGGAAAAGCAGTTGTGAGTAATTTGGAGAGTATCTCACAGAGAATATGTTGTAGAGTTTGGAAGGCTTGATTGCAAATAGCATTTCGACTTTTTAGATCTTCTAAAATAAATTTGCCTTTTTTTTCGTAGGCTGCAGAGATTTTTGATGGTGGAAATGGTGAAACCCAAACTACATCTCCTGCTATTCCTTGGGCTGCTTTTCCTACAGGTACTACTATGCAGTAAGAGAGGGTTTTTTTTTGTTTTTGTTTTTTTTTTTGACATTTTTGCCTTTTCTTTGAAAGCTTCTTTTTACTTTGCACTTGGCCTCCTTGGATCTGAAAAATGGAATGACCCAGATTTTATTTAGGTTTTTCTCATAACAAATTATAAATTGCATAACAAATTCTGCAGTGTGGCTTGAGGCATGATTCCAAAAATGATATCATGAACATTAAATGAAATTAAAGTATAATTTATATTTCCTAATTCATCTTAGTTTTAGGAAAATGAGGTACCAAATAATATTTTTAGACCATCCGGTTCATTAATTAAAAAGACTTCTTATATTCTAAAAATATCCTAAAGTAATTTTACATCTTCACCAGTATTAAAATTTAGAAGTTTTTTTTTTTCAAGAAAGTCATTCATGAATATTAAAAATAAAAATTTAGCCATCCAAGAAATCAAATGCAAAAATAAATTCCAGTATTAAGAGAAATTTTATGAAAGATCTTAATGTTCAATGTTAATATAATTCATGTATAAATAGTATTTTGAATTTTCTAGACTTTTTGTTCTGCCAAATCATTGTAAAGTTGAAAGTAGAAGATGAAAGTATCCTTCCTTAACAGCTCTGTTTAGTCTTAGATTATTAGAATTATTCATCCTACAAATATTTTTCCAGTGCTTATTACGCATTAGGTACCATGGGAATGTGTCTTTTACTTTAAGAGAAGATAGGGAGGCACATACATACTTGTAATATGAAGCAGATTTATGATTTGGGAAGAATGATGATTTCATCATCCGTTTGCTTAGAAATGTTTATTTCAGGCCTGGTATGAGTCAAGTACTGTCCTTGAAGCTCAGTATATATTATTGATCTGGGGTTTGAAGGATATTTATGATTTCAATAGGCAGAGAAGGGAGAATGGGGAAAGATTTTGAAGGGAGAGAAATAAATGAAACAAAGGGGTAAATGTGGGAAAGAGGATGACATACTTAGGATGCTCGTTCTTGTCGGAGGGCTTTATGTATGTTGTTTCCTTTGCCTGGAATTTCTCACCTTGTTCCCCACTGCCACTCTCTCCTGCTCCTTTATACTAACTCCTCTGTTTGTTTTATGTGTTGTTTTATGCTTGAATATGTCCTTTTCTGGGAAGCCTTCCCAGAGAACCTTCCCACAACTGTGTACACCTATTTTTTGACTTGCACTTTAGGCTGTAAATTTTCTGGGGTTAGGCGGCATGTCTGTTTGTCCTGTTGTTATGTCTTAAATGCCGAACATAGTGCCAAGCTTACAGCTGGCCCTCAGTAAATATTCATAGAAAGAATAATTTAAAAACTGAATGAAAAACTGAATGAATGACGACTAGGGTGACAGTGGAAATGAATGGGAAAAAATGGAATAAAGAAATTTATATAACAGTTTAGGATTTTCAGTGTATTGTCATGTATTTGTTCATTGTAAAGTAGGTAGGCTAGCTCCAGTACACCTTTTGTACAAAATGATGGTTTATAAAAGTTTGGAATTTGATACAGATAAATATGTTTAGGAGTGAAATCTAGTCTTTCAGGTTATATTTCCATTCTTGTCTAGTAACTCTTTTTTTGGGAAAAAAAAAACAAAACAAAAAAACCCTAACATAACAGGGCTGTCTGGGTGACTGGATGTGAGGAAGAAGGAGGAGTCAAAATTGATTTTTGAAGTTTCAAGCCTTGGTTCTGAAGGAATGGTATTACTTTGAACAGATACAGAGACTTTTAAAAAGTAGGTTTGGAACAGTATGAAGCCTAATGAATTTGTCCTAGACATGTGTATTTAAGGTACCTAGAGTTCAGGAGAAAGGTTAGGGCTGGAGTTCTTGGTTTGGGGGTTTTTCCATGGGTATGACAGTTGAAGTTATAGGAGATAACTGGGGGAAACAGTATGTAAAGAGAATAGGGTTAGGTAGAGAAATTTAGGTGTCCTTAGTTGGGGAACAGGAGGAAGATAAAGAGACAGAAGATTGAGAGATGATGAGAGGACAGGCTAGCTATCAAGAGTAGAACATTTCAAAGAAAGTATGGTCATTGGTATCAAAGGCTGTTTGTAGTGAGGTCAGTGAGGCTGGAGACTGAGAAAAAACCCATGGTCAGAAATTACTTTTAAAGAAATGGTTTCAGTAGATTGGAAGTTGACAAATTGTACTTCTTTATGTATGTGGGAAAGCAAGAACAGAATCTGTTTTGCTATAATTATTGTGGCAGTGTAATAGACAATTGTATATTGTGGGCAGATTATCTAATTCCTGTTCTCCAAGAGTGAATGGTATATGTCACATCTGCATATCTGTATATTTGTAGGTCAGGTATTCAAAGCTTAACAGAATTAAAAGAACAGTTCTTTTAGTGTGTGCATGTACACACACACACACACACTCACTCACTCACTCAGTTTCTCCCTCACTCCCTTAAGAAGTCAGATCTGAAGTCTTTCTGAATTTCCTCAGTGACTGGCAGAAGTGGAGGTAAACAAACCTGGCCACAAGCTGAAGTTAAGGCATGCTAGATGCTTGCTCAGCGAGAAGGATCTTTTTCTTTTGTTGAAGATGGTTTCCTTTCCTCTGCTTGCTGGTGTTGTTTGCCTCTGATTCAGGTATCCAGAAGTTGTTTAGACAAGAGTGATCTGAACAACCTAATTAATATAACAGTTTAATCATTTCCACACCAAAGTCCAGAGAAATAGGAAGCTTTAAGAGATCTAAAGTAGATTCTTTTCGGTTTAAGAAAAGACTAATATTCTTTTTTTTGTCTGGTTTGCTACCTACACCCTAGCACTTTGTAATCTATATGAAAGATATTTTTAAAAGAGATGAATATTAACCAAGTTTTACCACAGCTTAAAATCCAAGAAGATTACTCAGAAACATTTGGTTTAAGTTTTTAAAGTACTTGGGGGAGAATAGAAATTTTCCTTTTTGGAGTTAGGATAAAAGATTTTAAGTAAAGAATGTAGTAGGCTTAGTGTGACTAATGATTATCTTGCTTCAGGGCTGGCAGTTAGTAGGAGGATGATTTCATAATAGCAACTGGGATAATTAATTTATCATATAAACAGTGCCTGTTTATAGCTTACAATACTGTTAATGAATCGAACTACCTCAAAACATGCATCTCACTGTACTATTAGGATCATTTACACAGTGGGACTTTTCAAAATGCTAGTTTCTGTGCAGAGATGATGATGATATTAAAAATTTGCCAGTGAGAATAAATGAAATGCACATGTTAGTTCTGTATAAGTCTGCATCTCTGCAGTGTATGGCATTTAACCTGTAAAATGTGCCTCCACACTTCCATCATCATGGGAGTTGGAGAATGTAAGTAAGAGACAAGTGAATATGAGGTTATCAATCCTCTTTTCTTCCTGCCTTTACTGTCAGTTAAAGTGTGGTAATTATGACTTTATTTTAGTGAAAGGTACTCAATGAGAACAGTTGCTTTTATCAAGCATTTTCCCATTTCATAGCCTTTCCTTCTAGCTTATCTTCCATGGTTATTCTTTTTGAATAGTAAGGCTTGTGGCCTAACTTTGATCTACATTTTGTCTCAGGATGATGTCTTTTATCACTTTGCCATTGCTCTAATTGTCATACCTTCCCTCATTTCCTATCTGCTTACTTGAGTCTCAATTTTCTTTCAAAATAAGGTATAGACCTTTTACTGAATCTATATCTAATAACTGTACTTTCTTCTGAGCTACCGTATCAGTTGTTTTCTGCACAACTCACTTGATACTTAGGTTATGCCAACTTGTATTTTTTTAATTGTACTAAAATAACACAAAATTTACCATGTTAACTGTTTTTAGGTGTATATTTCAGTATTATTAAATGTGTTCACATTGCTACGCAGCCAATCTCTAGAACATTTTCATCTCTACTCTAAAGCCCTTAAACGATAACCACCCATTTGCCCCTCCCCTGACTCCCTGGCAGTCACCATTCTACTTTCTGTCTACCCTAGATAACTCATATAAATAGAATCATAGTGTATTTGCCTTTTTGTGACTGGCTTATTTTCCTTAGCATAATGTTCACAGGGTTCATCCTTCTTGTAGCATATATCAGAATTTCCTTCCTTTTTTAGCCTGAATAATAATCTACTATGTGTACAGACCACATTTTGTTTAACTATTAATCCATTGATGGACACTTGGGTTGCTTTCTTTGACTCTAAATAATGCTGCTATGAATATGGGTGTACTAATTTATATTTTAACAAAATATTTTATCATTATGACCACTACTTTTACATGTCTACTTTAAGACTAAACCTTGATAGGTAGAGACTATGTTTAAACCTTTATGAATCCTAAATACTTAGTATAGTATTTTACGTTGATAGTAAATAATGCCCAGTAATTATTTCTTGATAATTAGTAGAACAGATTTGCTTCCAAAAGTTAACTCTTTTTAAAAAAGTTTTTATTTTAATTCCAGTTAATTAACCTACAGGGTTATATCAGTTTCAGGCATACGATTTAGTGATACAATTAACTCTTTTTAAGTATTTTTACTTCTCTGGAGGTAATTAATCTTTCAACCACCCAGCCCTAAACTTGCCTTGAAAAATATGGTAATCTTGGAAGTCTTAGATATTTACTTAAATATGGCAAAGAAGGTATACTCTAGGGTCCAGTTAACTTTCCTGGTCATTCCTAATACAGACAAATCACCTGGAAATAATGATTAACAAGAGGAGTCACAGATTTGCAGAAAAAGAGAATCGCTATTTTGCTAGTGGCTTGTTGCTGCTGCTGTTGTTGTTTTCCTGATTTCTTGTCTGGTCCTACTGTGTGTTAGCAAGTAACAGTCAAGGACAGTAGCGTTGGACTAAATTTTAGTTAAAAAATATTAGGGTCTAGAAATAATAATAGTACCCAGTTCTTTTATTTTCTTATTTATGTTTCTAAACAGTTTTCCAAAGGAAAATCATTCCAGATTCTTCATAGTATATAACATCAGAAAGTTTTTGAGTTAACAACTCATAGAACTATATTGTTTAGAATAAGAGCTTTTTCTTTTTCTAGGGCAAAGAAATCTTGTTTTTTTGAAATCATTTTCAAGTATCTTTTATAAATTTGTATAAGACTGGTAGTGCTCTATTTAAAAAAATTTTTTTTCCTCAATGTTTATTTTTTGAGAGGGAAAGAGACAAAGGGCGAGTGGAAGGGGCAGAGAGAGAGGGAGACACAGAATCAGAATCAGAAGCAGGCTCTAGGCTCTGCAGTGTCAGCACAGAGCCTGATGTGGGGCTCGAACTTATGAACTGCGGGATCATGACCTGAGCTGAAGTCAGACATTTAACCTACTGAGCCACCCAGGTGCCCTGGTAGTGCTCTACTTTTTAGGAAACTACCTTTTCAAAATGAATGTTTATCTTCTGATGCACACACACACACACCTATGTGTGTATATATATACACACTCATAAATGTAAATATATATGTATATATATATATATCAGAATATAGACATATATCTATAGATGGATATTCTAATTACTTTTCTTTTCCTCATTTTTACCTTTCAGTGCAATTTGTACTTCCTACCATACCTTTCTAAAGGAAGGTTTTTTTTTTTTTTTTTTTTTACTTGACCTTATAAGTTCTAAGAACATTAGACTGTTAGTCTTAGTTTGGGTTCAGTATGTTTTCTGATTGCTTTCTGATTGCTTTCCATTTGCAACAGATTCAAAGTTTCAGAATCCATGGGATTTACTTAAATTAATTCTTTAGTTTTTTTGTTTGTTCATTGGTTCACCAATTCACTCATTGTACCAAATGTTTCAAAGTATGCTGCGTATCAGACCCTAAGTGCCGTGTGCTGTGGACCGTATTCCATTTTCAGTGATACCATATGAAAATTGTCTGCTTAAATGACTGAAGACTTCATGAAGTGCATTGTTAATATCGGTAAGGGCTTTTTATCAATAACTTTAGCTTCAAATATTTGATAGAGGTTTCACGAAAAGAATATCCAGTCAGAAAGCGTTGTGTTGCCATTGTGTACAAAGTGGGTGGTGCTGTTTTAGAGGCAAATGACTGCTCACTTTTTACTTGTAACTGTAGCAATATAAATTGTCTAGAAAGCGAGGTGGGAGGCAAAACCTTGAATACTGTCCTTTCCAATATGTTTCTAAGTTCTTGCAGCACTACACAGAACCACATTAGAATGCATTGACCATCAAAGGGAAAAACAAGTGGTCTAGATAGATACTTTAATCCAAATTAGCTCCTTCAAAACAGCTTATATAGAGGGCAAACTAAACTGTCTGTCACAAGCCGACCCTTTAGAAGGAGTAATGGGAATTGGACCAGCAGATGTTGAACCAAATAACTTAGATGTGGTTCACTTTGCATCTGGAGCTATTTGCATATAAAGCCAACAGGAAAGTTCAAACATTTTTCTCAAGACATTGGCAGAGAGAAACCTGGAAGACAGATGCCTTTTTGATTTCATGGTTCAGTTTTTCCATTCTCCATTCTCCTGGCCAGGAAAACCTAGGATAACAAATCGGTCATTTTATTAATATCCCATTTCTCTTCCTGCTAACCCTGTTTTTCCAGTAGAATCTGTGCTACACATCTACAAGAACTCAGAACCTGAGTCCACACATTTTTGTTTGAGAAAACATTGTTGTGATTTTTTTCTTCAGAATAATCTGTGGTTTGTACATAATCATAGTAAACATTAACTGAATTCATTGATCTGATCTATATCTTAGGTAAAATTTTAAGGTGACTTACATTCAAATACCTGTATTATATCAGACAGTATGGGTAATGTTTACAAATTTCCCATCCTTTCAACTTTGTATCCAATTAGACATTTTTTTTTTTTTTTTTTGGGGCCAGGACTTAAGCTGGATTTCCACTGCAGTAATAATTTTGTAGTATATTTATATAGATTGTTTGAATGAATGATTACCAAATAGCTTCCTTTTGCTGCTCTCTGTATTTTTTTCTTACCTCCCAGGTTATTAACTTACTTTCTTCTATTCTGGAGCCAGTTTTTATAAATGATAACTAAGATGATAGCTTCTATGAAGCTGTGAGTTATTACTCTACATGTAATATTAGTTTTCATGTGGGTTTTCAGTAATTTATGGCAGTTACTGTCTTTATTAATACATATAGTGGAGAGTATATCAGTGGTATTTGTTCTGACTTTGAAGATTGAGTTTATAGTGTGGTTTAGAGTCAAATAACTCTGACTGCGGAGTGAAGAGTCCGGCTTTGCCTTCAACTAACTGTGTAACTTCTCTGAAACTCAATTATTTAATCTATAAATTGAAGAACTAGATGATATCTAAGTATTCTTCCAGATTTTGAGTTACAAGTTTACTGTTTCATTTTTCTCTGTAATATGAGAAGCTTCCACTAGGTGAATCGTGGTGCCTGGTTTTAACTGCATGGTCCTCGTGACACGGCACTAATCTAATAAATTACATTTATTCTATAAATAGCTATCAACATGGAACAGAAATATTAATATTAAAAACTATCATACTTAAGAGAAACATGTTTTTTTCCTATGTATTTGAGTATCAGTTACTATTTAAACTGAATCTTACAGTATTTTATGGAACAATCTTTATGTGTTCTAATTCTGAACTTTTCAAAGACAGTGATTTGAATTTTAGGATGCTATAGAATATATTAAAATTTTTTTAAAATAAAGCTTTGTAGGGACTTTCTTGTATTACTGAGAAGTAAAGTTTGGCAGCAGATCTTTTTTCTAGAAGATGAAGATCGTACTCTGACTCTTTATCATCATAATCCTGAATTAGCCGAAAATTTTTAAGCTCTTTTCGGTTCAATAAGAGTAGGAATCATTGCTTAGTGCTCTTATACCAATTTATAAATTCCTGTTTAGCTGTCTTTTTTTTTTTTTTTTTTGGTCTCAGAAAATACACTCTTTATTGTTTTTGACAGTCAGGCATTATACACACATATGTAGTAGTATAAAGGCATGAAAGAAATGGGAAACGAAATTAAAATTCTACAGTGAAAGTGTCTTTTCTATCCTGGTCCTGTAGTCCCACTCCCTTGATACAACTTGTTTTACATTTTCTTTTGTAGTCTTCCAGATATTGCACAGGGGAACAAACACATGAATGTCTCTTCTTTTTACAAAGATGACTTTGTACTGTTTATAAACTAACACCACTTGCTTCTTTTCCAACAGTAACTTGGAGATCTTTTTCCTGGAGTACTTACAGACCTTCCTAGTTCATTTTAAGAGTTGCATAGCACTCTTCTGCATGGGTATACCAGGAGTCATGTACCTAGTCATTTTCCTCCCAGTTTCCTGATGTTCTTGCATTTTCCCCCCCTTGACTTTTCCTATTATTCTGTTTTTGTCGTTCTCTTCTCATTTGATATTTTAGCAAGATTTATTTTATAGAAGGATCCATTTATTGAGGTGTTTGGAAGCTTGAAAGAATCCCATTTTGTATTGTGTTCCCATATTCAGGATTGTTCCTGGAGGAAGATCCCTATACAAATTTAGAAAAAGGGATGCAGTGATATTCTTCTCTGTATTCTGTTTTAATGTGGGTGATAGTTTATATTGTTTCTGTGACTTAATGGGAAAGTTATTTAAAATTAACACATAGTTCACTACTAATATAAGCAATTAGCATACTTGTTTTAACTCTGAATAATGTCAAATGTTATATTTATATTGTCACACATGAATAAACATTCGCCATTTGAAGGTGATATTAACTTCATGAGTTCTTTGAAAACTAAATCTTTAGTTGATCATGGACAGATTCCTGGTAGCATGGTAGGTTGAAATGCTGTTTGGGTGTCACATTCTGGTTTTTATGTGTAAAGTATTAGAACTTGTGTATAATGGCTCCAAACTAGAAACAACTCAAATGTCAATCAAAAGTAGAAAGCTTAATATTTTGGCATATATTTATATAGCAGAACGCTATACACCTGGAAAACTAACAAACTCCAGCTACCTATAACAACATGGAAGAATCTCATGAACATAAATACTGCCCTTAGAGTATCTTCAAGGGATAAGCAGAGGTCTCAACTGACAAACTTGTCTATAATTTCTGGTCCTGGTTCTAGAATCTGTGAGGTCTAGATGATCAGCCTCCTTTTGGAACAAGAATCTTGAGATTCTTGTTCTTCCTGAGAATGGGAGCTACATGTTTTGGCCAGGAAGCCAAGCCTTGGACTCGTTCAGAGTGAGCCCCATGTCTGAATCTTATAAGGGCAGCAGTCATCATCGTGTTCACTCTAGGCTGGCATGGGATAGGGTGCATGGTAGACCTTAGGTATCGGGTTGTGGATGAATAGTGCAGTGTGACACTAATGTGACCTGGAGTCTCTGGTGTGGAGATGAGAGGCCAAGGCCAGATCTGAAGCTAACAGGACGCTTGTGTCACTCACTCCTCCCCCTCCTTCCCTTTACCCCTGAGATTCTTGTCTTAGACTCCTCGGCCCAGCTGTAGCTAGAAACAATAAATTCTTCTATTTTGGGAATTCGCAAGTGGCCAGACGGATGGGGCCTGCAGCAGCATGAGACTGACAGGACTGTGCAGTCAACACAACCAGGGCTCCGACCTGTAGTGTGTACACTTGGCTTGATTTCTCTGGACTGGTGTCTCTAATGAACAGTATTATTGCTCATGAGGATTTTAAAGCAGCTGGCATCGTTTTGCTCACACAGGTTGAGTTTTCTGGCACTTCCTTCTTTGTTCGGACGTTGGGTGTTTGCTTGTCTCAAATTAAGTGTCTGTCCTACTCTCGATGCTATTTTCTGCAGGCATTGCTTTCCTCGTGTTTCCTTTTTGAGGAGTACCATGATTCAATGAGATCTTTGAGTGTTCTGACCCTTTTCTCCTCCTGTCCCCTCTTTGTGGTTCTCTATTCCATGATCTATCCATCAGCAAATTCTGTAGGTTCCAAGTTTTATTAAACACGGGGATCTTTTCGCTGCTGTCTGCTTCCCTTGTCACTACACCAGTCAGAGCCACCATTCTGTCCTTCCTAGATGACTTCTGCAGCTTTTTCCCTGCAGCTACTCTTCCTTCTTTTCTTCCTTTTTTAAAGTGACACCCAGATGGCAAGGGCACAGTGAGTACTCAGCAAGAGTACTTAGAAATGTTTAGAATGTTTCAGTATTGTTGATTCCTGAATATTGGACTATTGACTAAAATTTTGGAGGCTATAATTTTGATTATCATGATATTCCTCTGAGTTTTTTGATGTAATCTCTACATTGAGTACTAAAGGTTGACTTCTTATTAGGATATTCTCTTGAATATATCATGTAAACTAACTGCAGTTATAAAATCCTGTATAATTTGGGCATTGCTGTTGTCCCTAATCGAATTCTTTATTGCTCGAACCTTGATTTCTATAATTAATTTACATTACAATATGGCCTTATAGCCAGTATGTACTAAGACTTTTCTTTACTATGAAAGCATTGATCAGGTAAAGAAAAAAAATCATTTTTAATAATTTTATTGAGAAAATCTTCATTTAAGTTAAAATTGATAAGTTTTTGAAGTTTACTTTCTTGAATTGAATGTGACAAAGGTTAGTTTTATTGTGTACCTCCTTAGATGGATTGTTTTGGATAATGAACCTTTAATAATGGCCAAGTAATTTTAGGACCAACAACATGGAGTCTGCTTAAAATAGTTAGAAATTGGAACAGAAAGATTAGGGATATACTTTAGAAATGTGAATAAATAGTGAAAGTTTTACTTAATCTTAATCCTATAGAAATTTTGACTGTAGAAAGCTTGTCTGACATGACTGTTCTGATCATTTTGTATCTGTCAAGTCTAAAGTCAGCATTTAGGAAAGTGGGTAAGAGATAATTTAGCTAACTTGGATGGAAATTTTAATTTAATTTGGCTGACATAAGAGAGATGACAAATGCTGAAATCAAATGTTTCATGCAGCTTGGTTATTAAGGAACCCTTTAGCCAATAAATCAGCAACTTTTCTTTTTCAACCATTCCCCTAACACTGTGTGAACATGCAGCAATTAAAACATAAGAAATTTTTGCTGATCGAATTGTTCATTTGTCTAGTAAATAAACACTTATTGAACCTATCAATCCATTAGGTTTGTAGAGGAACAAGATTAAAATATTTTAAATTCTTGGTCTTATAATCTAAACACTAGTACTTTGCTTCAGTGGAAATATGCTTGATAAAATTTGTGAATTTTATTTCTCCTGAATTTTTAAAGATGGACAAGCCTCTCCTTGTTTAGATCCTGTTTGAATAAGGGGTGAGACTATTTACTTCTGCCATTTTTTCATTCATTTTTCTTTCTATTCAATAAATATTTATTGTGTACCAAGTATAGGGGAAACAATGGAGAACAAACATAATAGAAAATGCGGTGACTATTGAATTCACATTTGCTAAGTGGAGTACAGATGTCGTTTAACAGCAGACCACAAGAAAATTGAAATAGAGAAGTTTTTTCAAATATTAACATTTAAGGCTATCATTTCCCCTCTGATTATTACTTTAGCTGTATTGTGCCAATTTTGTTATTTAAAAAGTCCTTCAATTATAAGTGTTTTCAAATACTCAGAAGGAACTGATCTTTCAGTTATTTTAACTAATTAATTAATTAATTTTTATCTTCAAGAGAAAGAGCATGAGCTAGGGGAGGGCCAGTGGGAGAGAGAGAGAATTTTGAACGGGCTCTACACTCAGCAGACAGCCCGACACGCGGTTCTATTCTATAACCCTGGGATCATGATTTGAGCGGAAATCTAGTCGGATGTTCAGCTGACTGTGCCACCCAGGCACCCCTGATTCTTCAGTTATTTTATGGGGGTTTTCTGGTTATTTTTATTGTTGTTATTTCTTAACTTGATTGCTTTATGGCTAGAGAAAGTAGTTTAATAAAATTACTTGTAATTTAATGAGACTTTCTCTGCAACAAAGTGCTGTCTGAGGAAGAGCGGCATTGACATCCTCTGGGAGCTTGTTAAAAATACAGGCTTGGGCTCGACTCCTCACCTACCGTTCCAGAATCCGCATTTTAGCATAATCCCCAGGTGATGCCTATGTGCATTAACATTTGGGAAGCACTGCTGCACTGTCTTGATACTAGATTTGACAATTGCAGAATGCCCATATTTTATATAAAAATTAAATTATTCAAGTATTGTAATCTCTTTTGATGGCGGATTTATAAACTTTTTTTTGAAGTTGTGTAACTTTTTGCTTTGTCTCAAGATTATGTTACTAGGTGCATTCATATTTGCAGTATCTTTTTGGTGTATTGAGCTTTTATCATTTTGTAGTGATCTTTTTATGTCTCTAGAATTTTTTTTTGTCCCCCAAACCTGCTTTGTTTGATAATAAATATAGCAGCTTTATTTTGATTAGAATTCAACTGGTATTTTTTTCTCTTCTTCTGTTTTTCAACCTTATTGTATTGTTACATTTTTAAAATATATATCGTTCATAAAGAGCTTAAAGCTAGATTTTGTTTGTTTACCCAGTCTGATAGTCCTTATTTTTGAATTGGAATATTTTTCCACATGTGTTTTAATGTAATGATTGATGTACACATGTGGTTCTTTTTTTCTACCATTGTAGTTTTGGCTTTCTATGTGTAAGGCCATTTTTTTCTTCCTTTTCTTTTTTAGCTGTTTTGAATTGATTTTCCTATTTCCTTTTTCTTCTGCTCTACCAGTTTGGAAATTATATACTCTGCTTTGCTCCTTTTGGTGGATTCCCTAGAAATTTTAACAAGCGTTCTTAACTTACTAAAGCTCAAAGCAAATAAGTGTCCTTGTCCTCCTCTTGAAAAATATAAGGACCGTGGAATCTGAACTTCAATAATTTTCTCTCTGGTCATTATGCTATTGTTGGCAAGGATTTTTTTACATATCTATTCCCCAGAATTTGCATATGTATTAATATATAATATATATTTAACTCCACAAGGCATTGTTACTCATATTAGTGTTTATACAAAGTATATTATATTTACCATTTTTTTTCTTTATTTCTTTTTGCAACTTAGATGCTGCATCACGGATCACTTTCCTTCTGCTTAAAAGTTCATCTTTGAGAATTTTCTATAGAGGGTACATTGGTGGTAAACTCTCAGTATATACTTGTTTGGAAATGCCTCTGCGTGTTCTTATTAGATAGTTTCACCTAGATAGTTTTAGATTGAAGTCATTTTTTTCCCCCTGCACAATGTGATTATTACCCCTCTGTCTTCTGATTCCCATAATTGTTTTGAGAAATTAGTTGGGCTCACTAGGTTTTGTTTCTTTGAGGTTAAATGGTATTTTCTTTATGTAGTCATAAAGATTTATGATTTACCCTTTTGTAATTGGTGTTCTTTCTGTAGGTTCAGTGTGGGATAGTAGGTAGGGATATGTTTTATTTACCTTGCTTAGGGTATGTTGGGTTGAAAATGTGGATTCGAGAAGCCCTGTGATCTATAGGTTCAAGAAGCCTTACAAATCACTTAATGGAAAATTGTATCATTTCTAGAAAACTCTCAGACATTATTTCTTCAGATATTTGTTTTGCTTCATTCTCGGTCTTCTCTTCTTTTGGAACTCTAAAATTAGATAAATGGCAATTCTCTTCTTTTTACCCTAACCTCTTCTTCACATTCTAATTTGTCTGTTACTTAACCTCTTTTTCACATTCTGATATGCTACCATCTGAGCAATTACAAATGGATCTTTCATTGCACTAATTCTTTCTTCATCATTGTCTAAGCTGATATGAAACCTATCCATGAGCTTATGATTTCTTTTTTCTTTCTCTTTCTCCTACCCCCTTCTTCCTCTCTCTCTCCTTTCCTTCTTTCCTCCCCCTTTTCTTTCCCATTTCTTCCCTTTTGATCTTCTTTCCGTCTTTCCCTTCTTTTCCCACCATCTTCTGTCCTCTCCTTTCCTTGATCCATTTCATTGTTAGGTACAGGTTACTTTCTTTCTTGTGTTCTAGGATAGGCACATTATTTTTAGTTCACTGTTACCAGGAGAATATAGTCCTTTGAGGTCCCACATTTGTGGGGCAGGGCCCTTGAGTGGAGTCCTGAACTATATTTTTGTCCCCTGTGTCTTTAAGGTCTTGAAAAACAAAGCTAAGTTTTACAAGCTTGGGGAAAGTCTTCAAGGCTTCAAGATCTGTGGTTAAGATGATCTTTAAAAAATACTACTTTTTACTTCTAATTGCTTTCTATGGATGGATTACCCAGGTACCTGGACTCTCATGCTTTTTGAAATAGAAATCTTAGGATTTTAATTTTTAAATAAAAAAAAACCCTCTTTACATATAGAACCAACTTCTTTGATGACTGGTTTTCATTAATTTCATTTAAGGTAAAAATAGTACTGACATAAAAAATTAAGCTTATGGGCTCTTGTTTGCTAGATTCTGAAAATTAGTATGTGTCTACTGCTAATACATTGTGTATTTTAATTATTTCAGAGGCTTGTACATCACTACTAATTTACTTTCTATGATTTAATTAAATATGATGTCAAATGTGCTTATATTAAAAATCTTTTTTTTTTTTTTTTTCTTTTTTTCTTCTGGAGCACCTGGATGGCTCAGTTGGTTGAGTATCCGACCTCAACTCAGGTCATGATCTCATAGTTCGGGAATTCGAGCCGCATCTTGGGCTTTCTGCTGTCAGCATAGGGCCCACTTTGGATTCTCTGTCTCCTCTCTCTGCCCCACCCCAGCTCATGCGGGCTCTCTCTCTCTAAAAAATGGATAAACATTTAAAAAAATAAAGTCTTTTGGGGTGCCTGGGTGGCTTAGTTGGTTAGTTTCAAACTTGATTTTGGCTCAGGTCATGATCTCGTATTTTCCTGGGCTCAAGCCCTATGTCAGCCTGTGCTTGGGCAGTGTGGAATCAGCTTGAGATTCTGTCTCTCTTTCTGCCCCTCTTTTGCTCACATTCTCTCAGTCCCTCTCAAAATAAATAAATAAACTTAAAAAAAAAACTCCTTTTCTTACATCCATAAAATATGTAAATTATAAATTTATATCCCTTGATTATCTTTAAGAATATTTGGTATCTTTATAGTATCTGAATATTACATATATATACATAAATATATATATAATTCTTTTTTTTAAAATGTTTTATTTATTTATTTATTTCTAGGAGAGAGAGAGAGACAGCGTGAGCAGGGGAGGGTCAGAGAGAGAGGGAGTCACAGACTGAAACAGGCTCCAGGCTCTGAGCTGGCAGTCAGCACAGAGCCCGACGTGGGGCTCGAACCCATGAACCGCAAAAGTCGGATGCTTGACCGACTAAGCCACCCAGGCGCCCCCCTTTTTTTTAATATATATATAATTCTTATAATTTTTGATTTATATTTATTTAGAAAGAAAAGGCATTGTTGGTCATGATAGTAGTGTTTAGAGTTTAAACCTGATGTCATTTTGGATTCATTGGATGTAAACCAAAGAGTATTTCTTTCCTGGGCTCTTTTCTGGTTAAAGTGAACTAAATAGACAATCATACTTCACAAGTGTATAGCAAAATAATTAGCTGTCTTTTTTCTCTTGATGGGAAGGATATGAATTAGATGAATTGTTTACTTCTGAAAAGTAGTTCACATTTTTGTGTTTCTGTGTATACATTGTATAGTTCTGTGTATAGCCCATGAAGTGGTAAAAGGCTGGACTTGACAGATAGGTTGTAATTTTTGCCTTATTCATAGTGCTGAGTCAGTCTCTTAGGTTTTTGAGTCTGAATTAAGTCTCTCAGTTTCTTGGGGAAACTGAATTTTAAAGTTTTCATAGAAGCACAGTGTTTTTGTAGGTCTGGAAGTATGGATGTTTAACTGGTTAGATTTAGTTGGAAAAGCTCTTCATTGCTTTGCTTATTGCAAATATTAGTTAAGACTTCTTTGTAGATTACCAAAAAAAAAAAATCTAATGTGACAGGATCCATATTGTAAAGTTTTCTGCATTTGTCTGTTGAAATTTACGTAAGTATATTTTATGGGTTAATATATAGTTATTGTGTATATAATGTAGAGAAATTTCAGCTTAAAAATTTTTTTTAGTGTTTATTCATTTTTGAGAGGCAGAGAGAGAGAGATGGTACAAGTGGGAGAGGGCAGAGAGAGGGTGACACACAATCCAAAGCAGGCTCCAGACTCCAAGCTGCCAGCACAGAGCCTGACATGGGGCTCAAGCTCACAAACTGTGAGATCATGACCTCAGCCAAAGTTGGACACCTAATTGACTGAGCCACCAGTGCCCTGAGAAATTTCAGCTTTTTGATTTTATATTTTTAATTTTATAATTATACCTTACTTACCTGCTAAGATTTATGGGAAATTAAATTTCAGTGATGTGTTGTTAGTTTTCTTAAAGGCTAACTGAAATTATATTTCATTATCCCATAGTTTATAGTGGTGTATTTACAGATTTGGTAAAAAAATATAAACATGTCTACGTAAAACCATGTAAGGCGACCATTAAAATTAATAAATGTTTTGGAACTGAAAAGGCCTAATATTAAAACATTTTTATCAGAATAAGCTACGAACTCATCTTTTTAACTTATTTTTTAAATAAAAAGTTTTTATGTTTATTTTTGAGAGAGAGAGAGAGAGAGACAGAGAAAGAGCATAAGCAGAGGAGGAGCAGAGAGAGAGGGAGACACAGAATCTAAAGCAGGTTCCAGGCTCTGTACTGTAAGCATAGAACTCAACGTGGGACTTGAACTCACAAACCGTGAGATCATGACCTGAGCCAAAGCCTGATGCTTAACAGACTGAGCCACCCATATGCCCCTTTAAATTTTTTTTGAGACAGAACTTATGCGTGCTGGGGAGGGGTAGAGCGAGAAAGAGGCTTAAGCAGGCTTCATGCCCAACATGGAACTTAATGCGGGGTTTGATCCCAGGGCCATGAGATTGAGACCTGAGCTGAAATGAAGAGTGGATGCTTAAACAACTGAGACACCCAGGTGCCCCAAAACTCATCATTTTAAAAGTAATTAATATTTTAGAGATGTATAAATGACTTATTAGGATAAAGGGAATTTCTAATATTCATCATGAGTTCTATGCCAATTAAGCTAGATTTTTAAAATGGGGTTAATCATTTTTGGTATATCAAATGCTTTGTCTTGAAATGACATTGGCTTTTGGTGTTTAGCTTTCGGAGAAGCTGAAAACAATTATGTTGGTCAGTACTCTTGGTCTTGTTCTTTTGTTTAGTGCATCAGCCTCCTCTTCTTTGTTTTCACTCCTGTCAAAGTAGTTCAGATTTATATAACATCTCACTTGAATTATTACAAATACTATCTTAACTGACCCCTTTTCTTGTAATTCATACTATACATGGTTTCCAGAATAGGCTTTATATAGTGGAGTTCAAAACCCCTAAGCTCTTTTGTCTGATTTTCTAAATCCACTCTTATCCGCTAATGGCATAACTATGTTGACTTTTCACTCAGTATTACCCTTGATATACCACTGGTACAGTAAAACTGAAATTACTTGCCCTTCCCAGCAAATGTCTCTTTCTCCACTGAGCTTTCTTCAGTCACTTTTTTAACCCCCTCAACTCCTGCCAAATACAGAAGGGACGTGTCTTTTCTATTAATCATTGTTTTGTTTTATCTGTGGCATTTTATTCTTTTAGCTCGTCTTTTTTAGGTTGATGGTTATGCCATTGCATACCCCTGGTTTTTTTTTTTTTTCCCCCTATGTCTCTAATCCTTACTTTTGGATTCTTCACTTCATTATCATCTTCTTTTTCCCTTCCTCTTAAAAATTGTTTTCTAGGGTTCTGTCCTTGACCCTTTTATTTTTGCACTGATGAAATCTTTTAATTGAGGTTGTTTAGGTTTCTGCTTTTACTCTTGCCCTTCTTCAGAGCTTCAGACTTAAATTTTCAGCTGCCCTCTGGCTCTTTCTATCTGGCTTTTCTCTTAGGTACCTTAAAGTCAACATATCTAAGCTTATCTTCTTTTTACTGGTTTAAACCTGCACTCTTCTAATATTTATTTTCTGTCTAATTAAAGTCAGCATTCAACCAGATGTATCAGCCAGAAAACTGTTATTTCTAAGTCTCTCTCTTTTGCTCTTTTTTAATCTGTTACAACTGGTTGATTAGGGCCTCTGTAATCACCATATTTCATTAGAGCTTTTTACTTTTCAATTCTGTTGTAGAACTTGCTGTTCCCTAAACATGTTCTGTGGTTTCATGTCTCTATACGGTATTCTTTTTCTTTTTTGAATGTAGTTGACCCAGTGTTCATATGCTCTTCCCTTTGCCTAGAAAGTACCAGTAAGAATTATATACACTTGGCTATGAATCCCAGCTTCACCATTAAGAAGAGCTCTGTGACCTTGGCCAAGTTATTAGCCTTTCCAGTACCTGTTTCCTTATCCATAAAATGGTCATGATACTACCTTCAGAAGAAATATTTTGAAGATTAAGTGTGAATACACATATGCACATACACTTGTTTATTATAAAGCCTATATTATATAGCTCTACATTGATGAATATGTAGATATCTAATCATATATATACATATATGATTAAAGGTGATAGTATAGACTATTAAAGATTCAATGAGTATACATGCCTGAGATAGTGTTATTTAAATATTAATTTCTCCCTTTCTCTTGCTTTTCCTTTATCTCACAATCTACATATCCTATTTTAAGTCCATCTAGGGATCACATCCTTTGTGATAGAGATAGAGATGATCTTTTTCTTCTTTGTACTTATACTTAATCTTCTACATCTTCTTCTATTATAATTATTTGTTTACATGTATCTTTACTAAAATGTGATCCTTAGGGTGGCAAACTGTCTTACCTTTTTACCCTGTTTTTAGAAAGCTTCCAAATATGGCATGTATGAAACCCATCAAGTTATATACAAAATTCTATGTGCATGAATATATGGACCTTTCTGGAAAGGAAAGTTCACATTTCCTTTTAGACTCTCAGAGTTATCTGTTACTTAAAGATGATGAACTCTCTCTGTGCTAGCACATGATATGATACTTGCACTTGGGGGCACTCTTTTCTCTATCTAAATATATGTATATAGACAAAATGTAGTATTGAATCATTCCTGTTAGTCTAAAAATTTAGGCTAACCTAAAATATGGCACATCATATCTTTCTTGGTAAAGAGCTTATTTTATCTACCTGCTATATCAGGGTTGTTTGGAATATAAATAGAGGGAATGAAAATAAGCGCTTTAAAGACAGTGATTCTCCAAATATATTTAATATGAAAAAAGCCATTGTCTCAGAAAGCATTATGATATGAGCAGATTAAAGTCAGAATGGCTAAAATTAACAATTCAGGAAACAACAGATGTTGGCGAAGATGCGGAGAAAGAGGGTCTCTTTTGCACTGCTGGTGGGAATGCAAACTGGTGCAGCCACTCTGAGGAACAGTTTGGAGATTCCTCAAAAAAATTAAAAATAGAACTATCCTATGACCTATCTGTTGCACTACTAGGTATTATCCAAAAGGCACAAAAATGCTAACTCTTGAGGGAACATGCACCCCAATGTTTATGGCAGCACTATCAGCAATAGCTAAATTATGGGAAGGGCCCAATTGTCCATTGATTGGTGAATAGATAAAGCAGATGTGGGATAGATAGATAGATAGATAGATAGGTAATGGAATATTACTGGGTGATCAATATGAAATCTTGCTGTTTGCATCAATGTGGATGGAACTAGGATGTAAGTGAAAGAAGTCAGTCAGAGAAAGACAAATACCATCTGATTTCACTCATATGTGGAATTTAAGAAACAAAACAGATGAACTTAGGGGAAAGGAAGGAAAATAAGATAAAAACAGAGAAGGAGGCAAACCATTAGAGACTTTTAAATATAGAAAAGTTACTGAGGGTTACTGGAGGGGAGGTGAGTCGGGCAATGAGCTAAATGGGTGATGGGCATTAAGGAGGGCACTTGTTGGGATGAGCACTGGGTGTTATATGTAAGTGATGAATCACTAAATTCTACTCCTGAAACCATTAGTACACTATTTGTTAACTCTATTTGTAAACTAACTTGGATTTTTAAATTTAAAAAAAATCAGTGTACAGAACAACAGAAAGTATGTGACTCTTTTTTCTAGGATTTGACCTATTTAAGTAAGAGTCTTGCTCTTCTTTTGATAATACTGGAAGATCTTAGGAGGACATTTTGATAATCTTTTAAACTTTAATGTCATATTAGGGACAGAAAGAATTTTAGAGGGATCAGAAAGCATTTTTTTTAAGGTCTTATGTGTGAAGAGAAAACATTTTAACTAATTTTTCATATTATTTACCCATTTCTTCTGCTCGATCAGTTATTTCTAGTAGGTCCTTAACTTTTTCCTTGTACACATCTCTCATTTGAAATTACCTTCTGGCTGTGTGTTTTATGATTTAATCCATGCTGAAACACTACTTTCACATCCAGAAACTGGTTATAAAAACATTCTGTGTATAAGGTAATTATATTCTGTCTTATTCAAGATGTCATTTATGTTTGATGGGTAATAGATAATACAGAATTCTTTTTATAATCCAGATGTCTGTAACGATTATGGTTGGGATGTTGGATTAGAGAAACATATAAATAGGCTAATGACTCCGACTTCTTTATGAGAGTCTTTCTATTAAAAACAATTGCCAATTGGTGATTGAAGAGTCACAAAACAATGAAGATATTTTATGTAATATGGCTTTCTATTTAAGCTGGGAGATTTGTACTATCCATTTTCTGTCTGTGTTTGTCTTTTTTCATTTATTCATTAACTTTATTCAAGAAAGGGTTTCAAGCATTGGGATGTTTGTTGGCAAATATCTGTTTGGTCTGTTTGGTCCAAATAAATTGAAAGGTTTTCTTTTTAAAAATATTCATTCATTCATTCATTCATTCATTCTTCATTCAGAGAGAAAGAGAGTGTGTGCAAGCATGGGGAGAGGCAGAGACAGCGAAGAGAGAGAAAGAATCCCAAGCAGGCTCTGTGCTGTCAGCCTGCAGCCGGACATGGCACTCGATCTCACAAAACTTTGAGATCATGACCAGACCTGAAGTCAAGAGTCAGATGCTTCAATGATTGAGCCACTCAGGCACCCCAGGAAGGTTTTTATCCATTAAGCACTTCTGGGGAATATTTGAGTATTATGTATTGTGTGGACATGGTATTTGTATCATCCATGGTATAATCAGAGAGGCAGAACCTGTAGTAGCTATATATCGAGAGATATATTGTAAGTATTGAAAGATAATTTTACATGATTTTGGGGACTGACTAGGCAAGTCTGAAATCCATTGGGTAGGTCATCAGGAAGGGCAGGTTCAAACTGTCAGGCAGAGTTTGAAGCTGCAGCCCAAAGTGGAATTTCCTCAAGTTAAAAAAAAAAAAATCCTCAGCTCCGCTTTTGAGACCTTTGAATGATTGAATCAGTCCCACACAAATTATCTAGTATGATCTCCCTTACTGAAAGCCAATGGATTATGGGCTTTAATCATACAAAATACCTTCATAGCAACACCTGGATTAGTGATGCGTTGAAAACCTGGTGACTGTAACCTATCCAAGTTGGTGCATCAGAAGACAATCACACTATTCTAACTTTCTTTTGTGTATGTCTGTGAATCTATTATAAATTTTATGATAATCATATAATTTCTCTTTAGTTCTGCCATTAGAAGTAGCTTTCAGTCAGGGCATTGTTTAGGAAGTAGCTAAAGTTGTAATTAAAGGAACTATTTTAACCTAATCTGTTAATGCTGCTTCTGTTATTGCACTTTTGTAAGTTTCTCAAAACTGCTGACTATTGCTGCTGAAAGGACATACTTTTGTTTGACTTATCCCATAGCATCCTGAATTTAATGTCAAAAATGAGATAATCTGTATGTATAGAAAGGAGTTGTAAACCTTTTAATTGAAAGAGAAGTTTTAAGAGATAACAGGAGGCTTTATGATATCATAATTTAAAGGTAAAAAATGTGTAGCACAAGTAAGAGACCACTAAAATAATGAAAAATAACTATATTCAAAATATTTACAAAAAATAAAGCCTTGCATACTACCATTAGGTTGGTAAGTTTTTCTTACCTTTGATGGTTTCCATCATCCTGCCGATACCAAACAGTTTTTCTATTCCAAATGAAGTCTAATTAATATGAGTAGTGATGTAGTGATGCTATACAGAAGCTGAAAGATATGAAAGAATGAAAGTTGTAGAATCACTGATAATTTTGCTAATCTTACAAGATTATTCTGAATTGCTTATAACTCTGAAATTCCATTTTGATTACAAAATACCATCTTTATTTTTTATTTTAAACTTTTTTAAATATTTATTTTGGGGGAGAGCACAAGCAGGGGAGGGACATGTAGAGGGGGACAGAGGATATGAAGTGAGCTCTATCCTGACAGGCTGGCAGCAGCGAGCCCGAAGTGGGGCCTGAACTCACAAACTGGGAGATCATGACCTGAGCTGAGATCATGACCTGAGCTGAAATCGGACGCTCAACTGACTGAGCCACTCAGGTGGCTGTCATCTTTATTTTATTGCCATTTTTGCTTTAGATTTTTAAATTTAAAACGTATGTGGAACGTTGTTTCATGAAAATTAATGTTTATATATTGTCAAAAATATATCTTTGTAGGGTGAAATAAGTTCTTTTTGTTGTATACTGGGTGAAAACGCTTTAGAGGCACATTTGGAAAATCTCTCGTTTTTAGTAGGAGTCAAGCCGCATGTTATTGTTTCAGTTGTTTGTTTCTTTCCAAGTTTACTACTGTTAATAGATTTAAGTCTCTAGTCTCTTTAGATTCATATAATCTACAGGTTGCCCATTGTTTTCACTTGGATGTCTCTCAGACATTCTAAATTAACATGTCCTTCTCCAAAGATATGTCTTTTTGAGTCATACCTTTCCTTCTGGTTCTCTTTCCCTGGGAAACATGATGAAATGGAATGCCATCCTTGTTACCAGGCAGCAGTGTTCATGGATAAAAAATGACCTTGATAAATAAGTTACGTCTTGTCTAGAAGCTCCGTGAATGAACTGTATGTACTCGGTTGGAAGACATAGTTTTGGACTTTTCCTGAGTATGTTAATTCTTGTAACTAAACATGTAATTTTTGAGACCCTTGTGGCAATGCCCATAAGGTTGTTTCAAGAGACGTCACTGTTACAGAACTTGTGGCTGGCCTCTACGCCAAGATGGGGCTCACCCTTACCTGTGAAGACCTTGTCTGTTTGCACATGAACTGGGACTTGGGTTGAGGGCCGAGACTAAACCCTTTTATTGCTGCTAGAACTTTTCTTGTGAAAGAGAAACTTTTGACATTGCTTGGATGCTATGTTTCTGTCTTATATATTGCAAATGGGTCTGATGCCCTTTATGGTCTAGGATAGTTTTAAGAGTCCAAGTGTCTAGCTGGAAATAAAAGACCCTCATGTGGGTATTACAAAGTCCAGATCTGAACTCCGCCTCTGCTGCCCCTTTTTCCAGCAGCAGCCTTTTCCATTTTAATGGTTGACAACTGCATCCTTTCATTCACTTAATCAAAACGCTGGAATCATCCTTGATTCTTCTTTTTCGTCTCCTGTGCTACATCCCACCCCTCAGGGAATCTTGTTGCCTATTCTTTCAAAACATATATGGTGTTTTGTCAATTTTTAGAACTTCCACACTTATCGTCCTGGTTTGAGTCACCATTATCTCTTGACTGTTTTACTGAAAAAGCATACTAAACAGATCTTCTACCCTTACTCACAACAGTCTATTCTCAACATAGCTAATCCTTTAATACATAGGATCATCTCTTCTCACAATTAAAGTGAGTAGCAGAAGTGTCCCAATTTTTTTTTTTGAAGGTAGAAAATTTATTTCTGAGACAAGCATTTCTCCCAAAATTTTAGGGTATTTCCTAGGCACATATCTGTGGAATACTAATGTATATATGTATATATAAGTATATATATTCCACATGTATGTGGAATACTAATAAGCTTTACTTTCTTGATAAAATTGGCCACACTCAGATTTTGAGGATGCCTGATGCAAATTAGGTTTTCTGGACTTTTCCTAACACTCCCTGCTTTAACCTTTTGTGATTATACCTTTTTGTACTTAATGTCTGTCTATAGAAATTGTGATTATCAGTCAGTCTTTCTCCATCTCCTCAAATATGGCCAGGCTTTACTTCGTTTTTTTGAATTGTATAATCTGGGACAAAAGTAGCATACTTTTATGCATTGTCAACATGAGGATTAAATAAGAGTAGATTATTTATTCTGAAATGATGTGGTTCTTTTCTTCTCTTTTCTTTCTTTCTTTCTTTCTTTCTTTCTTTCTTTCTTTCTTTCTTTCTTTCTTTCTTTCTCTCTCTCTCTCTCTCTCTCTCTCTCTCCTTCCTTCCTTCCTTCCTTCCTTCCTCCTGGCTTTTGTACTACTCCCTCTGAAATAGCAATCACTGTTTCTTCCTGTAAAATAGCCTCTAATGAAGCAAAAATTTTAATTTCTCAAATGTACATCTGTTTTCCTAAACTGGAAAAGTTTCATGGAATGTTCACCCAAATGATATTATCTTATGGAGGTAGGAAAAGAACTGCTAATGGAATCAGAAAAGATCCATTATAATCTTAATTGGTTGCTGTTTAGCAGGATCATTTAGGCAAGCCACTTGAATTTTTTTAGTTCTCATTAACTATAAAACGTAAAATTTCTTATATGTGCTGTCTTGGTTACAGATACTAGGATGTTGTACCAACAGGTGAATTTTGGCACACTTTCTTCAAAGAGTCCTTAGAGATGGGCACTTATTGTTTCATTAAATTTGCCTCTGTTCAAAGTTGGGAACTGGCTCTTGCAGACTACATATAAAATATATATATTTGTATGTTAAGTTGTGTATTTGTCAGTATATTGAGAGCAGATTCATTTTTCAGAGATAGACTAAGCTTACTAAGCTTAAATATACAACCAGAATGTCAATTTGTTAACTTATAATGAGAAATTTCTCTGCCAGAGAGTGGAATACTCCATTCTCTACCTATAGGCAGAACAAATGGTAAACCGCATTATGATCAAAAGGTGTGTGAAAACATGGAATTAGAATAAATAAATTGAGTTTAATGACTTATGGTGAGATAGCATGTTTCTTTCACATTATGGAAGTGGATTAGCCAAGAGGACTGGAATAACTTAAAATCTTGGTTTACATGTCCTTTTCCCTAGATAATACTTACATGGATTCTGCTAGTATTTGTATATCTTTCCTTTTATTTAAGTTTGTGTAGCTGATCCACCAGTCTTCTATCTGGTTGCTTGTATTATTTCTTTAAATATATTACTTAGATAAGTTAATATTTTATATTTCAGTATTTTCACCTTTGGAATGGTTCTCTTTTATTTAGGGAAATTTGCATCATCTGTGTGATGATTCTTCTTGATAACTTTAGTTTTTAAAGCAGTTCCCCAGTCATTATATATTTGATTGCCATAATTTTTAAAAAATGTTTGTTTGTTTATTTAGAGAGCATGTGCACAGGTGTGCATACATGGGGGAGGGACAGAGAGACAGAGGGAGAGAGAATCCCAAGCAGGCCCCACGCTGTCAGCACAGAGCCTGTATATCAAGGCTCAGTCTCACAAACTATGAGATCATGACTTGAGCCAAAATCAAGAGTCAGATATTTAACTGACCGAGACACTCAGGTCCCCCAGAGTTTTTCTTTTTCTAAATTATACCTTTCATAGACAATATATTAAGCTTTCATCGAGTCAGTGTAAGACAATTGTGTTTTAGTTTTTGTTAGTTATAGATATAGGACCATATTACAGGTAACTGTCACTATTTTTGGTGAGTTAAATACTGAATATACTAAACCTTAGATCGATATTTCCCTTAAATGAACAGTTCATAAAGCTTCACACCAGTTCCATGAGTTTGTAAGTTTATCGTTTTTCAGCAGTTGTATTTCTTATTAAAATTTCCATTTTTTTGCTTCAGTCTTTTATGCTTATCAACAAGCAGAACTTTGTAACTTAATTGGACTTTTGTGACAGACATTTCTTAGCTGAAGTCCCATACCTCTTCTTTATTTTTACTTTGAGATATAAACGGTTTTCAGTTTATTTCAGCTTTATGCTTCATTAATTTTAATGAATATAATGACAATAGATCTTTAAATGACATATTTCTGTGTTTGGGCATATACAATTTCTTTCAGGAAAAGCTGAGAGTTTAGGTGTCTAATAGCTGTTCTTGCCTTTAACTTATTGGAAAAGGGGATATAAAGACATCCAGCAGAGTTAAGAAGTTTATGATATGTAGTAGGCCCAAAGTTTGCTTTAGAGTCTCCACTTTAGTTTGTTGATAGACGGCTTTACTTGTCTAGCTTTAAGAATATGTTGGCATGCTAAGTATTTTTTTTAAGAATAGTATTTTCATCATATTGATAAAAGAGTAGGTTGGTCTGCTGTTGTTCAAAACTGTTATGACTATAAAGTTTATAAAAGCCACATACATGCTTTATATATACAGCCATGTAGATGCTGGCTAACTCTGAGGGGAATACTGAAATATAGCACTCTATTTGGGTAGTATAAATGCTACAGACTTAACTGTGGACAAAATACTGCAAAACTCTAAAGTGAACAGTTTCATTTGTATACAGTGATACTAATCTTTTGAAAACTCCTAAGTTTTTATAGGGCTGTTTTTTTTCACTTTAGGAGGCTGAGTCAGGTTCTGGCAAATAAGAATTCTTTTTGTGATCTACTGAAAGCTGTCAATCTGTTGCTGTCAAATTTGTTTATTTCTATTTTATGATTTAGGTAACAGGAAAAGAAAAGAAAAATATTTTAATTTTAAGGCACATAGTGATTAAGTCAAGAAGTATTAATATGCATTATAAAAAGATTTAGAGGAAGAACATCATGGGCATACAGGAAGACAATTGTGAGGATAGTAGCTAGTAGCTCTTTTCAGAGAATAAAAGAAGAAATCTGCAATTGAAGGAAAAAAATATACATAAAGAATTGAAAATAATCTCCATAGCTGAAAGAGAATAGAAATTGTACAAGCTTTACATTAAAGGCTTAACAAAAGAGAGGAAAGAAGAAGTAATTGTGACTTGCATTTTGCTAATATTCCCATACTGTAACTACATTTCCTTTGCCATTTGATTAACTGGAAGGACGGATGTGAACTTGAAACTAGTTTTGTTTTCTTTGGGAATAGTACATGGCTAAGAATTTGAGAACTGCTGGCTTTACTTTATTCTTTTAATTGGCCTTTGTAAATTACTGTATATGTGCTAGGCATGTTTTTTTCTTTCTTTTTAGACTTTAAATAACAAAACAGTAACTTCTTTTTTTTTTAACATTTTTTTAATGTTTTATTTATTTCTAGGAGAGAGAGAGAGAGAGAGACAGCGTGAGCAGGGGAGGGTCAGAGAGAGAGGGAGTCACAGACTGAAACAGGCTCCAGGCTCTGAGCTGGCAGTCAGCACAGAGCCCGACGCGGGGCTGGAACCCACAAACCGCGAGATCATGACCTAAGCGAAAGTCGGACGCTCAACCGACTAAGCCACCTAGGCGCCCCCAAAACAGTAACTTCTGTTGTTGGTGTCATTTAAATATACATTTCATTGAGAACATTAGTTTTTTTAAATACTTAAGTTTTTATCTTTCCTTTTTTTCTAACTTTATGTGTTTACTATTAAGTGGTCTATATTTTGTTTCCTTGTCTTTTATTTCTCATTGTTTACATCCTAAATGCACGCACACCCCCTGCCCCACACTTGCATGCACAGACACACATACACAAATGGCAAAGCTTTACATTATTTTATTTGTTTTTTTTAATCATTGTGGAAAGAAGGGTGTGGGCTTTGAAGTCAAACAGACATGTATTCTGATCTAGCTGTGAGATCTTGGACATAATAGATAAACTTTGAGTCTTAGGTTCTTCATGTATAAAATAGTAGTTTTGGTAAGAATCAAATTGATTGACACACAGTATCTTTTACAATGCCTGGTGCAAACATACTCAGAGACAGTTCTCTCCCCTTTATTTCACTTGGCTTAACTGAGATTTGAACTATTCTTTTTGGTCATATAGAAAAGAATGAATACTATGCATTGTTAACACTGAGCAGAGGTCTCAGGGTTATCTGATTCTATCCCTGTTTACTAACTTTGAACTACTTTATGTTTTATAGCTCTCTGTATGTTGTAGGTAATTGATAGGCATGTAAATTCTCTGATGTCTAATGGAGTTTTGAATGACTTCCTTCTCTCCTTTGGGAAAAAAAAAAATTACTTCCATTGCAGTTCATTTCAATATTCCTTACTCACCATAAATTTGTGCTATTTTGGCTTTTCCTTTGATTGATTATAACATTTGCTTGGTTGCCTCATTGTATGAATAGAATCAAATCTTTCCTATGTATTCCTTATATGTCCCTGAGTCAAATTTTACCCTTTGTTGGGACAATTACTCTTTTATATTTAAAATATTTAATATTTAAAATATTTCCAAGAAATATCTAAATAAATTGTCAAGAGTAAATTGGTTTATAAAAACCAATTATGTGTAGCACACTAGTATTTTAATTATTTGATATTTGGGATGTTCCAACAGTGATATTAACTCTGCAAACAATGGTAGGGGGGACTTTCCATAATATCTAACCATTAAGTACTTTAGATAAGGCTTTGTTTTTTTATTTTCATTATTTCAATACTGATACTATATTCTAGGGGTTAATTTTCCAGGGTAAAATGTTGCAGATCTTTCATGTTCTTGATTGTAATGGTAAATCTACAACTATGTATAGTTTGAGTAAGTAAATAGATAATAAAGGGGTCACAAAAAGAGCGCAAGCACTTTTTTCCCTTAACTATCTCATCATGTTGTAATCAGTTAAAAAAATTACATATGTATATGTATAATTGACACATAACATTATATTCATTTCAGGTGTACAACATGGTACTTTGATATTTGTATACAAGTATACTTTGCAGACATTGTGGGTTCAGTTCCAGACCACCACAATAAAGTACATATTGCAATAAAGAGAGTCAAATGAATTTTTTGGTTTCCCAGTGCATATCAAAGTTACGTGTATATTATACTTTATACTCTATTAAGTGTGCAATAGTATCACATCTATAAAAAAGTACATACTTTAATTAAAAATCATTTTTTAATGTGTATTTATTTATTTTGAGAGAGTGTGAGAGTGCGTGCATGAGGAGGGGCGGGACAGAGAAGGAGAGAGAGCCTCAGGCTGGCTCGAGGCTGACAGCTTTCCCTTGGCACCCATGCGGGGCTCAGTCTCCCCAACCGTGAGATCATGACCTGAGCTGAAATCAGGAGTAGGATGGTTAAGGAACTGAGCCACTCAGGTGCCCCCAGTTGAAAAATCTTTATTGCTAAGAAATGCTAACTATCATCTGAGCTTTCAGCTAGTCATATGTAATCTTTCTGCTGGTAGGGAAGCTTTTGCCTCAGTGTTCATGGCTGATGAGTGATCAGGGTGATATTTGCTGCAGGTGGGGATGGCTGTGGCGATTAAGATAATAAAATCATAAAATTTGCTGCATCGTTGACTCATCATTTCGTGAATGAATTCTTTGTAGCATGTGATGCCGTTTGATAGCATTTTACTCACAGAACTTTTTTCAGAATTAGAGTCAGTCCTCTCAAACCCTGCCACTGCTTTATCAGCTAAGTTGATGTAATGTGTTAAATCTTTTCTTATCATTGCAACAATCTACACAGCATTTCACCAGGAGTAATTTCCATCTCAAAAAAACACTTTCTGTGCTCATCAATAAGAAGCAACTCCTCACCTGATAAAGTTTTATCATGAGATTGCAGGAATTCAGTCACATCTTCAGGCTCCACTTCTAATTCTAGCACTCTTGCTGTTTCTGCCACACCTGCAGTAACTTCCTCCACTGAAATATCTAACCCCCTCAAAGTCATCCATGAGGGTCAGAATCCA
This sequence comes from Crocuta crocuta, assembly GCF_008692635.1. Lineage (NCBI taxonomy): Eukaryota > Metazoa > Chordata > Mammalia > Carnivora > Hyaenidae > Crocuta > Crocuta crocuta. The sequence goes on along the minus strand of NW_027531905.1, from coordinate 4,252,790 downwards.
TTTCTCCCAAACTCCTGTTCATGTAGGTATTGTGATCTCTTTCCATGAATCACAAGTATTGTTTTTTTTTTAAATTTTTTAATGTTTTATTTATTTTTCGGAGAGAGAGAGAGAGAGAGACAGCGTGAGCAGAGGTCAGAGAGAGAGGGAGTCACAGACTGAAACGGGCTCCAGGCTCTGAGCTGGCAGTCAGCACAGAGCCCGACGCGGGGCTCGAATCCACGAACCGCGAGATCATGACCTAAGTGAAAGTCGGACGCTTAACCGACTAAGCCACCCAGGCGCCCCAAATCACAAGTATTGTTAACGACATCTAGAATGGTGAATCCTTTCCAGAAGGTTTTCAGTTAACTTTGCCCACATCCACCAGAGGAATCACTGCTTACAGCAGCTGTAGCCTTATGCAATGCATTTCTTAAAGAATAAGACTTGAAAGTCAAAATTACTCCTTGATCCATGGGCTGCAGAATGGATGTTGTTGGCAGGCATGAATACAGCATGAATCTCATTGTACACGTCTATCAGAGCTCTTGGATGACTAGGTACATTGTCAGTGAGCAGTAATATTTTGAAAGGAATCTTTTTTTTCTGAGCAGTAGGTCTTAACAGTGGGCTCCAAATATTCAGAAACCCATGATGTAAACAGATATGCTGTCATCCAAGCTTTGCTTTTCCATTGATAGAATATAGGAGCGTAGATATAGCATAATTCTTAAGGGTCGTAGAATTTTTGGAATGCTACATGGGCATTGGTTTCAACTTAAAGTTACCAGTCTCATTAGTCAGTAACAAAGAACATCAGCCTGTCCTTTGAAGCTTTGATGCCTGGCATGGACTTCCCTCTAGCTACGAAAGTCCTAGATGGCGTCCTCTTACAACAGAGGTGTGGATGCTGTTGCATCTACAATGACAATGCGTTGTTTGATGTAGCCACCTTCATTAATTATCTTACCAAGTCTTCTGGATAATTTGTTGCAGCTTCTCTATCAACACTTGCTGCTTTAGCTTATACTTTTATGTTGCAGAGATGGCTCCTTTCCTGAAACCTCATGAACTGACCTCTGCTAACTTCACACTTTGGTTCTGCAGCTTTTTCACATCTCTCATTCTTCATAGAATTGAAGAGTTAGGGCCTTGCTATGGATTAGGCTTTGGCTTAAGAGAATGTTGTGATTGGTTTGATCTTCCATCCAGACCACCAAAAATTTTTTCCATTTCGGCAATAAGGATGTTTTGCTTTCTTATCATTTGTGTGTTCACTGGTGTAACAATTTCTGTCAAGAAAATTTTCCTTTGCATTTACAAGTTGGTTAATTATTTGGTGCAAGAGGCTTAGCTTTCAGCCTGTCTCAGCTTTTGACATGCCCTCCTGACTAAGCTTAATCATTTCTTGCTTTTTATTTAAGGTGAGAGATGTGCAACTGTTCCTTTCACTTGAACACTTAGAGGCCTTTGTGGGGTTATTAATTGGTCTGATTTCAGTATTGTTGTGTCTCAGGGAATAGAGAGGCCTGAGGAGAGGGAGAAGGATGAGGAAATGGCTGGTTGGTGAGGCAGTCAGAGCAGACATCATTTATTGATTAACTTTGCTGTGTTCTATGGGCATAATTTATGGTGCTCCAACACAATTATAGTAGTTAACACTAAAGATCAGTGACCACAGGTCATCATCACAAATACAATAATGAAGAAGGTTAAACATTCTGAGAATTACCAAAATGTATCACAGAGACAGGAAGTGAGCAAATGCTGTTGGAAAAATGCCATCTGCTTGATGCAGTGTGACCATGAACCTTGAATTTATAAAATATGCATTATCAGCAAAGTGGAATAAAGCAAAGCTCAATAAAATGACATATGCCTGAATATTGCAAAATGATCACTATAATACTTCTAGTTAACGTTCAGAAGTGATTTTTTTTACTTACGAATTTTTTAAAGATCTGTTAGCAACTTTCAAATATGCAATTCAGTATAACTAACTTTAGTCACTATGCTGTACATAACATCCCTATGACTTATTTATTTTATAACTGGAAATTTATACCTTTTAACCTCCTTTACTCTCCCTGCCCGCCACCCTTGGAAACCACCATTTGTTCTCTGTATAACTCATATTTCTTCTTTTTTAAAGATTTCATATGTATGTGAGATCATACGGCATTGACTTTCTCTGGTTTATTTTAATAGCATAATGTCCTCAAGATCCATTGATGTTGTCACAGATGGCAAGATTTCCTTTCTTTTTATGGGTTGATACACACACATATACATACACATACTACATTTTCTTTACCCCTTCGTCCTCTCATCTGCTGACAGACCCTTAGATTGTTTCCATGGCCTGGCTGCTGTAAATAATGCAGCAGTGAACATGGGGGTACCTATATCATTTCAGGTTAGTGTTTGTGCTCTTTGGATAAATACCCAGAAGTGGATTTGCTGGATCATATGGTAGTTCTATTTTTAATTTGGGGGAAACCTCCATACTGTTTTCTATATTAGATATATCAATTTACATTCTTGTCCGCGGTGCCCTAGGATTCCCTTTTGTTCATTCTCGCCAGTATTTGTTATTTCTTGTCTTTTTGGTAATAGCCATTCTAGTATTACTGTTCATTCAAGGTGTGGGGTGGTATATCACTGTGGTTTTCATTTGCATTTTCCATGTGATTAGTAACGTTGAGTACCTTTCATCTATACCTGTTGGGCATCTGTATATTTCCTTTGGAAAAATGTATACATATTCATATTCTCTGTTCATTTTAAAACTGGGTTGTTTGTTTTTTTGCTGTTGAGTTGTATGAATTCTTTATAATTTTTGGATATTACCCCCTATCAGATATATGACTTACAAATATCTTCTCCCGTTCGGTAGGTTGCTTTGTCATTTTGTTGATGGTTGTCTTTGCTATACAGAAGCTTTTTAGTTTAATATAGCCTTACTTGTTTATTTTTGCTTGCCTTTGCTTTTGGTTTCTAAAAACAAATCCTTAAGGACCCAGCTTCCATAGACTGGGGAGTCAAAAACTGCCTCAGCGAATCAGTTTAACATACTGCTTTAACTTAAGTCATGATATATTTTTTTTTCCTTCTCTTTGGAAATTGCTTAGAATTTGCCTATGTTTGGTCACTTTTGTGATTACAAATCTCAGATAGTAAGTTGGCTTAAAGATGTATTTATGGTTCTGAGATATTTCTTCCATATTTTTCAAAGTTATTAGATATTACTGTCTGCATTTTATTAATTTGTTTCTTTTTTTAAAACTTTTTAGTTGCTGTGCCATTTTTTTTCCTACTATGATAATGAAGATGTAGTGGGGATTTAAATAGATTATTTTTTAATTTCCCTGTTCAAAAAGGTTTATCTGTATGATATGAATTTGTGTTGAACATTCTAGTGATGGATTTTGAAGACACTGTGTCTGTATGTCTCTTTTATAAGTTGAAACAGTTTTTTAGTCATCCACATAATTAAAAAAACTGCTCATTATAATTTGCAGTGTATGGTGTCAACAAAACAGCTTTTAGGAGCATACCGTTATTCCTCAAAGAGGCAGAGAGAGGTGGAGCCTGTATTTATAGAATACTCTGGAGAGTAATTAAAAATAACTATATTGGTAGAAATTTCATGGATTTTGTAATCACTTTTATTAAGAAAGTGACTGAATCTACCTTGTGTTCTTGTATCTTAGCCTTTTAAAAAGCTATTGTAGATTTCTCCATTAGTCTCTAACCTAGATATCCTAGGTAATGTCTTGAAATCCACTAAATAATAAATCAGGGGGCATTTCTTGGAGAGAACCTTCTTGGATAGAAGTAACACTTCTAAACAGTGTTTTTCTGCCACTTAAAAAAAAGCCTATACACTTATTTTGTATTTACTAACAAACCTTCATATTTAGATATATTATTTAGATATTCCTCAACTTTTGCATATTTTTTGTTTTCCATAACTGAGTGATTTCCTTACATGAGTGAATTTCAGAGTCTCAACAATGAGCCCTGGACTGGAAGAGGTGGATTCATCCATAGACCTGATAATAAATTAGGATATCACAGGATTTTAGGGAGATGACAATTTGTGTAAGGTAATCACCAGCCTCTGTGAAGTGAAAGGATGCTGCAAGACAGGAGCCTCTGTTGAATAAAGGGAATGTCTGAATGAAAAAGTCCAAAAATGTTTTTTAAGTTAAAAGTTGTAAAAATGATTATCATTTTATTGGTGTTCTCTTTGTGAATTATTAACCATTAGCGGAGATCAGTAGATTTCTTTGGGTACAGTTAAGAGTGTCTGAGCATTTACACCTGTTTCTTGTTTAGATTTTATAAGAGTTATGCTTATGTAAAAAAAAACAACAGAGTTGACCACAGGCAGAATTACTGGAAAAAAAATTGCATAGTATTTGGAAACTTGGTCTTCCTTTGCTTATGTGGTATTCTGACGTAGTGGGCTTTTTTTTTTGTATTTTAGAAAAGGTCTGTCAATGAAAAATGATATGCCCAATCACTTTGCTGATTACCGTTACAAAGTGGAAGAGGAAGAACTGCCATTCATTGTACTTTTAGTTTTATAACTGTCATGAGTATATGCTGACCTTGTATTCTCTGTCTTAGAAAACCAAGGATTTCACATTTGAAATGAAGCAAATTGTGTCTGTACTCTTTCTTGCTTAAGATTTAAAAGCATTCAAACAAACAAAATACCCAAGAAGCAAGATTTTGTAGAATTTCACTTCTTAAAAAATATTTGGCCGAGTTTTTATGTGGAAAATGCTGCTGGGTATACTTGATCTTATAAAGATTTTCAGCATGAAGACTGACACCATTCAATTTTTTAATAGACCAAAGAATACTGTAGCAGTTTGAACTTTAACAGCTGTATTTTCTTGGCTAGGTAAGAAGATGATTATATTTTACATTTTGGAATTTGTAATTTTCTTTTTTTTTCTTTCATAGTTTATTGTCAAGTTGGTTTCCATATAACACCCAGTGCTCATCCCCACAAGTGCCCTCCTCCATGCCCATCACTCTCCTTCCNTTATCCATTTTGAGTTTATTTTTGTGTATGGTGTGAGAAAATGATCTAGTTTCATTCTTCTGCATGTTGCTGTCCAGTTCTCCCAGCACCATCTGTTAAAGAGGCTGTCTTTTTTCCATTGGATACTCTTTCCCACTTTGTCAAAGATTAGTTGGCTGGAATTTGTAATTTTCTAAGCAGACATGAAATGTGTACCATCATTATTATTGAATAACATTTTTGGCCTATATATATGGACAATATTTACCAATGTGGCTTTTTTAGGGTAAATTATTGTTATTGGATAGTCATCTAAAATGCAGGGAAGACGTGTGAATTATAGCATAGTGAAAACCTTAGAGGCTTAACTGAAAATACCCAGTTTTCACTTAGAGAGTAATGCATTTATATGTTCTCTTTTCATGGCCCTGCTCATTTGTTTTCTCATTTTATTTTTAAAGTAGGATGTGGATTATGATATATTCAGTAAACATTCATATTACCCAGTTAAACAGATTTCTAAAACATCACTAATACCTCATAAGTTGAAAGCATATGTAAATTCTAGGCGTTTGAGGTTCAACTTTCTTTGTTTCTGGAATAAATATTGTGATTAGCAGGATGCCAGTTAGGCTTGCACCTTCAAGTCTTGTGTTTATTAGTCTGTTGCTGATTCTTGACATCTTTTCAGAAAAGCATAATTTACTTGAGTGAACTAATTCATCCCTATTTATCTTTAGTTTGAATTAGAGTTTTTTCCTCTCTTACTTACCCAGAGCAAGTTTGATCAGTGGGATAATGTAGCTCATGAGGGTACTTCAACCAGGAATGGCATTGAAACAGGAAGTCTTCAGAATTAAATTTTTAGGCATATGTAATTATTTTTCTCGAATAATTATTTATATTCGAAAATTACACTCATGAATCTGCCATTTAATTTAAGAAGCAGAGTATTAGCAATTCTTGTACTTTTCTTCTGTCCTTTCCCTATGCTTTCCTCCAAAGGGAACTGCTGTCTTAAATTTTGTGTTATGTTTTCCTTACTTTTGTAAAGATAGAGTTTATTGTATACATGTATATCTCCTCTGTGTTGTTGCATATACCTATAGTCTCTTTATGTTCAGAGATGTAAAAACTCTAATGTATGATTATGCCACAGCTCATTTAGCTGTTCAACTCTCAGTAGGTATTTAGGCTGTTCTCACTTATTTGCTGTTATGAACAGTATTGCTGGGGGTATTCCAATACATGTTTTTCATAATATCAGAAGTCTTTATTTAGCAATTTTACATAGGCAAGGCTTTTGTTTAGACTAGGTATTTTTTTCCCTTAAGAGCAATTCTTCAGATCTCTTGTTTATTTTCTATTTAATATAATTTCCCATTTTGCTCTTTCCTCTTTTTATTTTGACTTACAGAAAAGCATTAAGAAATGAACAAAAGATTCCCGTATATCCTTTGTCAGTTTTCTTTAGATATTAACATGTTACCGTATTTCCTTTATTTTTGTTCTTTTTTTCCCCTTCCTCCTCGTCTTATATTTTTCTGCCTCTTCTTCTTCTCCTCAGTATTTAGCGTTGTTTTTGTTCTTATGCCGAGAACATATAGACAAAAATACCATGTCCCAAATTAACTTGAGTTAGTTCTTGGCCTCCACCCCACCCCCTTCCACACTTTGTGGTGTGATAAGATTATCCATTTAAAATATGGTTTAGTTCATTTATTACTCTTTGTATTTTATTTTAGGATTCAATCCCTTTATTCCCCTGCTTGTTGATTTTAGTGTTATTTTATTGAGTTATATGAAACATGGTTTCAAAAATCAGAACCATATTAAAAAACCACACTCATAGACAAGGTATTTCCACCATCCCTTTCATCTGTCTTTCCACTTCATGCCACCTGTCTTCCACCTATCAGTCTCATTAGTTTTGGCTTTATTCTCTTCCCTGTGTTTCTTTTATGACAAATGAGTAGGTGCACGGATCTACGTCTTTTCATGCATTCAAGAACTATTTGTATATTTTCTTTTTGATGTCTTGTCTGTTCACATTTTTGCCTGTTCTATAGGCTGTTTTATTCCTAATGTTTTTCTCGTAAGTCTTAAGTTTTTTCAATATATTAAGAATATTAATCCTTATCTGTGATACATATTATGCATTCTTTTTGTTTATTAGCTTTTAAAATTTATTGAAGATAAGTTTGATACCTACAAAGTTTTTATATATTTATTCTCTAGTCACGTTTATCAGTTTTTTCTTTTATTATATGTGGAATCAAGTTGTAGTTAAAAAGCCTATTATTACACGCAAGGTAAAGAGGAACTCGTATTTCTCTTAATTCTTATATGGTCTCATTTTTTATGTATTTGGAACTCTGATCAATTTAGAGTTTACATTTTTATCTATAGTGTGAGGTATGAGTCTAATTTTATCTCTTCCCAAATGGCTAATCAGTTGTCCTTGCACTATTAATAAGCCCATCTTTGCCTTAGTGATTTGAAATGCCATTTTTATCACATATCTCTAAGTTTCACACATACATGGGTCTATTTCTGGCATATTCTTTTGGTCTGTTTATTGCTGCACCAAATAAACACACTGTTTTACTTATAAAGGGTTTATTGTGTGTGTTAATATAATTTAAAATACAGTGTGTCTTAATAAGATCTGTAGTATGTTTTAACATAGTTTAATTTGGTATATTATAATGAGGGGGTAGTATCTTCCTTATACTTTTGCATGTTTAGTATTTTTTACCCATTTTTGCTTTTCCATGTGACCTTTAATGCCCATTTGTCTAGTTCATTTATGAAAAAGCTTATTGATGCTTTTATTGGCGTTATATTAGAACTGTTAATTAACATAGGGAGGATGACATCTTTGTAATGTTTAGTTGCCCTATCCAATTCCAGAAGGTCTTTTCCTTTGTTCAGGTCTACCTTTGAGTCTTCCAGTAGTGTTTTCAAATTTTCCTCATGTTTCATGTTAAATACGTAACTAAGTACTTTATCTTTGTTGTTATGGAAGATAATATTCTTCTTTACAAGTATATACTCTAAATAGTTACTGTTTTTACAGGTGATTGCTATTTCTGTTTAAGTTTGTATCCTATTTTATTGCAATGTGTGTATTGTTTTAGTTAATAGGCACATGGCATAATTTTCTTCCTTTTCCTATTCTTATCCTTGTGTTTAATTTCTCTTTTCTGTCTGCATTGCCCTGTCCCTTTAGTGGAATGTTCCATGGTATGGAGGTAGTAGTCATCTTTGTTTTGTTCCTGTTCATATAGGAAACAGCTTTAGTTTTTTTCCATTAACATGCTGATTTTAGGACTAAGGTCTGCATCATGCTCAGAAAGTGTTCATCAATTCCTATTTTTTTTTTGAGTATTTTTAAAAGATATGGGTATTCATTTTTATCAGAAGTATTTTCTTTGTCTTGGCAATAATCATATCATTTTTCTCTTCAAATGTATTAATATGGAGTAGTTTGTTAATGGATTCCTTCATAGTGAACCAGCCTCGTATTACAGGAACGAATCTGCTTGTTCATTGCATATCATTTTCTCGATACGGTTTTAAATTCTTTTTACTAATATTTTATTTATAACTACCTCATTATTTGTGATGCTTTAAAAATCTGTAATGATTCTTTTCTTGTATTGTCTTTATCAAGCTTAGCTGTCAATGTTATGTTAGTGTTATGTAATGCTAATGACATTTTCCTTTATTTTCAACATTCAGTAACAATTTTAGAGCNAGCACTGAGTGTTATGTGGAAACTAATTTGACAATAAACTATTAAAAAAAAACATTAAAAAAATTAAAAAAAAACAATTTTAGAGCACTAGAATAATTCGTTTTTTGAATTTCTGATAGAAATTTTCTTGAAGTGCTTTATCAGTGAGGTTGTTGCCTGATAATTTTATTCTTTTCTAAAAGAAGTTGGTCTACTTTTAAGTGTTTTTTTTCCCTAGCTCTAATCAGAACAACTTTTAGAAGCTACATTTTTGTGGAAAATTGTTCATTTTATTTGTTTTCAAATTTACTTAGAAACCTACAGAGGAGTTTTATTATTAAAAATATTCTCATGCTTTCATTATGTCCCCTTGTTATTAATTTGTATATTTGTACCTTCCTCCTTTTATTATTTTTTAAATTTTTGGAAATGTTTGTTTTTGAGAGAAAGAGAGTGTGCAAGAGAAAGCAGAAAAGGGGCTGAGAGACAAAGGGAGATGGAGGATCCAAAGTGGGCTCTGCACTGATAGCAGCAAATCTGATGTGGGGGTCGAAGTCACAAACTAGTGAGATCATGACCTGAGCTGAAGTTGAACGCTTAACCAACTGAGCTACCTAGACACCCCTCTCCCTTTCATTTTTAATAAGTTGACTACTATTTTATATATTTATTCTTTTAGAAATTCAGGGATTTTGTTAATAAGGTTTACTTTTCTTCTTAATTTACTTCAGTATCTGCATTATCTTTATTTTGTTTATTGTGCTTTCTGAATTTTCTTTGTTGTTTCTTTTCTTTCTTTTTTTATTTATTTCTGAGAGAGAGAGAGAGACAGCATGAGCAGGAGAGAGGAGAGAAAGAGGGAGATACAGAATCTGAAGCATGCTCCAGGTTCTGAGCTAGCCATCAGCATAGAGCCCGATGTGGGGCTTGAACCCACGACCTGAGCCAAAGTCGGATGCTTAACCAACTGAGCCACCCAGGCGCTCCTCTTTGTTATTTCAATGTTAGTTTGTGAGCTAGGCATTTATTCGGTAATTTTTTTTAATTGATTGAAGTGTTCAGTACTGTAGATTTTTTTCCAATTTTTGCTTTAAATGTATCCTATAGGTTATATATGTTGTTTTAATTATAATTATTTCTTAGAAATTCTGTCATATGTTGATAGTGGGACATTTAAATTGTATTATGGTTGGGTGGTAGTGGAGCAGGTGAAAAGATTCCTGGGTAAGCTTGTTTTGAATGTTGACAAATGATAATTTCAATGACAACTTCCATTTACTGAATATTCATCATATACCTATCTAGAACAATGAAGTGATTTACATACATCATCTAATTTAAGCTGTATAGCTTTGTTTTGAGCTACATATTCTTTCATCATTTTCAGATGAAGAAAATTTTAGAGAATCCCAAGCAGGCGTGGCACTGTCAGTGTAGAGCCCAATGCGGGGCCTCAACTCATAAACCGCAAGATCGTGAAACCAAGTGACTCACTGACTGAGCCACCCCGGCGCCCCAAATTTGAATCCATTTTTGACTCCACAGTTATGGCTTTTACTTAGGTGGTATATTGTGAGGTCACAGAGATATTGAACAGTATGGCATAATTAGAACTGTTAGTAGCACAGTGTGACTGTGCTGTGGAGTGAGGTTGGCACCTAATGGTATCATTTCTGGCTTGGGCAAATAGTTCTTTGAGGTGCTATTAACTCGGATGGAAAGCATGAAGCAAAGCAGGTTTATGTAAGATGATGGGTAAGTGTGACATACTACTTGACAGCTAAATGGAACTGTCTGGTAGTTGGGTGAGTATATGAATCTGGAGGTCTGCGGGTGGTGTGTACTGAGACATGTGAACTTAGATGTTACTAGCTTATAAGACGTTATCTAAATAATAGGTTTTGAAAGTGATAATAATAGTGTGGACACTGGGAAGAACAGAGGGTGTAGGGAACAATGGAACTTAAGATTGAATGGAGAAAGAGCCTGAAAAGGAAACAAGGACAAAATAGTCAAACTGTTAGGAAGAAATTTAGGAGATACTGGTATCGCAGGTACCAGGGAGGAGGTTCAGAAACAGGGAGGATCATGGGAGCAGGTGTTCTGGAGAAGTAAAGAAAGATCAAGCAAGAGGTTATCATTTAATTTAATAGTAATTGAAAGGAAAGTTATTATCTTAAATGATGGATCCAATGGAGTGATGAGGGCTGGGGGAGGAAGAAAAAAAATGGAGACAAATCATTTAGAGACAAGAAATTTGGTTATAAAGGGCAAGTGTGATACAGGGTGGCGATAGCTAGGAGACAGTGTGAGGGATTCCTCCCTGCCCCTCTTCCTACTTGCCTCCCTCAGCTTCTCCCTGCCTCTTCCCTGTACGTATCTCTTTCCTTTCTTTTCTCCCTCCTTCTCTCCCTCCCTTTAATCTACCCACTTTTCCTTCATCTTTTCCTCATATGCTATACTTGAACATATGTTACAGAATGAGAATTTAACTCGGGACAATTTGATGTCTTAGATTATGGTTATAAATATGAGTGACATAAAGAGATGTTAAAATGTTCAAGTGTTAGATCAGAATGATATTTTTAAAGAGTTTCTTGAACCAGGGAGCTCCTGGGCGGCTCAGTTGGTTAAGAGTCTAATTCTTGGTTTCGGCCTAGGTTATTAATCTCACAGTTTTGTGAGTTCGAGCCCTGTGTTGGGCTCTGCTCTGGCAGTGTGGAGCCTGTTTGATATTCTCTCTCTCTCTCTCTCNCTTAAGTCTCCCCTTAAAAAAAAAAAAAAAAAGAGTTTCTTCAACCCAGGGTCATAGTCCCACAAACCCTTTATACCCAGAAATACGTGTAATTGTCTAACAAATTTTAATGATCTTTGAAATAGTAATGAAAAGAGTATCAGCACAGTGTTAAGTGCTTTACATAATTTAGTCAGTTTAAGCCTCATCACCACTTGCTTGTCAGTTTTTTTTTTTAATATTTTTTAATGTTTTATTTATTTCTAGGAGAGAGAGAGAGAGACAGAGTGAGCAGGGGAGGGTCAGAGAGAGAGGGAGATACAGACTCTGAAACAGGCTCCAGGCTCTGAGCTGGCAGTCAGCACAGAGCCCGACGCGGGGCTCGAACCCACAAACCGCGAGACCATGACCTTAGCGAAAGTCGGACGCTTAACCGACTAAGCCACCCAGGCGCCCCCTGCTTGTCAGTTTTACAGATCAGAAAACTGAGGGAGGTTAAACTTGCCCGTGGTTCTACACCTGGTGTCCAGTACGGTGCTAGAGTCTGTGGTGCTAATCACAGGGCTGAGCTCCCTGTCACTGCACTGTGGTATTTGTTGTCATGCCTTTAAAAACTCATTAGTAATAGTTTTTGTTACAAATTTTAATTCAGAGTTAGAAGCTAGGCCATTTTGACATTTTAGGGAAATCTGTTAGCATACAGAATAGTGAAGATTAGAAAAAAGAATTTCTGAAAAAGATATACCAAGTACAAACATTAATTGAAATTCTGGTTTTCTGTAATTTAGTTAAAACAGTGAAATGTGTGTGGGACAAGGTAGAATCCCTTATCCGGTATCTTAAAAATTCAGTATTACAACACAGTAATAGTGTATATAAGATAATTGAATGATCCCATAGGGTACTAGTCAGAAATTGATATATTCTTTAGCTTTTAAATACCTAATGACCTTATAAATGTCTTTCCTCAGGGAAAAATGCAATTTCCATTGTGAGCTGCCTTCCAGAATTTATGGTAGAACTTCACTGACGTTGCCACTGATGCCAATGTGGAATAAAGGTCTTTATAATTTAGGAAGTCAAAATGTATAAATGGATTACTGTTAAAATTTATTTAGTTACTCATCTTAAGCTTTAAAATACAGAATGCAAACATTTTTGAATTTTTAGAAGAACATTTGAAAATAAAGTAATATAAGCTTTTTATTTAATCCTTGTCAGTATTTTTGTCTTATTTCATCTTGGCAGTTAGCTTTCTTTTCATGACCTACTCACAATTTGAACCTACTCACAATCTAATAATGTTTTGGTGACAAACTAATTTCAACATTACTTTTTTATAGAGACAATTCAAATTGACTTTAATATGAAAATTATTTTGCCTATTAGAGAAGAAGTAGTTCACACAGAGGCGGTTGGATTAGCTATTTTAAAGCAGTTATTCTTCCCCTTAGCTCAGTTTACTTTAATAAATATTCAGTTGATTTGAGGCCATTGCCTGCACGAATGCATGTGTCTTGCTCACTCTTACCTTCTCAGTGCCTAATGCCTGGCACTAGTAGGCACGCCAGTGCTTTTTCTTAACTGACTATAGATGAAAAATATATTGGAGTACTTCCTCTCAGAAATGGACTTCTTATGATAGTGCATTAGTATGCAAACACTAAGACACTATTAAATTGTTTTATTGGCTGGGTCTCACATGGAAATGTCATGTTAAATTTAGAAATATTAGTTTTAGATTTCAGGTAATGGTCCCTTAGGAGTAGTCATGGAATCTTCATTTTCAGTCTCAGTGCTTGTATTTCTCTTACCTTTTTCTCTTCCCTTCTGTCTGTTCTCTTTCTTTCTTTAAACCCATTCTTTCCATTCTCTTTGATACTCTTATTTATTTGTTTGTTTGTTTGTTTATTCTCTAGTATCTGGAGTCCATCTTTCTCCAGCTTCTCCTGAGATTGTCCTGGATCATGACCACTCTTCTTCAGTTGGCTGCCTCTCTTCGGAGTCCGTCATTTCATCACCAGAGAATACACACACAGACGACAGCATTGTCAATCAAACTGTTCCTAAAGCACAGGTAAAGACAAGTGTACTTTTTATAAGAAGTTTGCATACTTAGAAAGTTGCCTACTGGTTTAAGTGAAGCTTTTCTGATTTCTTTCTTTACTTTTATTTACTTATTTTTCTGAAAGAAATATTTTTGTAGATATTTTAACTTGGAGGCTAATATCTAGAATTCCAAAAAGTGAATAATATGTTTTGTGGCATAATTGCAAAGAATTTTATGTAGTCATAGTTACCAAAATCTAGTTTTGAGTATATCATTAGTTAAAATTGGCTTCGCTTTGCATTTCAAATCTTGGACTTCAAAAGAAAACAATAATTGCAAAAAAATATTTCTCTGTTCAGGGAGGCTTACCCTGTGAATTTAGATTTTAGAATGTTCATTTTAATTTTAGAGTCAAAACCATAAAGACAGCAGTCATGGGGTTTATTCATTCACATATTTATTAATCCAGGCATTGTGTTAGATGCTGCAGTTAGTCCAGATTTCTGACGTGCAGGACACAACCTTGAGTCACCTGCTATCTTTACTAGAGTGATGATCAAGTAGCAGATACTGGTAAATTTCAAATTCTGACTTACAATTTAAAATATATACACATTCTGGATGTGTGTATAAATTTAAGGACTGGTGAGTGTCAGGTGTGTTTATACTTAATTGTATGCTTTCAAGCATAAGAAAACATTTCCATTTTTTTACTGCTTTGTTTGCAAAATAATAAATGCTGTAGACTCTGAAGTTTAGAGGGAGTTTTGTTTCTTAACTGCCATAATCAGGTTGTTGTAACAGTTTGAGGTCTTCTGTTGATTTACTTAAAGGGTGAAATAATTTCAGAACCTTTGCTACAACTTAATTTCCACATGTGGTTTCTGGTGCCCTTTGGATGTTTTCATTATTGGTACAGTGTAAACTTTCCCCTCTTGTGTATTTTTTTTTTAATGTGGTTTAGATTCAGCAATCAACACACACTCATCTGGATATCTCACTTTTTCCATTGGGTTTAAATGATGAGAAAAGTAATGGAACAATTGCCCTTGTGGATGATTCTGAGGATCTTGGAGCCAATGTATCAAACATACAGCTTCAGCAGAAAATTTCAAGTCTGGAGATTAAACTCAAAGTTTCTGAAGAAGAAAAACAGAGAATTAAAAAGGTATATTTACATTTGCCTAAAAAATAAATGTTTGAATTGTAAGACTTGAAACTTGATAGAGTCCCAGTCTCTGATTAATTGCTCATGAGTTGGGGTGCCTGGGTGATTCAGTTGAGCATCCAACTCTTGATTTCGGCTCTGGTCATTATCTCAGGGTCGTGAGGTGAACCCTGCATTGGGCTTTGTGCTGAATGTGGAGCCTGGTTAAGATTCTCTCTCTCCTTCTCTAAGATAATTTTTAAAAATTAAAAAAAAAAAAAAAAAGCACTGATGAATGGGAGAAGATGCTCTCTTCCCCTGGCTGTAGATTTAAGTCAGTTTTATAAGTGTATCACTTAGAAAAGTCTTTGCTAAACAATTACTAGACTTAGATATGTACTGTTAAAGATATGAGCATCTACTAGATTTTTTGCCTCTAATATTTTTCTTCTGATTTTTATTTACTTTGAAAACAGGTAGTATTATATGTATTGTGTCTCTTATACGATTAGAAGATTTATAACTTTGGCTTGTCCCTATGGGAAGTTATGTATCATGGGATATTTGCCAAGAGTACTTAGATATACAGGTGTTTTAGTGAATTATTTGTTTATGTTCTCATTTCTCTCTCCTACAAATATATCTATAAAAAGACTTTTGCAAATTTATAGAAAGTATATGTAGAGATAGTTTATGCTAATTACAGTTAATTTAGATGCTGTTATTCATTTATTAGTGTGAATAATTTTGGTGTTAAGTCAATGTTAATATTGGTCTGGAAACGATAGGGGGGGCATGCAATATGTAATATTGTTGAACCATATTCCTGTGGGTTCTTCCCTTACCAAATGTTTTCCGCTGTGTTCACTGAGACAAACTGTATATATTGTATGCCATTATAAAATATTATGACATTTATGCTTGGATTTTTCTTTAGGATGTGGAATCATTGATGGAAAAGCATAGTGTCTTAGAAAAAGATTTCCTTAAAGAAAAAGAGCAAGAGGCCATTTCTTTTCAAGATAGATACAAAGAACTTCAGGTAAACCCAGTGAATTTAAATTTAATATGTATGCCTTTTGCTGAAGTATGTAGTGTAATTTCAAAAAGTGTTCAATAAATAATTTATGAAGGGTCAGATGCTTGCTTAAATACATAAGAAGAAGGACCAACAATGGATCAAATCGATGATAAATGCCATTTTGAAAAGTATGAATCTGTGAGAAGCCATGAGTGTTAGTTGAGACTCAGTGTAGTGTAAGACACAGTTTCTGATGGATAAAACTTAGAAATTGATTTTCTGGGAAAAAAAGAAATTAATATTCTGATTTTTCTTACTGTGATCACATTGAAGGAGTTTGGAATTCTATAAATCCCAAACTGAGATATTTGACCTTTTTCATAAATTGTAATCAGTGTTTCCTCTTCTCCCCAAGTTTTCTTAATAAACTTGTTTCTTTTACAGTCCTTCCCATCTCAATTTATGGTAGCTCTGTATTTCCAGTAGCTAGGGCTGATCCATTTACCCCATGTCTGTTCCTTTATCAAAACTTGTTGGCTCTGCCTTCAAAATGTCCAGGTTTTGACTGTCTGTCATTAGGGTCACTCCTACCCACCTACTCTAATCCATCCTTATCTCTCCTTGGAATACTAAAGGCTCTTCTGACTAATCTTTATGCTTCTGTCATTGCCCACTTACAGACCGTTCTCCACATTGCAGCCACTGTGATCTGTTTAATACTTAAAGCTGATCTTGTCCTTTCTCTGCTCTGACCCCTTCATGGCTTCTCATCTCAAATTAAAAAAGCCAAGTAAGTCCTTAAAATGGTTTACAAGGCAATGCATTCTCTTTTATCATCCCTCATCTTTTCCCTTCCTCTTTCTCCTCAATCATTTTGGCATATCCGTCAATTCTCTGCATGGTTTTCTTTTTTATATCATTCGGATCTCTGTGCAAATACCACCTTCTCAGAGAAGACCTTTCCAGATAATACTGACATCCCTATCAACCTTCTCATATTCTGTTTTGTTTTTCTCCATAGCACTTTTTACTTTTGACAAACTATATATTTAGTTGTTTATTTGCTTAGATCATTTTAATGGTCTCCTAAGTGGTCTTCTAGCCTGTATCCTTGCTCTTCTCCTTAATGAGTTTTTATTTCAGCAGGTAATGTTTTTAAAAATGTAAATCAAATCATGTCCCAACCTCAATTCTCAGTCTCTTTCCAATATAAATCTTCTGGCTTCTCCAATTTTTCCAGCTATTTACTTACACCAAACTTCTTAATAAGGTCCAGGTGAATGTGTGAGTCTGTGTTGGAGAGGGCATTCCTTGGCTATTGGAGTGGTGAGTAGAGGGAAATGGTTTGTGATTCATTCTCAGTCTTCTGACTGGAATGCTCTTCTATCTGCATAGATCTGTTTAAAAAAGGAAAAAAAACAAAACTTGAAAATAAGGGAAAGTGTGAGCTGTGTTCCTTCAATGTCTTATGGGGATATTGTTTAATAGACTTAGGATTATTTTGGAGCATATACTTTATTCGACTCACTGTTTACCATTGACTGGAAGTCTCAGATATATTGACATTCCATGTTAATTAGTTTTTTTCTAGAAGAGATGTAAGTAATTTCTGTTGGTATGATAACCTCAAAAATACTCTTTATTGCCCTGTACGACATTGGCCAGTTTTGTCTCCAATCTACCACTCTTTCTTAGTCTAACACATCATTATTTCTTCTCTCTCTTTCTATATATAAGAAGTATTTATGGAATATATATAGGGTAATATTGAATACATATAGAAAATATGAAATCTATATGATATATGTGAAATATATATTTGATATAGATATACACACACATATCTTCAAATGTTCTTCGAACCAGTCTTAACATCTGATACCCTAAATCTTAACATAAATTATTCATTTATTAATAAATGAGGGACGCCTGGGTGGCTCAGTCGGTTAAGCGTCTGGCTTCGGCTCAGGTCATGATCTCACAGTTCGTGGGTTCAAGCCCCGCGTCGGGCTCTGTGCTGACAGCTAGCTAAGAGCCTGGAGCCTGTTTCAGATTCTGTGACTCCCTCTCTCTCTGACCCTCCCCTGCTCACGCTGTCTCTCTCTCTTTCTCAGAAATAAATAAAAAACATTGAAAAAAATAAATGAGAAGAATAAATCCTTGGCATATGTTCAAATTGTATTTATATGAGTCACATTTTTACTGTTTGAAAATTATACTTTTAACATTCTCACTGAACCTTAGCTTCCTTCAAATACCTGCTCAAATGCTATTTTCTTGTGGATGCTTTCCTTGACCATGCAATAGAAAATAAGACCATCTGTAAATTATTACCATTTCCTAGTTACCTTTCTTTGCTTTTTTCCTCTTCCTCTTAGCATTTATTCACCTGTTACTTTGTTTTGATTTGGTTATTTTTTGCTTTTTCCCACCAGAATGTAATCTGTGAGATTAGGAACATTCCTTCCCAGTGCCTAGGGCAATACTTGGCATATGGTATGAGCTCACTTAATATTCTTGAATGAATGAATGAATGAATGAATGAATTCACTAATATAATGCAGCCTGCCCCCAAAGGGCTAATTATGTTGTGTACAGCCACACTTACCAGTCCCATACTTGGAATTGTAGTGTTTATTGGAAGATGTAGTATTGAATATGAGTGGTTTTTTTCTGCCTATAGTGAGCGACTTATTCTGGGCCTTTAGTGAGACATACACCTTTGCAAACTCAGTTTAAGTTTTTCAGTGTATCTATGAGAGCAATAACATATCTGAGATAGGTTCTAAGACCTCACATATACTTTGACCTTTTCACTCTAAAGACCAGTATAAATTCCAGGTGGTATTGTCATGGTTGTCATTTTGCTTTTACCATTAACCGTGATAAGAGTAACAGCTTGAGTCTTCAAAACTCACATTCAATTTAAGAGGATATTAAATTTCTCCTTTAGAGAAAGTAGTACTTCCAAAGAAAACTTTTTTCAAATGATTTTACTTGCACACCAAGAAGGGTCTCTTCCCTTTTTCTACCACGTGAATAAAAGGGCAGGTTGACTTGGGGCGTATTTTATCACCTTGGCTAGGTAAGTGACAGAAAAGTACTAGGTGGTCTCATGGCCAAATTGAATTAAAAGGCAAGCATGCTATTTAGCAAAGCTTTTGGTTGTTGTTATAGTTCTACAGGTCCATGTTGTTCTCTCTTTTTTTTTTTTCATTCTNTGAGTTAACATTTTTTTAAGTTTATTGATTTTAAGAGAGAGAGGACATAAGCAGGGAAGGGGCAGAGACAAAAAGAGAGAGAGAATCTCAAGCAGGGTCCGTGTTGTTAAATGGAGCCCGATGCAGGGTTGAACTCACAAACAGTGAGATCATGACTTGAACCAAAACCAGTAGTCGAATGCTTAACTGACTGGTCCAGCCAGGCGCTCCAGCAAAAGTGAGTTTTTAAGTAGGGGATATGTATTAAATTTCTTGCTTGAATTTATGGTCTGCAAATCATCCTTCAGCTATCTGAAAGTCAATATATTCTCTGTAGTATATGGCAATCCATATATTTTGTATATTAAGACGTATAGAACATACGGATCTTCTAAACATTTGTAGAGATTAAGGAAATAGAAAAAATTTTCTGTTTATGATGACAGGGTTAATACATTGGTGCCTATTTCTGTATGGTGTCTTAAATAAGACAAAACATTTTGGAATACAAAGAGAGTACTGACAAGACTGGATCAAATTAGCTGAAAATCCTTTCTCTTTAAAAAATGTATTATGCTTATGTTTTTATAAGAATAATGTTTATTGTGGAAAATGTGGACAATTCAGAAAAATAAAAATAAAACAAAATGCCTATCTATTCATCACCATAAATAAGCAAGGTATTTTCATGTGATCTCAGTATAGGGCTCAAATTTTCAGTTTTGTAAATAAATCTAACTCTACTTAGACCCTTCTTGGGTGTGCCTTTGTTAAGATTTTAATCTACCAGAGAAAGAGTATTTAATACATGTAGTGTTTGAAAGACGTTTAACAAACTTTTTTTAAACAACATTAGCTATTACAGAGAATTCCAGCAGTGTTGTTTTATGTGATATGGTCTAATTACCAGGATAGGTGGAGGGGTGTGAATGTGCCTATACCAGAAGGAAGTCACGAATATTGTGAACTGTGCAGTACAATGGGGGTGTGCACTACCTCTCCTTTCCTGTTCTGTCCAGGGTGTGTAACCTCACCCCCTCACCCGAGGAAGAAAAGTGAGTCATGCTGTGTTTGTCAAAGGGAGCTATTTAGAGCACTTTTCATGAAACTTGAGTAGAGAACTCCTCTTGGTACAACTTGGATGCCAGTTTCTTTTGTCTTCTCTTTTTGACTCCCATAGCAAGTTAGTCTGCAGGTGTGAGGAGCCCTGAAGAAATTTGACAGCTCAACAGATCGCACATCTCATAATACTACCACATTTAAGAAAATGAATTAACAGACAGTTGATTATTAAATTATCACCTCTGACAGTTGTCAGAGTTGGTAGCTATGGCTAGCTTTGGGAATTTTGTGGGATAAACATTTTAAAGGCTGGGGCCTATTCTTCCAAATGCCATTTCCTATTGAAATGCCTCCTGGTTATAGTATGTTGATTATTCTGTTCGGGAATTAATTAAAACAAAACAAAACAAAACAAAAGCTGTTATGTGAAAATACAGTTTTCATTTAATATAGTATTTAAGTTGATCTCATGAATGGAATTTATACTGCTTCAGGTTACTACCTATATTCAATTGTTTATATCACAGGTTATATAAATTAAATATGAATAGATATTATTCTTAATGTTTTTGTATACTTTTTAAAAGTGAATACTAGTCAGGTGTCGGACAGTTGGCCCTTATCCCGAGGCTATTTTGATAACTGTGCTTTATGCACTTGACTGAGGGTAGATTTGAGCTATGGCTCAATACCTCTGAGCATGTAGCTTGGGGAGCTGGTATGTGAGGAATTACCCAATTCTGCACAGGGAACCCATTTCTACCCAAAACGTAGTTGCAGTCCTGCCAAGATGTAGAGTATACTGAAGGAAATACAGCTTAAGCTTCTCTTGAAGATACCCTGTTCATTCACCTCTCTTTAAGAATGATTAATAGCATTCTGAAAAAGAGGGAAAAAAATGAAAGGAAAATAAAGATTTTATGTGTTGGTTGGTCTCATATGCCTTACATTTAATACTGTATTTAAAAAAGATATTTTTATTTTTGAGAGAGAGAGAGAGAGAGAGAGACAGAGTGTGAGCAGGGATGGGGGAGAAAGAGAGAAGGAGACACAAAATCCAAAGCAGGCTGTAGGCTCAGAGCTGTCAGCACAGAGCCCAGTGGAGGGCTTGAACTCACGAAGCATGAGATCACATCCTGAGCTGATGTCAGGTGTTTAACTGAGTGAGCCACCCAGATGCCCCATTTTTAATATTGTATTTTAAATTGGGTAAGATTTTGGGAAATGACTACATTTCAGTTGTTAGGAAACCTGTTCCCTTTAAAATCTTTATAAAGGGAGGGGCAGCTGGGTGGCTCAGTCAGGTAAGCCTTAGACTTCAGGTCAGGTCATGATCTAGCTGTTCGTGGGTTTGAGTCCTGCGTCGGGTTCTGTGCTGGCAGCTCAGAGCCTGGAGCTGCTTCAGATTCCGTGTCCCCTTCTCTCTCTGCCCCTTCCTTGCTTGCGCACTCTCTCTCTCAAAAAGAAATAAACATTAAAAATTTTTTTAAAAAGATGAAAAATTTTTAAAAAAGTTAAAAATCTCTATAAAGGACGAGTCATTATAACAGATGCACCTAAGAATTTTCTTTCTCATTCCAAAATAAATTGAATTGTCAAATCCCATGTAAATTGGGAAGACTTTTTTAAAAAAAGTATTAAAAAAATAAGCATTGAAGCAACAGGTTTATGTATTTTTAAGAAGTTTAATTCAAGACAAGCTGGTACAATTACATATATAAAAAGCATCATTTGGAAGATACTTTATTTTATGTGTCAGTTATACATTTCTTAAAAATAAGATTTTTAGGTCAAAGTAATACATTTATTTAAAAAAAAATTTTAATTAATTTATTTTTTAAGACAGAGAGAGGCAGAGCACAAGTGGGGGAGGGGCAGAGAGAGGAAAACAGAATCCAAAGCAGGCTCCAGGCTCCTAGTTTTCAGCACAGAGCCCGATGCGGGGCTCGAACCCACGAACCGTGAGATCATGACTTGAGCCAAAGTCGGACACCTTAATCGACTGAGCCACTCAGGTGCCCCCAAAGTAATACATTTGAAAATATTGCTTTATGTAGTAGTTTTCACTGATTTCTTGATTTTATCTGTTTTACCTCACTGATTTGACTTCCTTTGAATTTTGAAGCTGGGGTCCTCAGTGATGGCTCACATTAGAATCTTTGGGAAAAGCTTTAGAAAGTGCTCCCAAACTATCTCTCACCAGTTGAAAGATGTGTGTTCAGGTGGTTCAAACAGCAAAAGTACATGCACTACAAAAGGTATACATGTACTACAGTGCCCACTCCTCATTCCCTGCACAATCCACTTACCTCCTCTTCTCAGCAGGGAACCACTGTTGGTTTCCTTTATCCTTCCAGAATCTTTCCTAATGCATACAGAAGCCAACTATGAACAGATGAATGAATGCATAAATACCCTTCCCCTTTTAGATGGTAGAGAAACACCCTTTACTTATTCATTTTTAAAAACTTCCTCCTTATTTAAGAATATTTCTTGGATGAGGGCACCTGGGTGGCTCAGTTGGCTAAGTGTCTGACTCTTGATTTTGACTCAGGTCATGATCTCACTATCCTTGAGATTGAGCCCTGCCTCAGGCTCTGCTCTGACAGTGCAGAGCCTGCTTGGGTCTCTCTCTCTCTCTCTCTCTCTCTCTCACTCACTCTCTCTCTTCTCCCTCCACTGTCAAAGTAAATTTTAAAAAATTAAAAAAAATTTTTTTTCTTGGAGGTCTTTCCATAGTGGCTCATTAAGATACTCCTTACTCACTTTTCTTTTTATAGTTATCTAAATATATTATTCCATTTTTTTTCTATTATGAAGTATTGCTGTCAAAGTCTTAATTTCAATCTGTTTATTATTTTGATTATTACTTTTCTTTAGAAAAACAAATTTCTAATTTGGTCTTTAAAGTCAAATAATTTTATTAGAATATGCCATGGTATTGGTCATTCTGGGTTGATTTCCCTAAATTCACAATGTGTCCTTTTAATATACATAGTTTTAAATCCTTTTTTAAAATTTCAAGGAGTTTTTATTAAATTATAAATTTACTCCTTGTTTTATTTCTTATGTTTTTCCTCCTCTGGTGACCCTGATCTTTTATGTGTTGGATAGTGTTTGTCTTCTGTTAGCCTTTAGTGTTGAATCCTTTTCATTGCTTTCTTCATTTCTTTTTGATCTAAAACATGTTTCCCCTTGTATTTTATTTCTCTTAAGGCATTTTTAGTTTAGCTTATTTGGTCTTATGTTCTTTTTAGTTTAGTCATGATTTCTGAAATGATTCATTCTGTTATAATTCTTTCCTGAAATTTCTCCTATCATTTGAGTCTTTCTGTATTATGAATTATGTTGTTCCTTGGTTTATGGCTTTCTTAATATCTTTTAGTTCATTTAGAAATATAAGCTAGAGTTTTAAATTTCTTTTTTTAATTAATAGTTTTGCTGTGCTTCTATTTTCTGTAGGTCTGTCATTCGGTTCCTTCCTCTCTATGTCTAATGTTCTTTGGGGTTTGACTTTAATACTTTTCTGTTATTTGTTTTTATACGACATTAGTTTTCTTGAACTTTTAAAAGAGAAGAGTGATTGGAAATAGTTTTATGCTCTCATGCTTAGATAGTTCTTTGTATAGAATTTAACAGATTTTAACAATTTTAAATGATTAAAAATTGTTGCCACATTTATAGATTTTTCTGATTGTTTTCTTCTACTTTTATCTTGAAACTTTCTTTTTCTTCTCTCTTTATTGTCTCTGGCCTGATTAGTTTGGATTCTATTCTCAGCTATTTCTCTTCCCTCCAGGGCTTTCTGCTGAAAGTATTCAGGGTTTATTAGGCCCAGGGTGTGCTAGGCCATTGGTAACTTACTGAGGACCACCTGTACTTCCTGTTGGACTATCGGCCCTTCAGTTTCAGCTGCTGTCCTTATACTGGCCTGCTGATCTCTCTGGTTAGTATCTGTTAGGTATTTTGGAATTCTCATGTTTGTCTGATAGCCTGTTGGAGCCTGTTTTGTGTAGGAATAGTAAGTGGACGGCTGCTTTCTTCTTTCTTCTTTCTTCTTGCAGAAAGTCTGTTGCCATGAGGGTCCTGGGACTATTCACAGTTTACTTGTTCATATTTTGGCATTCATAGTGACATCTATTTTTTGTAAAAGCTATTGAATAGGAGTTTTTGATTCTACTTTTTTTAGGTGCTCTGTGTTTTGGTGAGGGACTTTTGAGAGATCTGAAAATGATGCCACCTCTACTGCCATGTACCCACTATTCACTTACTGTTGTTTATTTTTAAAGGGAATTATCTGTGATAATAAGGGTTACATATACCTTTTTCCTGTGGGTACTTACCTCTTAGGGAGTTAGGAGTAGTTTGTAGGGAGTTGGAGGACTCAATTACACTTAATAAAATTTGAGGGAAAAGACCATGTTTTATTTTTGTATACTATTATTTGGTACTTGCAAGTGCCTGTGAGAATTGTTGAAATGAAGAAGATAATGTCTAGAGAATAAAAATAAAACTACTTGGGAAAACTACTGCTTTATTCTTTTCAATTTTATAGAAAGTAAGTTATATCATATTTTCCCGAGAGTCACTTAATTTCTCATGCTTCATTCCATTTTTTAAGTAAAAAATGAATTACTTAAAAAAAATTAATTTGAGGGGCACCTGGGTGGCCCAGCCTGTTAAGCGTCAGATTCTTGATTTTGTCCCAGGTCATGATCTCACAGTTTATGAGTTCAAGCCCCATGTGAGACTCTGTGCTGGCAGCTTGAAGCTTGCTTGAGATTCTCTCTCTCCCTTTCTCCTTGCCCCTTCCCTGCTTGCACTCTCTATCTCTCTCAAAGTAAGTAAGTAAACATTAAAAAAAATTAATTTCACAAAGAGGGTGTTTATGAGTGTATCTATGGAGCTAGTACTTATTTGATTATTTGTTTTCCTACACATGTAACCTGTATTTGTACGCTTTTACCCATGTCTGTAGATATAGACCACAACAGCATAATTGATAGACTTACTAAGGACCTTCAATAATTCCTTCTCACCTCCAAAAGTATTAATTATCTTAAGAATAAACTTTGTTTTATACTATTTTTTTTTTTTTTACTGTCTCTGTTCTCTAATTTAGCAGTTAGAAGTCTTTCCCTACCTTAGGTGGTTAGCAACTTTTAATGAGGATCATTTTTAGAAAATAAAAATTGTATATGGTTTTTCAAAATGAAAAAAGCTTAAACTCTTGTATATAAGTAAAAATGAACTATTGGGGCCTCATCAAAGTAAAAAGCTTCTGTACAACGAAGCAAACAATCAGCAAAACTAAAAGGCAACCAACTGAATGGGAGAAGATATTTGGAAACAGCATATCAGATAATGTTGTTTCCAACATTGTATGTTTCTAGTGTATCCAAAATGTATAAGGAACTTATCAAGCTCAACACCCAAAAAACAAATAATCCAGTGAAGAAATGGGCTAAAGACATGAACAGACACTTCTCCAAATATAAAAACAGAGAGGGGGACAAAAACATAAGAGATTCTTAAATATGGAAAACAAACAGAGGGTTACTGGAGGGGTTGTAGGAGGGGGGATGTGCTAAGTGGGTAAGGGGCATTAAGGAATGTACTCCTGAAATCATTGTTGCACAATATGCTAACTAACTTGGATATAAATTTTAAAAAATAAATAAAGATTTTTTAAAAAGTTATATTGATTTTCTCTAACACATATATGAAACACATTATTTTGTAAACTTCAAAAAAGTTAGCTTGTTTGGTACCGTTTAAACAATGACAAAATTATGAAAGCTCCCCCCAATTTTATCATCAAAATGGACAGTTTTTTTAAAAAAATAAAAACAATTTCTTTAGTACTTTTCTAACCAATGTAAAAAATGTATACTTTAAAATTGGATTATTTGTTATAGTATTAATATGAAAGTAATATGAAAATTGAACTTTTAGTCCCCCCCCAAATGCCATGATTGGGGGCATTTTTGAAAAGTGTAGTGTTTTGAAATTTCATTCTTATTCATATTATGAAGGCAGTATGTGATTTTTTATCATTCCTGTTCTAATAATTCAGAAAATAAAATTGTTCTTTTATTTACCAAAGGTAAATTGATTAATTTTGAAATCATTGGAAGAATACCATCTTCCATTCTACAGGCTAATTGGTCATTGTGAGAATGTTTTTCCTCCTTCACACAATAATAGAAGTTGTATTGTTTGCAGTATTCCCTCAAATCTATGCTAACATAGATTTTTTTAAGACAAATCATCAATTTAATAACAAATTTTTTTAAAGGTTTATTTTGAGAGAGAGAGAGAGAGAGAGAGACTCCACATTGTCAGTGAGCCCAGTGCTGGGCTTGAACCATGAACTGTGAGATCATGACCTGAGCTGAAACCAAGAGTCAGATGCTTAACTGACTGAGCCACCTAGGCCACCCAGTAATAGATTTTTGAGGGGACAGAAAAGACATTAAATGTGTATTTCAATACATCCTAATTTTGGAGATCTTAAAGTATGATGAAATATACATCATACTTTTGATTTGATGCAGTACATAAAATTTGTGTTCCAAAAACTTCAACTATTTCAGTAAATAGGGAAATGAAGAGTTTTCCCATTTTTAAATTTAAAAGTAGTTCTTCAATTTAAATAATTTTGCCTCATTAAAGAAATTTCCAACAGAAATATAATATTAAATTCCAAGAAATGGATTGAGAGTCTATCTTAAATTTAGGTCCCACCTAACTTCTCAGTATGATTCTGTATAAAATTTCTACAGCAAGCATGTATTACTGCTATATATTCACTTGGTCTTAAAATTTTTAGTCATTTTTAATTGTGAGTGGTTCAAGCCTAGATGCTAATCGCATAGCTACAATTCCTTTAAACATTGTTCGTACATGTGCACTTGAGATCTGTGCTAATGTAGAGGATTATATAGACACATTTCAGAAATGCTATAGAATTGTCATGATGATTCTTATTCTGTGACATTGAATTTCATCTTTAATTTATGTTAAAAATTTAAATAACTTTCAAAATTGTCTCTATAGCATATAATTTGATAAAATATAATTTTAGTATTTATTTATAGTCATTCCATATGCTATTAGGATGTTTGTAAGCGCATTTATCACATTTGGGGCATATTTCATCTTCTTAGTAGATTGTAAATTATCCAAGCAGTATTCTTAGATTGCACACAGATTTTTTTTTTAATTCACTAATGTTTTTGAGAAATGCTTAGTGGTTGTGTGTGTGTGTCTATGTGTGTGTGTATGTGTGTGTATGCATAATGGTATTGCCAAAAAAATTGGAAAACATGGACTTATGATGTGGGTAAGCCTCATTCTCATCCAGTGGTGAGGCAAATCTTTTATTTTTGAATACTCTAGTTTACAATCTCAAGGGATATATTTACTGCATTTCCTTACTTATCTGAGGTCAAACTCTGACCTCAACCATTCTAGAACAAAGCCACAGACCTCAACAGTAAATTGGAAGACTGGTTTGAAGCAAATTTATCTAAAATCAATGTATTTCACTTGATAGGTAAGTCATGGAACCTTTGTCTCTCAGCCAGACGATTGAGTATAAAGAAGTAAAGGCTCCCACACTCACAGTAGCCAGAAATGAATGTTGAAGGAGAATACACACCCAAAGCTTCAAAATCTGAGAAATTTTTGAATAGTTTAGGTGGCTTCCAAGGTCTATGTTTTCTATTATTTGTTTAATGGATGATTCGTTTAAGGCTTTTCTCAGGCAGGAACATTAAATGTGGAAAGAGATGACTTAAGGGATATTTGCTTTGTGTTAATAGATAAGAAGAGTTGCTTTGTATAGCTCTACTGTCCCTTTTTCTTTACTTGTTGAGAACGGTGTGTGCTTTTATATATTCTGTCTGAGGGACAGAAGAGACTGTGATTTTGAAGGGGATAGGCAAGGAATTTACTGTCTAAAACCTGTTCGCAATACAGGTATAGTGGCTTAAATCTAAGACTCTGGAAAGATGATAATATGATGTTTATATTTCTGAGCATTTTTTGATTGGTTTAGCTTGTTCATTACTACTTCATCTTCATGCTTCAGCTCTCAGCTGACAGAGGCCACTTTTCGAGATAGCCTTCTTCTAACTTCCCATGGCTGACATAGTTTCCTTCTTTCCCCCTTTTCTCGCTCCTGGTTTACTTTCCTCTAAGTAGTTAGCAGAAGACTGTTTATGTATTTATTGTTTGACTATTCCTCTTTTCTCCCTGAATGTAGGTTCCCGGAGGGAGATATTTTCTCATATTTAATCATCACATTATCAGCTCCTAGAGTAGTGCCTGGCACATAAAAAATACATGTTGGTTGGTTGATTGGTTGACTGAAACACGTGGCTTATGGAGTGCTGTAGGTTCAATCTGTTGATTCTCTCTGAAATTCATATGTTGAAGCCCTAACCCCTATGTGATGGCATTTATAGATGAAGCCTTTGGGAGATAATTGGGTTTCAGTGGGTATATGAGGGTGAGGCTCCCACAAGCAGATTAGTGTTCTTAGAAGAAGGGACATCTGAGAGGCTGGTCACTCTTCTCCGTGTCCTGTGTGGACACAGCTGGAGGACAGAATTTGGTAAGCCAGAAAGACAGCTCTCACCAGAAACTGACCATCCTGGCACCTTGATTTTGGGTTTCTAGCCTCTAGAATTGTGACAAAGCAAATGTCTGTTGTGTAAGACACCAGTCTGTTATATTGTCATGGTCGCCTGAGCAGACTAAGACACACAGTGCAGGTGTTATATATTTAAAGCTATAATTCATTGTTTCACAATAAAGTTAACACTGTTGTCATCCATCCATCCCTATGCTAAAGTTTATTTTGATTCAGTTTTAAAAAGATAAAAGTCAAATATGTTCTAGTTTATAAAGCTTCTAAAGAAATGTATCGTTTCTGAAGGAAGTTTTTGTGATAAAAGTATTAGGTGCAATGTATAGTTTCTTTCAAGCTAATACAAGTATGATCGTTGTATCCTATTAAATAACATCTTATAAGAGAATATTAGATTTGATTTCAGCTGTGGATACAGAGTAGAGAGCATTTTAATAATGAAAAGTAGAGGCAAATATACTACTTACTCTACCTGCTTCTAAAATTACCGACTAGCTGCCAGGGGGTTTCACAAGTTACAGCGGGGTCTGAATTCACAGAGCAGCACGAAACCTGTGGTGTCTGAAAAAGGCAGCCTTCATGGCAAACACTAGCCTGCTCTTTACTGCATAGGGATTTATGGATGTGGCAACAGCTCCGGTCCTGCTTGTGCTTTAAGAATTTACCAAGGACCTCACACAGTTTTGAAGTCATTGACCCCTCTTTTGCTTTCGGTTTCATTAGACTTTTTCCCTCCATCATCTCAAAGCTGTTCCCCACTTGGTTTTTGAAGTCTCTTTCATTTTGTTGTAGTTTCTTTTTCCCAAGTAGTCTGCTTCCTAGACGGTTTTTTTTCAGTAGGTATATATTTTATAGGTGTCTAAATATATGGTCTCTGCCTTCTTTATTATTTCTTCTGTCTTATAAATTTCTCTTGCTCTTCTTCTTAAAACACATACTTTTTCTAACAACATAGTCTAGTGAAAAATTCAAATATTTTAGAAAACTGTAGTGTCGTGAAAGTTGCCTATAATTTCATACCTTACAGATAACAATTTAAGACCATCAATTTTTTCAGTAGGATGTTTTACAAATTTACACTTTCACCAAGAAATAAATGAGAGTGCCTGTTTTACCACATCTTTGCCTACACTAGGTTTTATCAATATTTATAATATCCGTTAGAGAAGTAAAATGTATCTCTTGCTCTTTTAATTTTTATTCGTATATGTGATTTTTTTTTTGCATGGCTATTAATCATTTTCATTTCATCCCTGAATTTCCCCTATCCCTCTTCTGTCCATTGAAAAAAAAGATTCTACTGGGTCTCCTGTGTGCCTCAGTCGGTTGGGTACCTGGATGGCTCGGTCAGTTAAACACCCAACTTTTGGTTTCAGCCCAGATCATGATCTCACAGCTTTGTAGGTTTGAGCCCCACATCAGGCTCTGTGTTGGCAGCCTGATGACTGCTTGGGATTCTCTACCCCTCCTCCACTGACGCTGTCTCTCTCTCAAAGATATATAAACTTCTTAATAAATTAAAAAATTCTATTTATCTTATTTTTAATAATTTATAGTAACTTTTATATATAAGGGTTATTTACTATTTGCACTTTTCCATATATTCTGAAGATTTTTTCTGATCTAGTTTTGATGTCGAAGGTGTCTTATAGCAAATTTAAAAAGTAGGTTAGTCTATATCGTATGAATTTTGAGTTAGAAAATATTTACCCTTGTCTTATTTCAGTCCTTTTACAATTTCATTTTACATTTAACTTTTGCGTTGGTGGTATAGTGGTGAGCATAGCTGCCTTCCATTTTACATTTAACTTTTGATCCATCTTGACTGTCTATTGATAAGATGAGATAGGGTCCAATTATGATTTTTCCAAATACCTAACTTATTTATCTAATAATCCCTCTTTCCCTTCCTTGTCTGGAATCAAGTACCTTTGCTTGACATATACTATATTTCCATATATGCTTAGATATACTCCAGATACCAACATTTCTGTTGGCATGTGTCCCCACAGCAGTACTAGATACATTGTTGTACTTACTGTTGTTTTATTGAACATCTAGATTGAATAGGACTATACTTTCTTTTCTTGACTAATCTTTTCTTTTAATCTCCCAATTAAACTTTAAAATTATTAACCAAGTTAAATTTGAAAAGAAAACTCTTGGGATTTTGGTTGCATTTTATTAAATTTTTGTACTTATGTATATAAAATTGACGTTATTGCTCATATTTAATCTTTCTACTTAGTTTAGGTATGTTTCTCCATTGATTTCAGACTCCTCAAATATCTCTCAACTACATTTGATGGTTTGCTTCTTATAGCCCCTGGACATTTACTGTTAAGTCATTTCTAAAAATTTTAAGAGTTTTTGTTAGTTTCGTGTATATTAATATACTCCATATCTAGAATTGGATTTCATGTAATATAACCCTGCTTTCAGTCTGGAGGGTTAGTGCTCTTGAGCACCTAAAATTGCTATTGATTTTGTGCTTAAATTCAGTGCACAAACTAGAATACATATACTCCGCCAGAAAGTATGTCACACAATGAAGATAGAAACATAATTTCCTGTGAAATGAGTAAAAGAATAAATGTAAGCAGTTACTATATAGTCTGATGAGGTTTAGAATGGAGATAGTGTACAAGGTATGGAAGATCACTAAGGAGGAAAAGTCATTAAATTTAAGACTCAGAAGATGAACAGGATCTTTGTCAGGTGTTCAGGGGAGGCAGGGAAATCTTACAGAGGAAGCAGCATTTGTGAAATCCTCAAGTTATGAAATCGCATGACCTGTTTGAAAAATTGCTAGTCCTAAGGTTTCAATAGAGGATTTTTGGTTTGGTATATTAGCATAGGATATGAGGGGCATTTTAGTATCTGAATCTGAAGAGGTTGCTGGAGGCTGTTAAAAAATGTTTAGTAGTTGAGTAGTACTGAACATACTTGAATATTGGAAAGATATTTCTTGCAGTTGGTAAGTATGAGTTGGAGGGAGATGAGATGGAGTTAGGGAGACTTCTCTGGAGCCTGATGGACTAGTCTGAGAGAAATATGATGGAGATCTTAATGAAGTGGGGAAGTGTAAACAAAGAGGGGGAAAGCAGAGATTTTGAAAGCTATGTAGGCAGCAAAACTTAGAAAATTTAACGGTTAGGAGTCAGGAAGAGGATGGAGTCTAGGATGGCTTGGTTTTCAAGTTTGCAGAATGCTCTAGAATCTTACTCAAAAACTTTCATTCTGAAGCTTCTTTAAACATAGGATTCATAAATATTGATTACTTCATTTACCCTAGTAATTAATAACAGTGATGTGATACGAAATTGGTGGAGTAAGGGACTTAATCGTTAAAGCTTCTTGTTTCTCTTCCTCAGTCTCTCAAAAGTTTTTAATACTTTCCCTCTCATCAGTGTCACTGTTCGAGCCTAGGGAGCAACCACCTTTCACTCGGATTGCTTCACGGAATTTTGCTTTGCTCCAATGTAATCCATGCCAACCCAGAATAATTAATTCTTCAGATATGAGCATTTCATATGATGTCTTAAAATCCTTCAATTGCTTTCTGTTTTCCTTAGGATTAAGGCCAGCCTTTCAAAATGACTTACCAAGTCTCATTTTCCTTGCTGGTAAAATAGAAGTAATAATAATAATATTTCCTCTTTGGGTTATTGTGAGGATTAACTGAATTCATGTTCTGAAGTGTTTAAGGACATAGCATAGCACATAGCTATGTTTGTTCATGTTTTTTATTGTTGTTTTGTGTTTTTTTCTGTTTTAATTTGTGTTATTTTTGCTACTTGTTTAGTATCTTAACTTGATACTTAGACTGTAAGAACCATGAGGTTCCAGGGTGGCTAGAGCAGAAGGAATGAGGGGAAAATGGAGGAGGAAATAGTCACCTAAGTAATAGAGATGGGGCATGGAATGGAGAGAGCTTACTTTTTTTTTTTTAATGTTTATTTCTGAGAGAGAGAGACAGCATGAGCAGGGGAGGGTCAGAGAGAGAGGGAGTCACAGAATCAGAAGCAGGCTCCAGGCTCTGAGCTGGCTGTCAGCACAGAGCCCGATGTGGGGCTCGGACCCACGAACCTTGAGATCATGACCTGAGCTGGAAGTCAGATGCTTAACCGACTGAACCACCCAGGCGCTCCATGAAAGAGCTTACTTTTGATGATTACTTAGGGACACTATTTTTATAAAAATACATTTAATTTTACATTTAAAAATGTATAGATACAAAAATGTGTTTAAAGAGTATGCCACAGTACGAAATACTGTAAGAAATAACAGACTTTATGTTCTGCAGGACAGGATACCTGTTGTCATTTTATAGTATGTATATGCTTTGTGAATGAAATCTGGTCAGCAGTAGTAACATTCTTCATTTCTTTATGAGTGGCTCAGACATGGCTCTGCATACTCTGTTTCAGCTCCTTATCTCTAAAATATTTCTGCAGGAGTCATATTTTTCCCCCCAGTGGATCTCTCATTTTTTCCCTCTGTGCCATTCCAAACGTGGTGATTACTTTCTGCTTAGAAGTAAAACACAAGTCCGTCTTTATTCTTCTGCAATTGTGAGATAAGGCTGTGGCTCAGCCTAGGATTAGTTTTTAAACAAGATTAAACTTGATGGACCATTTGGGATATTTCTTATACAGTTCATCTCTTGTACACTTTCAGCAGATTTAATGTTTTAATTATTTTTAAACCCATTTTTAAACATTTTTAAGAATATTTTATTATTGAGATAGAGACAGCATGAGTGGGGGAGGGTCAGAGAGAGAGGGAGACACAGAATCCGAAACAGGCTCCAGGCTCTGAGCTATAACTCAGCACAGAGCCCGACGCGGGGCTTGAACCCACAAACTGTGAGATTATGACCTGAGCTGAAGTCAGACGCTTAACCGACTGAGCCACCCAGGTGCCCCTAAACCCATTTTTAAAGACGACTTTAAGTCTCGATTCTCTTGATGGAAATTTCACAGCTAGTTTTTTTATCTTTTGCTTTGCTTTTAAGAAAGGAGAGCTGACCAGTGCAACAGATTTTATTGTATGGCGAATTCAAAGAATGTCCTAATACCATGTATCCTTAATAATATAGAGACACTCTGCTAATTTTAACACTACAGTTTTACTTTTTTTTTAATGTTTTATTTATTTCTGAGAGAGAGAGAGAGAGACAGACAGACAGACAACGTGAGCAGGGGAGGGTCAGAGAGAGAGGGAGATACAGAATCTGAAACAGGCCCCAGGCTCTGAGCTAGCTGTCAGCACACAGCCTGACTCGGGGCTCAAACTCACGAACCGTGAGATCATGACTTGAGCCGAAGTTAGATGCTTAACCCACTGAGCCACCCAGGCGCCCCTACAGTTTTACTTTTAAATCTCTATGTCTTTCAAAGCTATCACAAATGTAATTGATGTTTGCACTGCTGTTATTAGCCTTTCAAAGAATACAGGGAAAATGAGTCTTACAGAGGTTCCCATCTCCCTTACCTCATATCTAGGGAAAGATAGCTGGACTACATTTCAACTCAGCTTCCCATTTCAGTTATTTATAATTTTGGTTGTTCAGTCACCTGCAAACAAAGATTTTCCACTGTAGTTTTTACATTTCCTTATTTGCAACAGAATTTTTGAGTATTTTAATAAAATTTTAAACATTAAAAAGAAAAGTGTAAATCGTAGAAAACAGGATTAGGGAATATACAAATAGGATGGGCTATTAAAGCCAAGAGAAAAATCAGGACATGTGTAGTTACTTCTGAATGTTTGTTAAGACTGAGATACAGGTTTTATCCTCAGATCACTTTTAACTAAACGGAAAGGGCACATCATAATTTCTAAAGAAAAGCTTATTACTTCCTTAGTGGAAGATGCATAGAAATTCAGTAGAATTTTCAGAAATGAAGCCTTGGAATTTGGATGAAGGGCTTATGCTCAAGCAGTATAGTTGTAGTGAGTGAAAAGTAAATTGGTGGATAAAACTTCTCTATGCACACTGATGTTCTGTTTTTCATTAATGGAGAGGCATCACATTTTCTACATGCCAGTGATGAAAATATGTATTATTATTGTATTTTGTGAAGGTATTAGATATGCAGTAAACTGACGTCAATTTTTGTCTTTTTGTTTTAAGTTTAACCTACCTTTATAAATGAGGCAATGAAATCCCACATGTCAAATTCCATTAAGAAATATATTCCTAATCTTTGCTTTTAAAAGGCCACTCAGTTATAGGATAATTTCATTGAAAATAGATGCTTAAAATAGGAAATTTTCCTTCAGTTGATGGCTTGAACGTAGAGGCCAACGATAAGCTTCAGACAAAGGAAAAGAAATGAGAAATGATGGTGTTTGGGGAAAAATTGTGATCCATTTACTTTCCACTAACCTCATAAAATTGGTCTCTTTCAAAAATAGAAATGCATTTTTCATACCTGGACTCTACATATGATATTGAATGGAAAATGAAGAAGTCTTCCTGAAATAATACCGAAGAAGCAAATTAAAATGTGAATCAGTTCCCTGTTATGTAAATAATGATTCAGTTCAATGTTGGACTTCAAGGGCCAATAATTTTTATGAAAGTATTACTAAAGCAAGGTGTTTGGATTGGATTTTAAAGTCTATGTCCTTTGGTTGACTTTGTTTCATTTTATTCATTTTAGAGTACTTGTTTATAGTATTGTGGCATTTATTTCATTCCCACTGAATTCTTTCTTTTGTATCCTAGGAACAAATATGGACATACAGGATCTAAAACCTAAAGATACAGTCTGTATGCGAAGTTGTTTTTCCATATGCTGTTAATCCTGTTGCATATATCAAAATGTATTATATTTTATATCATTGAGTCTGCATAGGCTACATATACTTGGCATACTTTTTAATGGTATAGTAACGGTATCCGTAATTATTGACCAAATGATACAAAAAGTATACATTATTAAGACCATTTTGACTTAGCATTGACATCGGTGCTAAAACAATAATAGAGTGCCTCGGTGGGAACACCAGTGGGTGGGTGGGTGTTGTGGCAGCTAGATTGGTAAATAGGCAACAGAGTATGTTGCTCTTTGGAGCTTATTACAATCTAATGGGTGATCGGTGTTTAGTTACCACCATTTGTGCTTCAAAGCTTTGCCCTTTTTAAAAAACAACAACAACAACTTAGTCATGGGAGAAAGTCTTGACAGGAGAATATTAGTCATCACTAGTGCAGATCATAAAATTGATTTTAGCTTATTCTTTCTGATTTTTTTTTAATTTTAGCAAAAATAAGTTCATGTTCCCAGATTAGAATTTATTTTTATGTTTTCAGTTAAGTATCCAAGTCCAGGCATCTGTGATCTGGTGGTTTTTTTCACTTTCTTAAAAAGATCAGAAAATATTCTGAGATAAAGAAAGTCACTCGTAGATTTCTTCTTGTATTTGTTTCACCTTGGTCATATAAAAACTGATGAACTACAGGCTAAATACTGGTTTCTAGCCCCAGAGGCATGTTTAAACGCTATCTTAACTCCATGCTGTGGTTTTTGAGTTGTCAGTAATCTTTGGGACGAATACTGTGGACCAGTTATTCGGAGCCAATGTACTATCCTCCTAACAGAGGTTCATGTGAGGAAAAAAAGTCAGGCTGGGCTAAAATTACAGGACAAAGGAGAAGTGAAAGTGTTGTATTCTATGAAAATGGTGATGGCATTGTAGTTTTTGCCATAATTCCTCTTGAAAAATCATTTTTAAAACACCGTGGAAGTGCCACAGATCTAGAAATACAATTTTTCCCCCTTGTTTTGAAGCCTAGGACATAATGGGAATGATAGTCATAACAAATTAGTCTATTTTTGGAAGGATTACTTTGTGTACCACAGTTCTTCACCCTGAGCTAGGAGACAGTTCACTGTTTCTGTGCAATTATATTTGCCCCAGGACACTTATTTAGTAAGCATAAGAGAGGTAAAAGTAGAACCAGATATCCGTTGTATTAAATACATCATTTGGAAAAGTTTGCAGAGATTGGGATTATTAAAATTTGTTTAGTATAAAATCGACTGACCTGGTTTGATGCCCATTCCTCCCCTCTGACTTTTCTAGGCTGTAGCTCCTTTAGTGAATTGGGAATGCCCGTTCTCCCTCTGGTTAGCTCTCTCTGGTTGGCCTGTGATGGCACCTTTTCATTTCTTGGTCCCAATGCAGATTATGCATGGTTTTCCTTGAGCAGTGCTGAGATTTGCCTCAGCAACAGAGTTTGCCAAGGACTTCTTTTAGTTAAAGAAGTCATCTCCTGGCTCTCTAAGTGGTCTAGGGTGCCAGTCTTTTCCGTAGATGGTCTGATTGCTCACTTAGTTTAGCAGCTGCCTAAGCAAGTCAAGAGAACCCAGAGTCAGGAGAACAACCCCCAAAGACAGTATCAGAAATTGACTCCCAGTTTTTTTCCCAACCCATCATACAACAGCCGTCTTTAATCTTGTTGACATGGGCTCTCTTTTAGAGGGTCTCCTGCCTTCAGATATCTCCATATCAGAAATGGGCACCGGTCACTTAATTTATGTAGGCTCACAGACTCTAGAAGACTCCAGAGGGTGCATGCCAGGTTCTCAACAACTCCCTCACTGTCCTTGGCTTTGTACTGATGGCAAGATGAAGGTGTGTCTGCATGTTTTATAACTCAGCAAGGATGAGGAAAGACCAAGATGCCAGTCTCCCTTTCTTCAGATACTGCTTTCTGTGAGTGGTTCTCTTGCAGGCTAATCGCACCTACTTCGGGGAGAGGGGAAGGAGAAACTTCTCTCCCTGTCTTTTCCATAGACTGCAGGCTCCTATTCTTTCCCTATTCCTTTCCTGGTGGCAATGGCGTAGGTATTTGAAATTGGTTAAGGAACAATTCTGCCAACATTTAGTAAACTGGGAGTGAGAGGGCACATTGTATGTCTTTAGATTTGAGGCTTAATTGCAATTCAGAGATAACAGAAAAAGTCCTATCAACATAATTTCACAAGCCTTGTTTTTTTTATCTTTGTCTATGTGTGTGTGGGGTGGAGGGAGGAGTGTTTGGCATAGTGGCCATGATTTTTGTTTTTTTGTTTTATGTTGCTTATGCCTGAGTGGCTTTGTCCAGAAATTTTACTGGCTGTGAAATAAATATTTGTGGGTAACATGTTTTCCCACTTGGAGATCAGCTTCTGATCCTCCGTGAGGTACAACTTGTGAGGCCTCACATATCTGTCCCCGGAGGCAATAGTTTAAGTCCAAGCATGTTCAGTTGAGACAGTACTCAGATGTATTAGAATATTTGGGCTCTGACCTCTTCAGGGATTTTGTTAAATGTTTTCTGTCAAGGTCAGTGTACCTGTTTGTTTTTTTCCCCCCCGCCCTTCCCTGGGTTTAATACTTTTGAACTTTGGGTCTTTTCCTCACTATAGCGGGTAGTTTTGAAGACTTTATTTTCACTTACCTCATCTAGCAGCTATGTAGTCTCCATTCAGAAGAAGATAAAAAGAACACTGACCGCTGGAAAAAGGCATCCTGAGACATTGGAAAGAAGCTAGAGGCAGAGAATCCGGTGCTGACCCCCTTTCCTCTCCCAGCGCCCCACCCCTTTGTG
Organism: Crocuta crocuta; assembly: GCF_008692635.1. Taxonomy (NCBI): domain Eukaryota; kingdom Metazoa; phylum Chordata; class Mammalia; order Carnivora; family Hyaenidae; genus Crocuta; species Crocuta crocuta. The sequence continues at coordinate 4,214,554 of NW_027531905.1, read as the reverse complement.
GCCTTGATGGTGCTGACTTTGGTTTAGGAATTAGGAGACTCCAGTGCTTATAAACATTCTCTTAGACGGAGGGTCATGGATTATTAACGTAAGTTCTTCCAGAATGGTTGATACAAACCTTAAACATGAGAAGGTTTATAGTCAGATGTTTTCTCAGATCTGGCAGGACACCATGTACCTTACCATGGAACTGAGGACTGAGGGAAATAATATGCTTTAACTAAGATGGTAAGTGGCCACCTCACTTTTATTATTTTTTAAATAAGTTATCTTTTCTTGGGTTATTAGATTAGGAAATTAAAGGGGATTCTGGCGAATGAATAATCTACCTGGAACATTGAAGATAGTACCTTAGTTTGTTTCTCTTGAGAATATTAGAATTTTCAAAAATTTGCCAGTGGGGCTTAGATGAATAGGGTTGGGGGCAGTGCCATGACACACTCCTCTGTGCACCCCCCCCCCC
>NW_027531905.1:3918688-4214049 GCF_008692635.1 Crocuta crocuta | reverse complement strand
TACCACTCCCGCTGGCCCCCCCCCCCCCCCAGAGCCAGCATGGAAAGGCACTACCAAAAAAGCATGGATCCTGGCAGATAAAAAAATTGAGGCTCTTACTGTAAGAGCACATAATTTAAAATTTTTATATTGTAAGCCTTGTTTTCCCTTTATTGTTTTATTTTTTCTTTAATATTTGAAATGCCTCTTGTGATGGTCTTTTTTTTATTAAAAATTTTTTTAATGTTTATTTATTTCTGAAAGACAAAAAGAGACAGAGCATGAGCGGAGTAGAGGCAGAGAGAGAGAGAGAGAGAGACAGACTCTGAAGCAGGTTCCAGGCTCTGAGCTGTTGGCATGGAGCCCGACGTGGGGCTTGAACCCATGAACTGAAGAATCATGACCTGAGTGGAAGTTGGACACTTAACCAACTGAGCCACCCACGTGCCCATGATGATCTCTTTTAAGCAGTTTTTTTCAGCTACAGAAAGTTCTCAAATTTCTTCATCGTTATCTTTTCCCCCCGGAATTCTTATTCTAATACAGTTGATTTCCATTGTTCATGTTAGTTACCTTTCATGAAATCACTACAAACACTGCATTAGCTAATACTAAACCATTGCTGTTAGGAAAAATTCAAGGGTAGGTGTTAGGTTCCTAAGTGCTTCTGGTCACAACATTTTCGGCAACTGATCAATATATAGCCTTATTTTATGTGTGTTTCTTTTAAAATCATTTTATTTAATATATGTTATTGATTCATTAACATTGATCTCACTACCAACAACACTGTAACTCGTGCCTGAATGAAACTTAACAAACACAAGTATTTTCTCTGTAGGTCATGTCACAACCTTCCTGCACTTAGGAACACTAGATCCGACTTCAGCACTATGCTTGGGGACCATTTTAAACAATGATACGAACAAGCACAAATGCAAAAAACAGGACAGTGAATCGACTGTGAAAAAGACGTTGATAGAATGAGAGCTGAAACAAAGAGGTAGAGATGCTCACCTTGTCTGACCTTACCTGGGTCGTGCATATTGAGCACTTTAGATTTATCATCACTCTGCGTGTCCACAAATGACTGCTATAAAGTGCTTGGAGTATTGATTTTGGGGTTCCAAATAAATTTTGTTTTGTTCCTGGTTAAATTTTAAAAGTGTTTCATTTAAATTCTTTAACCATAGAACTCTAACATATGGCAGACGTCTTCACATCCCCCTTTTCTTCTTTTTGTTTTTGTTTTTAGAGATTATTAAATATCTGTTAAATCTGTTAACGTTTGTTTGGTGGAGGGACAGCTTTTTGAGGACCAGTTCTTACATGTAAACAGTGTTGCTGTCATGGTCCGTAGGCCGGTCAGGACTGTTTGTCCCTATAAGAAAACCAAGAGAAAAATAAGTACTTTTTTTCTTCATCACATATTTAGCAGAAATATTTACCATAGATTTTTAACTACCTCAACAGTGATTTGGGGTTATTTTCAGAGAGTAATGTTTGAGTTACCTTTAAGCAGGGGATTAAAAAAACAGAAAGTAGCTCCTCTTGCTTTTTTCTTACCCCCAACCCCATTCCCAAAGAATCATAGATCATTTTATCTAATTTCTTAGTAATAAATGGGAAAAAAATAAACAGGCAACTCCCAGTCACTAGGGCGCTAATTTAAAAGAACAGGATACTCCCAGAGTGGAATTGGTTGGAATATTTTATTCTCGTCTAGGCTGGATAGCTGTGAGCAGAAAATAATTAGTAATTGATGGCAGGACAGGAAGAGAATCTGATTCATAGATACACTAATCAGAATAATAAGTATTGGAAAATTGGGACATACCCATATTCTACTGCTGTGATTTTTGAAAAAGTTCCTTAAGTTCTCTTGGAACAAACAAGATTTATACTGTATATTATTACACATATTGGACCTTTTAGCAGTGGTTACAGTGTGATATTTGTAGTTGTGGTTACATTATCTCTTAAAGAAAACTTATAAAAGGCTTAATAATTCAACTCCACAATTTTGTTTTAGACTAACATTTGGCAGGGTTCAACTTAGCCCATTGATGACTAATTTATTTTCTAGAGCTTGAAGGGTTTTGTTCAAATCCTAATAAGTTGCTATTTCTAGCATGCATGATATTTTTTATGAAGAAGCATTTTGGGAAATGTTGCAAACTTAAACAGGAAAATAGGAAAGTCTATCATTGCTTATGCTTTTGCAGCCACAGATAAATTCATTGTTGAATCACCTTAGTGATGAAAAAAATCTAGTCCTTGCCAGATTACTCTGTTGGAAAAATTGTATTTCTAAAGTAAAATGTGATAACTCTTTCAAATTTTATATTTATACGAACTATTACATGTAAATTTCCATTTTTAAAGAGTTGCTGCTAACTAAAGAAGATATTTTCCATCTTTTGATGTATTTATTCAAATCCTTCTGTTAAAAAGCCATTGTTTTAATAGTGCTATTTTATCTGGATGATATGCAAAATACATCCTTTCTAGCATCCTTGTTGGTTCAAGTTACTGAGTGCATATTAAAGCCTCAGTGTCAAGTCATTTTTCCATGCCAGCTGTCCCTGATTTGGAATGGTCAATTTTACTATCATTCTTTCAAGTTATGGCATAATTTTGAAGGTAATCCCTGTTCCTTGGAGATAAGGGTATTCCATGCCAGGAATCATAAAATTATCCATAATACTTCCACCAAATAATGTGCATTCGATTTTTTTTTTTTAATGTTTTTTTTATTTTATTTCTAGGAGAGAGAGAGACAGCGTGAGCAGGGGAGGGTCATAGAGAGAGGGAGTCACAGACTGAAGCAGGCTCCAGGCTCTGAGCTGGCAGTCAGCACAGAGCCCGACGCGGGGCTCGAACCCACGAACCGTGAGATCACGACCTAAGCGAAAGTCGGACGCTTAACCGACTAAGCCACCCAGGCGCCCCTCGATGTTTTTTCTTTTTAATGAATATGGTCAGAATCATACGAATTACATGCTGTCATCTATCTGACATAAATATTCTCTCATTTAGTTATGAATTCTTTACAAACATAACTCCACAATATTCCATTATAGGAATGAGCCATAATTTTCAAAATTATCTTGTATGTTTAGATTATTATTTTCATTTTCATTACTATTTTAAAATCATGCTATCCCACTATATCTTTATGTGTAAGAGCCTGTCTTGGTTTATGATTTTGTTTTTAGTGTATATTATTAGAAGAGGAATTACTGGATTAAAAATTAAAATATAAAGGTAGAGTTAAATTGGCCTCATGAAACATTGGGCCAAGTTAAATCATCAATCTTTGGCTTATACTTGACTTGTTGCTCAACTTAAATTATGTTTAATTTTTTTTATTTGAAACTCATAGAATAGTATCACCTTAAAAATTGAATTTTTAAAAATTAAACATTATGTTGGACTTAAAAATATTTTCATCAGGGGCGCCTGGGTGGCTCAGTCAGTTAAGCATCCGACTTCGGCTCAGGTCATGATCTCACAGTTCGTGGGTTCAGCCCCGCATCGGGCTCTGTGCTGACAGCTAGCTCAGAGCCTGGAGCCTGCTTCAGATTCTGTGTCTCCCTCTCTCTCTGACCCTCCCCTGCTCACCTGTCTCTCTCTCTCAGAAATAAACATTTAAAAAAAAAATTTCATCAGGTACTCTTTATGTTTGTTTTTTACCTGTTACTTACTTATTCCCACATTTTGAACATTTTCCTTTTAGGATTGTAATACTTCTTAAAAATTACTATTAATACTTTTGTGTCATAGGTACTAACCATTATTTTCACTATGAATATTTTTCCTAGATTAATCACTTAATTGAACGCTTAATAAGTAGTTAGCAACAAATCACTAGACATTGTTAGGGAAGAAAGCTCTGAACCCAAGAGACAAAGTCTTGAATATATAGAGTCTGCCTTTTAGTGGGGGTGTAGATGTGGAACAAATAGATAAATTTGTAGTTTGTCAGGCCATAATAAATGCTACTGAAAAAAAAATAATGCAGAATAAAGGAGCTGAAAAATAATAGGATATGATAAAGTAGTAATGGAAAGCCTTTCTCAGTATGCTTTTTGGAGAGAAAAGTATAGACCTTGTGGATCTTGGGCATATGTGGGGGGTGGGGCAGGCAAAGGAAACTGTAGAAGTCAAGTTCTGTTTCATGTGTTTTTAGACAAAGCAAGGTGGCTGGGTTGCTGGAAGGGATAATCACAGTATATCAGATTAGAAGGGTACCATAGTGCCAGATTATGTAAGGCCTTGTAGGCTAAGAAAAAGCCTTTGGATTTTACTCCAATTTACATGGGAAGCTGTTTTAAACAAAAGAGTGATTGGCTCTAATTTAAAAAAAAAATCAAAGTCACTTTGGCTGCTCTGGAGAGGTGGCTGAAAACCTGTTGGAGACCATCCCTGTAGTCTAGGGAAGAGAAGATGGTTTCAACTAGGTAGCAGCAAATGAAAGTGGTAAGTGATTGGATGCTGGTATATTTCTAAGGCAGAGCTGGTAGGGATTTCTTACAGACTGATGTGAAGCATGAAGAAGATCCCTTCAGATCTTTGGTCTGGGAAGCTTGAACAATTCCCATTGACTGACATGCAGAATCTTAGGGAAGACCATGTTTGAGGAGGAGAGGGAATCCGTTCAGCGTAGGGATAACTTTTAGTCATCTGTTGGATACTTAGAATAGGTAATAAGTATAAGAGCTTGGAGCTAGAGGCTTGGGGCTGGAGCATTTAAACAATGCAGCTAGATGAAATCACCTTCAGCATAAATGTCAATAGACAGGTTTGAACCCTGAGAGGCTAAATTCAGCTAGACATGAGCCAGAATGCTGAGATTTGAATCTTAGCTCAGCTGTTTAATAAGCTTTTAGCTATTTAGTGTAGTTCATGATGCTTACTCCTAATGACCTTCAATTTCCTCATCTATAAAATAAGGATAAACATAGTACTTATCTATTAGGGTTATTGTGTTATATGTGTTAAAATACATACTACTTAGAGCTATGTTTGGCACATAGTAGACTCCTGCCAGTGGTTCTGAAACATTTGTGGTATTTAGGACCATTTTACGCCTGTAAGAATTGTTGTGGATCCCAAAGAGCTTTTGATTATGTGGGTTATATTTAATTATATTTACCATATAATATAGAATGGAAATTTTAAAAATATGTATTTACGACACAATAGTAAACCCATTACATTTATGTAAAGAATGAAACATTTTAAAATGAAAACATCACGATACTTTCCAAACTAAAAATGAATTTAGTGAGAGGAATAGCATTGTACATTTCAGCAAATCTCTCTACTCTCTGGTTTCATGGAAGACCTCTGGATTCTCTTATCTTCTAGTTTGCTCAGTCTTTGGTGAGATCACAGGTTTTTCCATGTCTGGAAAAATCCATTGTATGTTCATGAGAGAATGAGAGTAACAAGGACAAATAACATCTTAGTTTTTTTATGAAAGTAGTTTGAGTTTGTGAACTTTCTGAAAGGATTGCAAGAACACCAGTGAATTAGAATTCTGTGCTGTTGTAACAGCCCACATTTCTTGACTCATGGCCTCCTTCCATCTTCAAAGCCAGAAATGACTGGCTGTGGCCTTCTCCTATCGCATCTCTCTGACCCAGAACGTTCTTTTGCTCTCTTCCACATTGAAAGACTTCTGCGATGGTATTGGACTCGCCAGGATAATCACTCTATTTTAAAGCCAGTTGATTGCAATGTAATTCCATTTGCTGCCTCAAATCCCCTTTGCCATGTAACCTGATATATTAACAGGTTCCAGGAATTAGGATGTATTTATCTTTGGGAAACCATTATTTGGCCTGTTACACTCAGGATTCCTTTGAAAACTTTAGTTCTGTATAGCCATTTCTTGTTATTAGTTCATCATACCCATTATCATTACTTCTGGAATTTGAAGCACTCCAGTATGCGGAGAAGATGAAGAGTTTGTTGGATCAAGTGGCCCAGGAGGGTAGAAGGAGAACTGAGAAGTTGGCTGTCTTGACCAAGAGAAGACAGAGTTTCAGAAAGAAGAGAATGGTCCCGTGTATCAAGTGTTGCTGAAAGTTTACTTAGAATGGAAGACTGAGAAATGACTCTTATATAGGTGTGTTAGGCAAAATGATGCCCCTCCCATCCCCAGATGTCCACATCCTAAACCCCAGAATATGTGAACATGTTACGTTCCATGGCCAAAGAGACCTTACAGATGTGATTAAGATTCTGGACCTTGACATAAAGAAATTATCCTTTGTTATCTTGGTGGGCCCAACTTAATCAGTAGTTCTTAGAGTGGAGAAACTTCTCTGCCTGTGGTGTATGTGTATGTGCGTGTGCATGTGCACACGCGTGTGTGTGAGAGAGAGAGGCATGAGAAGAATTTGACACCCTGTTGCTGGTTCTGAAATGTAGAAACTGTGTGCAAGGAATTGAATTGTGGCAACTGCAAGGAAAGGGATCTTCCCTCAAGCCTCCAGAAAGGAACACAATCTGGCCTAGCTCCTTGATTTTAACCCCATGAGACCTGTATTGACTTCTAACTTCTAGAACTGTAAGATAATAAATTGGTGTTGTTATAAGTCATTAGGTCAGTAGTAATTTGTATGGCAGCAGTGGAAAACTAATGCAGTAGGCCATTTGTTATCTTGATGAGCAGTTTTGCTATTGTGGTGGCAATGAAGGCCTGCTGGAGCGGATATACGAGACTGAGAGGAAGAGAAATGGAAGCACAATGAGTAGAGACAATATACTTCAGTGCATGTGAGATAAGGGAGTTTTTTTTTTTAATAGAAAATATTATAGCTTCCAAAAAAATATTATAGCATGTTTATATCATTATAGGATTGATCGAATTGGATGTGAAGATTGATGATCAGTGAAGGAGGTGTGGGGGGTAGGGGAGTTGAAAGTCCTTGACTAGATGAGGGAGTGTGTAGGATCCGGTAGATTAGTATGAAGTGTTATCTTCTGGTGGAACTGTGCTCTTCAGCTCTTTATAATATGGGTATATCTTGTTTTATTGCACATCACACATACTGCATTTTCCCCCCCAAATTTATGTTTTTGGTAACCTTTCTTTGAGCAAATCTATTGATGCCTCTTTTCAACAGGATTTGCTTATTTCATGTCCCTGTATCACATTTTGGTAATCCTCACAATATTTCAGACTCTTTCATTATTATTATATTTGTTGTGGCAATCTGTGATCATTGGTGATTTGATGTTACTATTGTAATTGTTTTGAGATACCATGAACTCCGCCTATATAAGATGGTGAACTTAATAAAATGTGTGTTCTGACTGCTTCAGCAACCACAGCTGGTCCCCTCTCCCTCTCCATTGGGCCTCCCTATTTATTCCCTCAGACACAACAATATTTAAATTAACTTAGTTTATAACCCTACAATGGCCCCTAAGTATTTAAGTGAAGGAAAAATTACTTTCAGCCAAAAGCTAGTGGGGCACCTTGTGGCCCAGTTGGTTGAGTGTCTGACTCTTGATTTTGGATCAGGTTATGATGCCAGGATCATGGTATCGGGATTTGTATTGGTCTCTGTGATGAGCATGGATCCTCCTTAAGATTCTCTCTCTCTCTGTATCTCTCTCTCTGTCTCCCCTCCCCACTTCTGCCCATCTCACCCCTCTCAAATTAGCAAACAAAAAAGCTAGAAATGATCAGGCTTAGGAAGGTATGTTGAAAGCTGAGATAGGCCAAAAGCTAGGCTTGTTGTACAACATAATTAGCCAAGTTGTGAATGCAAAAGAAAATTCTTGAAGGAAATTAAAAGTGCTACTGTTGTAAACCCATGAATGATATAAGTAGTAAAACAGCGTTATTGCTGGTACAGAGAAAGTTTTAATAGTCTGGATAAATGATCGAATCAGCTACTACATTCCCTTAAACTGAAGCCTGATCCAGAGCAAGGCCCTAACCCTTTTCAGTTCCATGAAGGCTGAGGGAGGTGAGAAAGAAACTGAAGAAAAGTTGGAAGCTAGCCGAGCTTGGTTTATGAGGTTTAGGAAGGAAGCCAACTCCATAACCTCAAAATGCAAAGTGAAGTAGCAATTGCTGATGTATATACTGTAGCAAGTTACCCAGAAGGTCTAGCAAAGATAATTAACGTTAATAATTTAACGTTAATAATTAGTGTTAATAATTTAACACTAAACAGCAGATTCTCATTGTGGATAGAACAACCTTCTTTCGAAGAGGATGGCATTTGGGACTTTCATAGCTAGAGAGAAGTCCGTGCTGTCTTCAGATCTGGAAAGGACAGGCTGACTCTCCTCTTAGGAGCTAATGCACCTGGTAACTTTAAGTTGAAGCCAAAGTTCTTTTACCATTCCAAAAATCCTAGGACTCTTAAGAATTATGTTAAATCTACTCTGCCTGTGCTCTATCAATGGAACAAAAAAGCCTAGAGGACAGCACATTTGCTTGTAACATGGTTCACTGAATAGTTGAGCCCACTGTTGAGACCTGCTGCTCATAAAAAAGATTCCTTTCAAAATATTACTGCTCACTGACAATGTACCTAGTCATCCAAGAGCTCTGATAGACGTGTACAATGAGATTCATGCTGTATTCATGCCTGCCAACAACATCCATTCTGCAGCCCATGGATCAAGGAGTAATTTTGACTTTCAAGTCTTATTCTTTAAGAAATGCATTGCATAAGGCTACAGCTGCTGTAAGCAGTGATTCCTCTGGTGGATCTGGGCAAAGTTAATTGAAAACCTTCTGGAAAGGATTCACCATTCTAGATGTCGTTAACAATACCTATGATTCATGGAAAGAGATCACAATACCTACATGAACAGGAGTTTGGGAGAAATGGATTCTAGCCCTCATGGATGACTGAGGGGGTTAGATATTTCAGTGGAGGAAGTTACTGCAGGTGTGGCAGAAACAGCAAGAGTGCTAGAATTAGAAGTGGAGCCTGAAGATGTGACTGAATTCCTGCAATCTCATGATAAAACTTTATCAGATGAGGAGTTGCTTCTTATTGATGAGCACAGAAAGTGGCTTTTTTGAGATGAAATCTATNTTAGAAGTGGAGCCTGAAGATGTGACTGAATTCCTGCAATCTCATGATAAAACTTTATCAGATGAGGAGTTGCTTCTTATTGATGAGCACAAAGTGGCTTTTTTGAGATGAAATCTACGCATGCTGAAACTCTGTGAAGATTGTTGAAATGACAGAAAGGATTGAGAATCGTACATCATCTTAGCTGGTAAAGGGTTTGAGCGGCTTCGACTGCAATTCTGAAAGAAGTTCTACTGTGGGTAAAATGTTATCAGACAGCATCACATGCTACAGAGAAATCATTCATGAAAGGAAGAGTCAGTGTGGCAAATGTCATTGTTGTCTTATTTTAAGAAATGGCCATAGCCACCCCAACCTTCAACAGTCATCTCCCTGACTATTCAAAAGCCACGAACATCAGGGCAAAACCCTTCACCAGCCAAAAGATTAGGGCTTGCTGAAGTCTCAGATGTTGGTTAGCATTTTTAGCAATATATATATTTTAAGTTCTATTTATTTTTGAAAGAGAGAGAGTGTGCATGAGTTGGGGAGGAGGCAGAGAGAGAGAGAGAGAGAGAGAGAAGAGAGGAAGAGAATCCCAAGCAGGCTCTGCACTGTCAGTACAGAGCCCAGTGAGGGGCTTGAATCCATGAGCCATGAGATCATGACCTGAGCCAAAGTTGGATGCTCAACTACCCAGGTGCCCCAGCAATAATTCTTAATTAAAGTGTCAATACACTGTTTTTTTCAGACATAATGCTATTGTACACTTAATAGACTATAGTAAAGTAAAAACATAGCTTTATAGGCACCCGAAACCAAAAAGTTAATTTGACTCACTTTATTGCAGTGTTCCCTTTGATGTGGTGGCCTGGGACTACAACAGTCGTATCTTTGAGCTGTGCCTGCATTCATTTCCTCCTATTTTTTTTTTTCTTTTTACAGAGAAAAGATATCACATGCTCTTTGACTTAAGAACATATCTTAGGTTATTTCATATCAGTATAGTAGAATTTCTTAATAATCTGTTGAATAGAAAAGCATATTTATTCAATAAGTCCCCCATGGTAAACCTTTAAGTGGTTTCTGACCTTTTATTTCAGTCCCCTTGTACATGTAATCTTATGCATTTAGACACTGTTACTTAATACAGAACGTCTAGGGTTTTATGGTTATTTATTCATTTACCTTACACAGTTATTGCAGAGTATAAGATCTAATACAGGTAATGCTTCCATCTTAAAAGAGTCTTTAGTTTAAAGAGTCATAAAATTATCAACACTTTATTACAAAAGCAACAGTTAAATTTGTTTTCCCCACCATTTTTCTTTCCCCTACCTCCAGTAGCAACCACTTTCAACATGTTAAATTAGTATTTTTGCCCATATTTCTCTCTTTTTAAAAAATATTTTTTAAATGTTTACTTTTGTGAGAGAGAAGGAGATCGAGCAAGTGGGGGGCGGGGAGGGGCAGAGAGAGAGGGAGACACAGAGTCTGAAGCAGGCTCCAGGCTCTGAGCTGTCAGCACAGAGTCCAATGCAGGGCTCAAACCCACGAACCATGAGATCATGACCTGAGCCAAAGTCGGATGCTTAACGGACTGAGCCACCCAGGCGGCCCTGTTTTTGTTTTTGTTCTTGTTCTTAAAAGTGAGAGAGAGGAAGCAGGGGAGGGACAGAGGAAGAGGGAGAGAAAATCTTAAGCAGTCTCCACATGGAGCGCAGAGCCTGACGCAGGCAGGGCTTGATCCCATGACTGTGAGATCATGATAGGAGCCAAAATCAAGAATTGGACGCTTAACAGACTGAGCCACCCAAGTGCCCCTATGCCAGTATTTCCAAGTAGCACTTAAAATATTGCTGTTTCTTGATATTTAAATGTTGTAAATTCTTGTGTCCAATCTATACTTAAAGACTCTTTATTCTTTCAGTATAGTATATCATAAATTTTTATCAGATCACTATTTAGTGTTTACATTATAGTGGTTATGTGAATGCTATTGATATTTAAATCACAGATTATACTTGCTTATCTTTTCTTGATCAACTTTTTCTTTATCTTTAAGCAAATACTGGAGCGCCTGGGTGGTTCAAATACTGGGGACCTGGGTGGTTCAGTCGGTTAAGTGTCCAACTTCGCCTCAGGTCATGATCTCACGGTTTGTGGGTTCGAGCCCTGCGTCGGCTTCTCTGCTGGAGCCTGTTTCAGATTCTGTGTCTTCCTCTCTCTCTACCCCTCCCCCGCTCATGCTCTGTCTCTCTCTGTCTCAAAAATAAATAAAAACTATAAAAAAAATCGAAGCAAACACTGTTTTTGTGTATCCTTACTCATTATGATTTTTTTCATGCAATTGTTCTGTTAATTTTTATTGTTAACTCCTATGTATTTGATCTCAATTAATTGAATTTCTGGACCTTACTTGAGAATTCTGGCTTTCACAGATGTTTTATGTTTGCTTTTCTTGGAAGCAGGGAGTATCAACTGGCCTGGCACTATCCTGGTACACTTTTCAGGGTCTCTATTGTACTGTGATTGTTTAATAACTAGTTATGTTTATTTGGTGCCACCCGAGGACTTGGTATTCTGAAAATCCCATAACGGCCTTTGTCCCTGAGACAACTTTGACTTTTTAGGAATGCTTCCTGTATAAAAATTGGATTTCAGTTCAGCCTTTTTAAAAAATATTTTGCTCTTTGGAAATTTCCCTACTTTCTGTAAACCCAGCAGTATTGTAAATATTAAGCTGTTTGGATGATCTAGTTATGTTTTTCCTGGAGGCCCTTCTAAGTTTGTATTAGTGCTGGAGATAAAGTTCTAGCCCACGTTTGCCTGTTGTGGAGGAACTTTAGGCACCCCTTTAGATGTGGGGAGTTCCTTGTATGAAGGGCTTCTCTGTTATTTGGATTACAATGTCTATTATCTCTTCTCTGTACCACCTATTACTTGGGTCCTGGATCCACTGAATTGTCTTCTTGTATCTATTTTCCATTTCTTTATTTCTTCCCTCCTTTCTGGAGAAGAGAAACTTTTACTTTATTGTTCAGTTCTTCTGCTGATGTTTTCATACATTCTGTTTGAATTCCCAAGAGTTTTGTTTGTTCTTTGAGTCTTTTTTTTTTTTCCCAATAGCATTTGGTACTTGTTTTATGGATGTTATATTTTCTCTTATTTATTTGAAGATGTTGGTGTTATTTTTCTTTTATTCTTACATACTGTTTCTTTCAAGATGCTTTTTCCCCTCCTTTTTTTTTTTGGTTACTGTTACTGTGTTCTGGCCCTTTTTTAAGTTTATTTATTTATTTTTGAGAGAGTAGGGAATGGGTAGAGAGAGAAAGAGAAAATTCCCAGCAGGCTCCACGCTGTCTCTTGGAGCGCAGTGTGGGAGTCGAACCCACGAACTGTGAGAACATGACTGGAGACGAATCAAGAGTTGGACCCTTAACCAACTGAGCCACCCAGGTGCCCCATTAGAGCCTTTCTTTAAATGGCTGATCCATAGCTATCTGTCTCTCTCTCTATTTTTAAGTTGATTTATCTACTTTGAGAGAAAGCATGTGTGCACGCATGTGAGTGGAAGAAGGGCAGAGAGAGAAGGAAAGAGAGAATCCCAAACAGGGGCTCTGTGCTCTCAGCGCAGAGCCTGACACGGCTTGATCTCATGACCTGTGAGATCATGACCTGAGCCAAAGCCAAGAGTCGGACGCTTAACTGACTGAGCCACCCAGCCGTCCCCATAGCATCTCTTAAGGAGTGGGGCACACCGGCTGACTGGAAGTTCTGTGCCAGTGAATGGGCTTGTTGTAGAGCAGGCTTCACTGTAGGGTTTTCTGACGAGGTTGTTGATTGTCAGCACTTTTCCACTGTCAGGGTTTTTAAGCAGGGCTGGCTTCATGAGCATGCAGCGTGTGCGTTTGCACAGCGCCCCGTGATTTCAGGGGTACCATGCTTGGTTTAGTGATGTGCTGTTGCCATCTTGAAATCCTTAGCTTTTAAGCAAGGGCTCCACATTTATATTTCATACTGGGGCCCACGCATTGTGCGCCTGTCTTTTCTTCTAGATTGTATTACATTTTGTTATAGGAGGCCTGTTTAGGCTCCTACCTACTGAGGATAATCCAATTACATAGGGAGAGATTTCTGGGGTTTGCTACTTAATAATACAGACTTTCAAGTAATTCTCCTGTTTTCAGTGGTGGTCCTGCCCTCATCTTTTCCTGGTGTGCCTGCGCTGCCCTCTCCAAAGAATTGCCCTTTATTCTTCTGCTCTAATTCTGTAGGAGTAGTCTCAGTCTGGGCTTGCTGCATTTCTGCTGGTACAACATTCTTAAAAACCTCATGGGTCTTCTGTGAAAGTTGAGGGGATTCATGCCTCAGACAAATGGGTTCTCCACACATCTTTCTACATAATGCGATTTCTTTCTCTGGCAGATGTTTGATTGCGTTCATGACTCACATACGTAATCTCTTGAGCAAACACTGTCCAGTCGCCCCTTTGACCTTCTCTCAGAGTCATTCATCAATGTGAATTTTCTAATTCTAGCATCATTTGCAATTTGGATAGACTGCGAACCTCCCGAATGATCAAGTGTGTGTTTCTTTTTGCTTAACATATCCTTTCTCAGTTTATCTCTTTCTTCTTGCATTTTACCATATGCTGCAGGGAGAAAACAGTCTACACCTTCAGTACTTTGCTTAGAAATCTCCTCAGCTAAATATGGAAGTTTTACTTTCCACCCAATAGTAGAACACAATTCAGCCAGGTTTTCTATCACTCTATAACAAAGATCACCTGTCTCCTAGTTTCCAGTAACATGTATCTTATTTTCTTCTGAGACCTCACGGAAGCATCTTTAACGTTCACATTTCTACCAAGATTCTGTTCATGATGATACATCATTTTCCAACTTGGTAGTGACAGGGAAAATCTGTTGCAAGATGGCCGACAGGACTGATAAGAAAACACCTGTCCCTGATCAAAGACTCCCCCTTTCAGGTTCTTCTTCCCACCGTGCTTGTCATGCACAGTAATGAGGAATGCGGAAGTAACAGGCTATAAATTGTTTCCTCTGCTAATGCTCTGGGCTTAGACCTTTGGAGAATGATCTCCTCTGAGCTCACCGGTGTAAAATAAACCTCCTGCCTTCCAAGATCTCTGAGTGCCTCTTAGCTCTTCCTCCAGGTGATTCAGACCAAATTCCATAACAACAGCTTTTGCTACCTTACTCTTCACTTCCTTCTGAGTCCTTACCAAAATTGCCCTTAACATCCATATTTCTACCAGCCACCTCTTGAAAGCACATTAGGTGTTTCCTATCTAGCACCACAAAATTCTTCCAGCCTCTGTCTGCTACCCAGTTACTAAGTTACTTCCCCATTTTAGGTATTTGTGTGAGTAGCACCCCTTTTCTTGGCACCAAAACCTGAATTAGTTTCCTGAAACTGCTATAACAATGTTCCACCAACCTAGTGGCTGAAAACAGCAGACATTTATTCTCTCACAGCTGTGGAAGTCTGATGCCTAAAACCAACATGTTGGCAGGGCTCTACTCACTTCACAGGTTCTGGGTGAGACTCTTTCCATGCGACTTCCTGTCTATTGGCTTGTGGCAGCATAATTCCCATTTCTGCCTCATCCTCACATGGCCTTCCCCTCTGTATCACTGTGTCTCAACTCTCACTCTCCTTTCTCTTAGAAAGACACTAAACCTAAAATTCCAAAAGATTCCTAAGATTCCAAAATCTGAGATGATCTGATCTTATGATGCTTAATTGCATCTTAGTGAATAGTATTACCAAATGGTATTACATTCGCAGATATCAGGGATTAGGACCTATCTTCCACTGAGGGTAAGCACCAAAGATGAATTTCAGTATATTTAAAAAGGTGAAAGCAAATTATAATATTGTGGACAGAAACACTCACAATATAAAAACAAACAACCAAAACATATAGTGATTTTTCTTGTTAAGCCATTTTTCTTCTCTTGATCCAGCTATTAAATATTTTAGAAGCTGTATTATTAGAAGGGCCCTTTCTATTGCCAGAATTAAAATACAATCAAACGTTGGAGAGTAGGCTTAAAATGAAAAAAAAAGTCATAAAATCAGAAGAGTTTTAGGGAGGTTCACATCCTTATTGATTTTTATGTTGTTGGTAGATTTATTGTCTATATAAGGCATAAGTCTTTTCTTTAAACATTAGCTGATGAAGTTCTCCAGTTCTCTCAAATCAAGGAGGATCCATTGCAACTGTCCTGGTACAGGTGGTCGCAAACGATGTGCTCGTACATGTTCTTTCTTCCCTCTCCCCCTCGCCTTTCTCCTTCCTTTGTTCCTCCCTCTTTTCCTTTACCTTTTCCCCCTCCTTTCCACTTCCTTCTTTTTGTCCCTGCTTGGCTTGAGTAGTTTTGATCATCTGCTTCTCAAAGCACTTTGTTTTTGAAAACTTTAACAAAGTTGATGATAAATAGTAATTTCTTTTAAATCTGTTGCAGAGTATAGTTTATGCCTTTCCTATTGGAGCAAATAATTAGGTGACATTGAAGTAGCAGTTAGAATAGAGCCAGTCCAATCAACAAATTAGCCAGGAATTTAGCCAGAGTTATGCAAGAGGCCATATTCTCAGGCTGTGCAGAATTTGACCTTTATTCTTGAACAGATTGCCACTGGTAGAAGAGATGTTGTACTAACAGAGAAATGATAATGACAACAACAGTGGCACTGTTGTAAACATATCCGTTTTTATGAATTTCACTTTGCTAGTTGTTTTCATCTCCAGAGTGATGAATTAGGTGTAACCTGCTTATTTATTCTTCATTTGCTGACTGCTAATTCCTTTCCTTCAAGGTTTGGTTTAGATATGGACATAACATTGTTAGGTATGAGTTTTATAAGTTAAGGTATAGAAAAATCAATTTCTTCTATGCTAGTGTGAATACATTGTGGGGGTCTTTGGCATACATTCATCATTATATTTGTTAGCAAACTTCCATAAGGAGTTTTTGTTATCTTGTTTTTGAGTGAGAGGATTCAGCAAAGCTGATAGTTTTGGATTCTGTTTGCTGATGAAATCCAGGCAGTGTGTTAAGGCAGCCATTAATGGGATAGGGCCAGAAATGAAAACTAATTCTTTGAAAAATTTTGAAAATCTTAAGCTAAAAGAGCAGATTTATTAACCTGTGTGTTTCAGTACTGGGTACAGTTTACTGTGGCAAAAGTGCTCTTTTTCCATTTGGAATATGACTTTATACCTTTAAACTCATTCTTACATGATTGTGTTATTTTTTTTCTCCTTTTATATGTTTGGCTAAATGTTTGAATTAGTCTGGGGGGTTGACTTGGTATCATTTTGAAGGATTTCGTCATGTGTTGTTATTTGTTACTCGTTGTATAGAGGGACTAAGAAATGAGATAGAATGAGGAGATAAGAGATGAAGCATTTATTCAGTGGGAAAGAATTCTTGTCACCTGATGCCGTGTCATGCCAATAAAACTTACTTTTTAAAAGAAATCAAATAGGCCTGTTTTAATTGTCAGATGTAGGGTCAATGAAAGATGGAGAAATGGAGTTTTGTCATTTTTGTTCTGTTTTGACAACGTAGATGCATATGGGATTATTTGTTCTTATTTGTGCTTCTCTGACATGTATAGTTAAGCCACTTTGGTGTGTTGGATTCTATAGGTCTTGGTGTGTCACTTGTGGTTCTGACCATTTCTCAGTCAGAACCTTTTCAGTGCATTGGTTGGCTGTTATCTCATTATCTTTATTTTGATTTCTTGCCCTGCACATTTCCTTTTGGAATGTCTGGAAATGCTTATAACTGCCTTATCCAATAGAATTGATTAGTTGTTATGAGAGGGATGTAATCTTGTGGCTTCAGAGAAAGTGGTGAAGCCTATATTGGAAAATCTTTCTCAATCAGACATCATAGCTAATTACCTTCTGTAAATTATGTTCACTCTAATTATAGACTTGCTCTTGGCCAAAGAATTTAGAAGGTGAGAAGCAACTGCTTTCTAATAGGTGGAATATAGTGGTTAATTGGTCTTTGAAGTTTCATTCCTTCCTTCCTGTTTCTTCTCTCTCTTTTTAAATACGGTAGTAATTTAATCCAAATACGACAATCAAATATTGGCTTTTAACCGTCTGTGTGGCACCGGATCCTGTTACTGTGCATATATTAATTTACTAGATGTGATTAATATGGGTTATTCTTGGTTTATTAATGGCCAACAATAATATAATGTTAATTGAGAAGTGTTTATCAGTTTGTGCCATAAGCTTAATTTAAATTTTTTTTTTGTATAAATCTTGGTTCAGATACCCGAATTGAGTTTTGTCATCAATATACCAATGATCATTACTTCAAAAAATTTGCTAATTTCCCATTTTTTGTGAAGTACTTATATTTGTTAATTGTGTAGTTCCTATTTACAGATGTATTTATTCAACAAATAATTTTCAATACCAATCATGTCCAGGCATATTAAGGCTATTAGACCCATGTATGTTTTATAATTTTGCCAAGGAGCTAGTATCTGGAGTGATTATGGTAATAGAGAATTGTTGGCACGTACTTTCAATAATCTTTGAAAAGCACCTTACTTTACACCTTTCTTGTCAGACCAAAATTTCTGGTTGGCAGTATGAATTGATGAATAACTATGTCAAGTTATACCAAGAGTGACCAGTTTGTGTCTTCTTTTCATCAGAATGCATGACTTATGACATATGAGTCTATGTATTATTGAGTTTTATATAGAAAACAAATCTTTGGGTAAAGAGTTGGGAATATACTCATTAGTTCAGTCTTTGATGAGATATTTTTCAGTAAGATTTGGGCTAACAGCAGATCTGACTCATGCTTCACCCTGCTCTTACAGAACTAAGTGACCTTGAACAAACTTCTTGACCTCTCTAGGCTTCAGTTTCCTCATTTATAAAATGACTGCATTGGAATGGCTTACCTTTCAAGTCTCTTCTTATTTAAAAACTCTATACTTTTATTTAAGGTGAAGCCATTTTCCTGAATCTTCTCTTTCTACTGATGGTTTTGGGTTTGACATTTTGAAAGAAAGTTATCATTCTGGTTAAATTTGGTTTTGACTAGTTTAAAGATAGGTTGTAAATTTTTGGCTCTATATTCTTGAAATAAAAATCTCAGGCCATGTAGGACTATCTGGTTATTCCTGTGTTTTCTTTTGGTAACTAGGCAGCCTTGTGTGCTACAATGTGGTTGTATGATTATGGTCAGTAACTTTGAAGTAAGCAAAGGGAGGTCGATTGGTCTAGTTTTAGCATACTATATCATAGAATAGCATTAAGAAAATTGGAAGGGTATTTTAGAAAATGATTTATTCCAGCTCTCTCATTTAACAGATAAAGAAACATGTCTAAAAATGTTTGTTAATTTGTATGCTGAGCTTGTATCAGGAAAAGAACATTGATCATAATCTTATTCATTCACTTAACAGACATGTCTGTTAGCCTATTAAGTAACCTCCTTATTTGAAGACCAGGTTTTAAATATTTTTAATGTACTTATTATGATGTCAGAAAATTCTCTCTCTTTAATGAAGAATGAAACACCTTTTTCACTTCCCAAATCTATTTGGCCTTCACGTCCTGTCCATTCCCTCTCTTCTTTATTCAGTCCTGTATAAGGCACCATTTGGGATACATGTATTCAATGGCAAGTAAAATTTCATCTTCCTGAATTAAACTTGGGATTTCTTTTGGATATCCATGTGAAAACCTTAATATGTAGTTGAATATGTAAATCTGGGGATCAGTCACGGCAAGGTTGGTGATATAAATTAATAAGTTGTACATAGATAATATTTAAGGTAATCTAATTAAGGTTAATTAGAGGTTGAAGAAGTTAAAGAAGAGATCTGATTCCCTGGGAACTTCTACATTTCAAAGTTAAGGCGGTGAAAAAGAGACAACAGAACAGAATTAGACGAAGCGGATAGGAAGAGAACCCTGTAAACAAAATATTCCAAGAAGGAAGGGGTGGATTTGGCATGATGATGGCTGAAGCAGTGGCTGCAGGTTTTTGAATCTTCTTAGGTTTTCTTGCAAAATTAAGACTAAGAAATAGAAAAAAAGTTATAATCACTATATTCAATAACAAAAAAAAGTAGATGACTGTTGTTTGAATGAATTCTAGATCCTAAGTGGTAGAGCTGAACTATTGACAACAATGAGACATTTATGTCTATCACATCTGTGTTGGAGCAACGAAGTGGGATATAAAGAGAATTTAGGGTGGTCCCAAGAGCTGAGTGATTCAGACAGAAATTGCTGCCCTTGAAGAACCATTGCCAACAGAGTAGAGGACTTGGAAGACAGATTTGAGGATAATACCTGAAACTGTAGGAGTGCTCTGATCCCTCATTTCTCTTGGAAATGAATACCTGGCAAAAGCACCCTTCCTGAAGTACAGAGGTGCATGGTGAAGGGAAATGGTAAGGAGTAACGCAACACACTAAAGGAGGGAGAATGTTCAGGCACTGGTAAAGGAAGGGGCTCAGAGAAAGCAGATATCAGGAAGTACTGGAGAAATGGCTACCCTGATTGTAAACACATACACACAGCACGCGCGCGCGCACACACACACACACACATTTTATTACTTTGTAATAACAGTACAAGAGGAAGCGCTCAAATTATAATGCTAGGGAAGTTTTTCAGGTCCACCTCATTCCTTATCCAAGAACCTCTTCCTAAAAGTCAGTTGGAACATGGGTAAGAGAAAAGGACTGTGGCGGGATCATGTACAAAGATAGAAGCATTTTGAAGAATAGCATAAATCAGAAGCAAAATGGTTCAGAAATGAGAAAAGATAACAGTTAAATAAGAAGAGATAACTGACAAACACAGAAAGAGAAGTAAAATTAAAAAAACAAAACCTCACAGCATGAGGACTAAGCTCGAAAGAATAATGCAATGAGTGTAGTGCTGTTGGAAGAAAAAAAAAGATGGCAAAAAGAAAAATGAAAAATATCAAATAAACGAAGAAAGGATTTGAGAAAAAGGAATAATTATAGGAAGTAAGCAGAACTGACCCAATGTGTGTACAAATGGAGTTCTTGAAGAAAAAAACTGAAGAGGTGAAACAGGTTCATGAAAACACAAAATTCATCAAACTTTCAGGAGATAAAAGAAGACTAGGACCTTAGATTTTGATAGTATACATTTATACCTGGAAAATAGACCCCAGACAGTCAATTGTGAGAAATATTCTAGTGACTTCAAAGAAAGAACTTCCAAAAGAACATTTCAGATATCTAAATGTAATCACTTTGCTTGCTGTAATTTTGCCCAGGATGGTTCATAGCTACGCTTCTTTTCCTTGTGTTATTAATAATAGTAACCCCCTATGCTCTCAAAAGTCACCCAATTTGGAAAATAAAGTTTGGGCAACCAAAATATAAGGTAAAGGAAATTGGATTCATGTCAGACTTCTAAAAAACAAATTTTGTGCCAAAAAATAATGTAACACAATTAAAATACTCAAAGAAAGAAGATGTGAATTGAGGAATTTTATATGGCTAACTGATGTTCAGTTGTAAAAGAGCCAAATCGTTCTCAACATTCAAAAACTTAGAGAATGTTATTCTAATGGTCTTTTTATGAGGAATCTTTCTGACATTTCAATGAATTCCAAAACATAAAATAGTTAAACCAGCGTTCTCTGATAAAAATGAAACAAAATTAGAAATGAATACAAAATTGAAGAAATAAAACACCATCCAGCCTAGGAATTAAAATGACATAAACAGACTATTTTTTTTTTTGTTTTGCCAGATTTTTAATTGAGATAAAGTTCATGTAATATAAAATTCATCACTTAAGTCATTTAAAGTCTGTAATTCTGTGGTTTTTAGTATATTCACAATATTGTTAGTCACTAATACGTGTTGCCAGACATTTTTCTCATCTCAAGAAGCAACCCCTTGTGCAGTTACCCTGATCCCCCCTCCTCCAGCACCCAGCAACTGCTAATCTACTTTCTGCCTCTGGGTTTGCCTACTTTAGACATTTCATGTAAAATGGAATCATGCAATATATGGCTTTTTGTGTTTGGGTATTTCCATTTAGCATAATGTTTTCAAGGTTTAGCCATGTTATGATAAGTATTAGTACTTCATTCCATTTGTAGATGAATAATATTCCATCGCGTGGATAATACTGCAGTTTACCCAACCCATTAGGTGTTATTTGCATTGTTTCTGCATTTTGGCTATTATTCATTACATTGAGATGAACGTTTGTGTACAAGTTTTTGTATGGATGTATGTTTTCAGTGCCCTTGGGTGTATAACTAGGAGTGAAATTTCTGGAACATTTGAAAACTCTATATTTATTTTTGAGGAACTGCCAAACTATTTTGCACAAGGGATGCACCATTTTGCATTCCCACCAGCAATTGCGACTT
Source organism: Crocuta crocuta (assembly GCF_008692635.1). Taxonomy (NCBI): domain Eukaryota; kingdom Metazoa; phylum Chordata; class Mammalia; order Carnivora; family Hyaenidae; genus Crocuta; species Crocuta crocuta. The sequence continues at coordinate 4,192,571 of NW_027531905.1, read as the reverse complement.
TTTCAGTTTCTTCCCCTCCTTGCCGACACGCTCTGTTTTGTGTTATAGCTCTCCTAGTGGATGTGAGTGGTTTCAACTTGAATTTCCATAATAGCTGAGGATGTTGGACATTTGTGTCTTTGGAGAAATAACTGTTTAGTTTTTTGCCCATTTTAAAATTTGTCTTTTTGTTGCTGAATTATGAGACTTGTTTTTATATATTCTGGATATTAGAACTGTATCAAATACATTATTTGAAAATATGAAGTGGGCTGCCATTTTGCCTTCTTATTAGTGTCCTTTGATTCACAAAAGTTTTAAATTTTGATGNTTTGCTTGCGTTCATGGTGTCGTATTTTCAGAAACCATTGCCTAATGCAAGATTATAAGGATATGCACCTATTTTTTCTTCAACAGTGTGTTTTAGTTCTCATATTCAGGTGTTTATCCACTTTTACTTAATTTTTATATATCATGTGGGGCTCTAGATTTATTACTTCTTATGTGGCTTTGACTTTCCTACCATCATTTGTTGATAAGATTATTTCTTTGCTCTTGAAATGCCCTTGTGACTTTGTCAAAAATCAGTTGATTATAGACAACACACCTACTTTGGAACTTTTATTTCTATTTTCCATTGAACTAAATCCCTATCCTTATGCCAGTAACACACTGTTAGGTTACTGCAGCTTTGTGCTGAGTTTTGAAAGGGAAAATACAAACCTTCCAACTTTGCTCATCTTTTCAAAATTGTTTTAAGTATTCATAATCCCTTGAAGTACTGTGTGAATTTTAGAATCAGCTTGTCTGTTTCTGCAAAATAAATTTGCAGAATTTTGATAGGGATGGTACTAGAATTTTGGTACACTAGATGGTACACTAGAATTTTGATAGGGATGGTACTAAATCTATAGATAAATTTGGGTATTAGTCACAGCACATTAAGTCTTCCATTCCAGTAATACAGGATATCTTTCCACTAAGTTTCTAAAGTGTTTTATAGTTTTTAATGTAAAACTTTTGTATTTCTTTGGTAAAATTTGTTCCTAGGTGTTTTTTCCCATGCTATTGTACATAGAATGTTTTTCTTAATTTTATGTTTGGATTGTTCATTGCAAGTATATAGCAATACACATGATTTTTGGTTCACCTTGTATCTTATAACTTTGCTGAGCTTATTTATTGGGTCTAATAGTATATTATTTATTTGATCTAATAATTTTACTGTAGTTTCTAACATATATAAAATCATGTCTTCTCCAAATAGGAATAGTTTCACTTCTTCATTTCTAATCTAGTAATTTCTAAGGATACCTTTTATTAATTTTTCTTGCCTAATGTCTTTGCTAGACCTTCAGTACAATGTTAAATAGAAGTCTCAGGAGTGGACATCCTTCTCTTGTTTCTGCTGTTAGGGGAGAGGGTTTAGTCTCTTGCCAAGAGTATGATGTTAGCACAGATGTCCCTTATCAGATTGTTTAAGGATGTTGCTTTCTATTTTTAGTTTGTTGAGTATTTTTATCAAGAAAGTATGTTTGATCTTGTCACTGTTTTTTTTTCTTTTTCTTTTTTTTTTTTGCATACTGAGATGGTCATGTGGGTTTTTTCCTTTTTGTTTTTAACATGGTGTATTAAATGGATTGCTTTTTGTATGTTGAACCATCTTGGCATTCTTGAGATAAATTCCACATGGTCCTTAGTGCATAATCCTTTTAAAATGCTGTTGGATTCTCTTTGGGGCTATTTTATTGAAGAACTTTGCATCTATATTTATAAGGCACATTGTTTTGTACTTATATTGTCTTTATCTGGCTTTGGATTAATATAACACTGTTACTCAATCTTTCATGTTATCAGACTGAAGATAACTATTAAATTTTTCATCTTCTTATTCCCAATGCTTAGCAGTCTGGCACTTAGTAATTGTGTAAATTAAATAACGATGCTTACTGAGAAAATTTGGTACAAAATAATGACATCTGGGAAAATTTTAGGTCATCAGTAACCAAATATTCATAGTACTTGGAGAGTCTACATTTTCTACCTTGATTTACAATGAATATTACTGAATATCTTCTATCATTTAAAAACTATGAAGTACATATTAAATATAATAGTAAAAATTTTAGTTCAGATCGTTAAATAATTATAGAAACCCATTATGTCAGTGATGAGAATTTCAGAATAATCCAGCAAGCATTTGTTGATGGCTGGTATGTTCTCAGATACTATACAAAGCACTGAATTGATATTCCTTCTGTATAGAAGATATAGCCATGGATAAAATGTTCATTGTCATTTAATAGATAATGTCATAGAACATTGTGATTACTTGTATCTCTAAGAAAATACCTTTTTATATGAATTACTCAGTACATTGTACTCTGTGCTTTTTTAAGCACATCAGTACTTTTTTAAATTAATGATTTATGTCATTATTTAGGACTGTAGTTACTGAATTATTAAATTTGATCATTGAAATGGTTCATCATCATCTTTATTTTTTAATGTTTTATTTATTTTTGAGAGAGAGAGAGAGACAGCATGAGTAGAGGAGGGTCAGAGAGAGAGGGAGACACAGAATCTGAAGACAGTCTCCAGGCTCTGAGCTGGCCGTCAGCACAGAGCCCGACGCGGAGCTCGAACCCATGAACCGTGAGATCATGACCTGAGCTTTAGTTGGACGCTTGACTGAGCCTCCCAGGTGCCCCATCATCACCTTTAATTTGTAGTTAATCAGGTGAAAGTAGAACACCTCAGTTTTATTTAGTGGATCTAGGTTTGTTTGCTTTGCTCAGACTAATTAACTGTGAGGCTTTTGGACCTTTTTGGTTCTCAAGTTTCCTAGAGTAGTTAATAATAGGTAATGTTGAGAGAGAAAAAAAGTAAATTAGTATTTGATTAGTTAAGTTTGGAAAATGCTGGTTTTGGTAAAGTTCAACATATTTCCTTCTGGGTTTGTCCAAAATTTAATATATTTATATATGCTGTTCATGTCTATAGTTTGACCATAGTTGCCTATTTTTGTATGAGCTTCTCCTAAATCACTGGCCAGCCTGAAGGTAGAACATACGCATCCCAAGAATTGCCTGAGATGATCCACTATGATATGGAAAGAAGATGTCAGAATATCTATTACTATTTACATTTTTTAATCTTGAAAAGTAAGAGAAGATCTGTGTTAATATTTAGCACATGGATTGATGCCTTTGGCCTCCCTAAGTCCTTGTATGAAACGGTCACATATTATTTGTGAGATAACCTGACATGAGTGGGAGATCCAAAGTGATGAGGTGGTAGCAATACTATCATTTATTTGCTTGTTTTTAGTGTAAAGAGTGCATCACTTGCTTAACCAGGTAATTGGACTGTTATGTTATTTAGTGTTTAGTAAAACAACTCTCAGTAGAAGTGGAAAAATTACTTCAGAAAGATTGCTGCCCTGAGCCATAGATTGATAATCACACCAACAAAAATCTATATTTATAACAAGTGCCTCTGGTGATTCTTTGTGTTTAGGCAGTTTTGGGAAAGAGTGATTTAGTCACACTAAGGTATATAAAGGGATGTACCAGAACGGGAAATTAGATGTTAATAATTAAAGAGAACCTGTTAAGTCAGTAAGGTATAATAAATGAGGGTAGCAGTAAATGGACAAAAATGATTGGCATTATCTTTTATTCTAAATATAGTTGAAGTTTAATTTCTCTCAGAGTCCTTTGGGGTGATGATGCAGTCAGTCATTCAGGGTTTCAAGCTGGCAGGGGATGTGCCATCTACGGAAGCTGGTTTTCATGGTCATCTTGGGCATTCACATCTAGCAGTCACGTAGGGGATGAAAGGCAGGGTGTGGAAGATGTGTGGGAGGTTTTTGTGATTCAAACCTGAAATGCTGTATATCACTTCTCCCAACATGATATTTTTAAAATAAATCCCACTTGGTTGACATGTGTTATTCTATTTATGTATTGCTAGACTCAATTAGCTAATATACTTTGTTGACAATTTGTTTCTGTATTTATAACAGAATGGTTCATTCTTTTCTTTTAAATATTTTTGCAGAGTTTAGTATAAGGGATATACTGTCTTAATAAAATATGTGGGGAAGTATTCCTTCATTTCCTATTCTCTGGAAGAGTTTGTGTAAGATTTCTGTTACTTATTTCTTTTTCAATTTTTTTATTAAAAATTTTTTCTTAATGTTTATTTATTTTTGTGAGAGAGAGAGAGACAGAGTGTGAGCAGGGGAAGGGCAGAGAGAGGAAGACACAGAATCTGAAGCAGGCTCTGAACCATCAGCACAGAGCCCAGTGCAGGGCTAGAACCCATGAACCACGAGATCATGACCTGAGCCGAAAAAGTCAGACTCAACCTACGGAGCCACTAGGTGTCCCCTGTTACTTCTTTCTTAAATGTTTATTAAAATCACCTGTTAAGTCATCTAGGCTTAGAAATTCCTTGGTCAGAAGTTTTTTGTTTGTTTTTTCATTAATGCAGCTTCAGTTTCTCTTGTCTGTATGTAGGACTATTCAGACTTTTTATTTCATCTTTTTAAAAATTTTGATGTGCTTTTTCCTAGGAGATTTTAAATTTTATTTGAAATTTCATTTTTTGATATATTGCATAGTATCTTAATTTTTTTAAAGAAATATCTGTGAGTTAATGTAACATCCTAATTCATGTATGATGTTGGAAATTTGGATTTTTAATTTTTCTCAATTTTATTTATATCATCAAATTGCATTTCCTTTCTTTGGATTATTTTTTTTAAAGATTCTTTTGTTACATGGCTGTTTAATCTTTTTAATCTGTCCCATTTTTTTTTTAAGTGTTGTTTTAATTTTTTGTTTTTTGTTTTGTTTGTGTTTTCTGTAGTTTTTTTCCCCCTCTTTTTATTATAGTCTCTTTTTTCTCCCCATTATCTTTCGGTTGTCTAATCCTCCTTTCTGCTGTGTTTCATTTACTGTTTACCTCATCTGTTGAGTTACTAATAGTGCATATTTCTCAGCTGTAAAATTTCTATTTCATGAATTCTAGTTCTGTGATGAAAATCTGTATCCTATAAATTTCTTTATTTCTCCTCTACTTTCCTGAACCTATGAGTTGTACATTTTTTCAACTCTTTGACAGCTAATATATAAATCGCCCATGGGCCTACTCCTTTTGTCTTTTCTGTTTCCTGTGTTTTTGGTCTCATCTGCTGACATCACTGATACTTATGTTTTGAAAGCTATACAGTGTTTGAAAAATTAGAAAGTCGTTGTAGGATGTTAACATTCTCCAAAGAGAGTTCATCCTTTCCTTCCCTAAGAAGGTAGAATGGGGAGGTGATCACCGTAATCCAGTGATTTTCCAACTTTGTTATGCATTAAACTACTGGCATGCATTTATTACTAGAGAAGTAGTAAAAAATACGTAGAAGCCCAGGCTCATTGAAGTAACATGGGCCTTCTTGTCTCTTTGAGTCAAGTCCAGAATTGCCAAATGTCCCAAGAGACACCACCACTGCCTTATGTTTTCTCATTTCTGAGTATGATTTTCCTCTCTCAGTTATTGTTTTGCTGTAATTTTTCATTGTTTCAGTCCTCCCTAATGCTTTTAACAGAACTTTGTTTTTTCTCTTTCCTTTTAGCCTTTGATGTACCACAAACCACTCAGTCATTCATGAATGCACAAATCAGTGATTTTATTTTGTAAACAGAAGAACAAATCATGATTTATTTTTTTGTTTTTGTTTTTCAGGAAAAACATAAACAAGAATTGGAAGACATGAGGAAAGCTGGTCATGAAGCTCTGAGTATCATTGTGGATGAATATAAGGTAGAGATTTGGGAGTCTGTTTTCCTTTTTAAACTTTAGCATACTTTCATAAAACTTATACACATAGGCATATGAAAACATACACAAATTACAGAATTACAGTGGTCTTATTTTGATATAGTATTCTTTTCAGTTGTCTGATGTGTTTATTGAAAACATACTTAGTAGATTAGAGGTAATGCTAGATGTTGCTCTGTGTTTGAGAAGTTACGGATTTTTTTTTTTTTTTTTTTTTTTTTTTTGAGAGGGAGACTGAGTGTGAGTGGGGAGGAGGGACAGAGAGAGAGAGAAGAAAACATAGAATCTGAAATAGGCTCCAGGCTCTGAGCTGTCAGCAGAGAGCCCTGTGTGGGGCTCCAACTCACTATGTGAAATCATTACCTGAGCTGAAGTCAGACATTCAACGTACTGAGACACCCAGGTGCCCTGAGTAGTTGTGGAATTTTTAAGAATTCAGAATCTGAAGCTGAAGAAGTTCAGGAACAAAATACTGTAGAATTAATTGCTAGATTAGATTTTTTCTTTACTCTGGTGCTACATCTTTTAGAAAAAAAAGGCAGGATATAAATCTGCGAAATATTATGGGTGAAGGGGATTAAGAAAAAAATATATTGTGGGGAGCCTGGGTGGATCAGTCAGTTAGGTAGATGACTCTTCATCTCAGCTCAAGTCATGATCTTATGGTTCGTGAGGTGAAGCCCCATTTTGGGCTCTGCACTGACGGTGCAGACTCTGCTTCGGATTCTCTCTCTCCTTCGTTCCCTGCCCCTTCCTGCTCTTTCTCTCAAAATAAAAACTTAAATATTGTTGTGAATATTGTTCCGGAAATCATGATAATGTCAGCATCAGGGACATATACAGTATTATTCTTTGATTCTGTGTCTGCACAAGAATGTAAATTTGCCTCCTAGTTCACTTTGTGTCATGAGCTAATACTGTGAACCTATTTTCTCTTATTGGTGTTATAATACCTGATCAAAGGAAATCTTTTTCCCCCTAATTTTCATGTTATATCGTGAAGAATATGTTCTTGTTGAAATCAAACTCAAACAATTCTCCCCAGACGTAACCACTGTTAGTGTTTGATGTGCATCTTTCTAAAGGTTTTACTCCATTTTTGCATATGTATATGTGCTAATATCATGTTATGTAATTTTGATTTGTTTTTACATAAAATATTATTCCACTTAGTCTATTCTTTTGCTTCTGTGTTTACTCATTATGACTTAGAGATATTTTAGTATCAGTATGTATCAACATTTCTTTTTTCATACTATAGTGTTCCATAGTATATATGACCATAATTAACTCTACCTGTACAGGTAAGCATTCAGGTTTTTTTTTTGTTTGCTTGTTCATTACTACATTAAATGTTATTTTTTTTAATTCTTCTATCACATGTGGAATACAAAAATATTTTTATTGTTGATTAAACTTCATCCTTGGATTTGTTAGAAATTAATGTCATTTTAGTTAGCTAATAATTTATTTTCAAAAAGCTTCTTGTAACAAGTCCTTTGAATAAAAGTAGAAAAAGAGGCCGATCCAGAATTATTTTAACTAAAAACACTTTTTTTTTAACCTATGGTAGATAGTCTACTTAGGTATGTCTTGGGACATGAAAGGTAATTTTTGTGACCACACTCAATATAGGAACGGGTGCCATTGTTGAGACAGTCATTAAAAAATGTCACGTTTTTACAGCTATGATTATTGGCTCTTTTTTATAATATTTTGAATTTTTAGCTCTTCTAATATAAACCAGCTTTACAGTTATTGCATTGGGTAAAAGTACAGGATCTATTTTGAACTATCACCTTTCCCCCCCTACAGCTAAGGGTGGGAAGAATTAAAATACTGGAATTTACATAATTTTCCTAGTGTATTAAGTGATATATTCTTAGGTGACATTACATTTTACTTATTTTTATTTATGAATCTAAAGTAAATATTTTGAAAGCATTTACGTTGTGTTTCGTTTACACTTGTGTTTTTATGAATAGCTCAGTGTTTGATATTTTAAATCCTTTTTGATTCTAGCTCCACGTTTCATTTTCTGAAAGCAAGCTTATTATGTATTGAATTCTTGTGTGTTTTTTTAATGTTTATTTATTTATTTAGAAAGAGAAAGCATGAGCAGGAATGAAGAGAGAAAGAGAGAGAGAGAAAGAGAGAATCCCAAGCAGTTTGTTCCCTGTACTTAATAGTCTCTTATGGTTTTCCTCCCTCTCTGTTTTTATCTTATTTTTCCTTCCCATCCTCTATGTTCATCTGTTTTGTTTCTTAAATTCTACGTATGGGTGAAATCATGAGATATTTGTCTTTCTCTGACTGACTTATTTCACTAAATAATACATTCTGGTTCCATCCATGTTGTTACAAATGACAAGATTGCATTCTTTTTGATTGCCAAGTAATATCCATTGTATCTATACACCACTTCTTTTTTAATCCATTCATCTATCGATGGACATTTGGGCTCTTTCCATACTTTGGCTATTGTTGATAGTGCTGCTATGAACATTGGGGTGCATGTGTTCCTTTGAAACATCATTTTTGTGTCCTTTGGATAAATGAAATTGCTAGGTCGTAGAGTGGCTCTATTTTTAATTTTTTTGAGGAACCTCCATACTGTTTTCCAGAGTGGCTGCACCAGTTTGCATTCCCACTAGCAGTGCAAAAGGGTTCCTCTTTCTCTGCATCCTCACCAACATCTCTTATTGCCTGAGTTGTTAATTTTAGATTCTGACAGGTGTGAGATAGTATCTCATTGTGGTTTTGATTTGTATTTCCCTGATGATGATGATGTTGAGCACCTTTTCATGTGTCTGTTAGCCATCTGACTGTCTTCTTTGGAAAATTGTTGATTTATGTCTTCTGCCCATTTCTTCACCTGATTATTTGTTTTTTCGGTGTTGAGTTTGATAAGTTCGTTATAGTTTTTGAATACTAACCCTTTATCCGTTATGTCATTTACAAATATCTTCTCCCATTCGGTTGGTTGCCTTTTAGTTTTGTTGATTGTTTTCTTTGCTCTACAGAAGCCTTTTATCTTTCTGAAGTCCCAATAGTTCATTTTTGCTTTAATTTCTCTTGCCTCTGGAGACATGCTTAGTAAGAAATTGCTTCAGAAGAGGTCAAAGAGGTTGTTGCCAATTTTCTCCTCAAGGATTTTGATGGTTTCCTGTCTTAAATGTAGGTCTTTCATCCACATTGAATTTATTTTATGTATGGTGTAAGAAACTGGTCCAGGTTCATTCTTCTGTATGTTTCTGTCCGGTTTTCCCAATACCATTTATTGAAAAGACTTGTCATTTTTCTCTTGAATATTATTTCCTGCTTTGTCAAAAATTAGTTGGCCATACATTTTTTAGTCTATTTCTGGGTTCTCTGTTTTGTTCCATTGATCTATGTGTCTGTTTTTGTCCCAGTACCATATTGTCTTGATGATTACAGCTTTGTAATAAAGCTTCAAGTCCGGAATTATGATGCTTCCAGCTTTGGTTTTCTTTTTCAACACTATTTTCGCTATTCGGAGGTCTTTTGTGGTTCCATGCAAATTGTAGAATTCTTTTTTCTAGCTCTGTGGAAAATCCTGGTGTTATTTTGATAGGGATTGCATTGAATGTGTAAATTGCTTTGGGTAGTAGAGACATTTTAACAATATGTGTTCTTCCACTCCTAAGCTTGGAATGTTTTCCATTTCTTTGTGTCTTCTTCGGTATCTTACACAAACCTTCTGTAGTTTTTAGTGTACAGATCTTTTACCTCTTTGGTTAGCTTTATTCCTAGGTATCTTAAGGTTTTTGGTGTAATTGTAAATGGGATTGATTCCTTGATTTCTTTCTGCTGCTTCATTGTTGGTATATAAAAATGCAACGGATTTCTGTACATTGATTTTATATCCTGCAGCTTTGCTGAATTCATGTATCATTTCTAGCAGTTTTTTCATCAGGAGCCATAGAAACCAGAAGGAAATAAAGCAGTACTGAAAGAAAATAGGTGTCAATCCAGATTTATATATCCAGTAAAAATATACTTCTGAAATGAAGAAATCCATATGTTCTCACATGAAGGAAAACTAAGAAAATTTGTCAGAGGAGACCTACTCTAAAAGAATGGCTCAGGGGCGGCTGGGTGGCTTAGTCAGTTAAGTGTCCAACTTTCGCTTGGGTCATGATCTTGCGGTTCGTGGGTTCGAGCCCCACGTCGGGCTCTGTGCTGACTGCCAGCTCAGAGCCTGGAGCCTGTTTCAGTCTGTGACTCCCTCTCTCTCTGACCCTCCCCTGCTCGTGCTGTCTCTCTCTCTTTCCTAGAAATAAATTAAAAAAAAAAAAAAAAGAATGGCTCAGAAAGTTATCCAAACAAAAGGAAATGATGAAGCAATTATGGAACATTAGGAAAAAACAAAGGAAAGGACAAGATTTAGGGTTAATGTAATAGACTATCTTTTTTAAGTTTTCTAAATTATGTTTGTTAAATTAAAAAATATATATAACATTGTCCAATGTAACTTCAATATATGTAAAAGAACATTTTAAGAAAATTATATTGTCAATATGGGAGAGTAATAGACATAATGTAAAAGGTTTTACACTTGATTTGAACTGGTAAAATGCCAACCAGTAATGGTGTGATTTTTTTTTTTTTTAAGAAGTAATGCAAATTTATTTACTTCTACGGTCTATTACATGATAAGGCTTGGGATTATTTAGAGTTTGAGTGCAAGATTTGAAACTATCAAAACCATTTGGAGCTGGTTTACATTTGTATTTCAAAAACTATAGTAAGTTTAAAATGTAATAGAAAAACTTTTCTCCATTTTTCATTGTGATTTCTAAGAACCTGATGTAATCAGTAATGATGAACACAGAGGAAAGTTTATTATAATTATATATTTTGATTTTGAGTAGGCTAGTGATATTTTAATATTTTATAACTTTTATTTTTGAACAACTTTATTAAGATATAATTCACATATTATAAAATTCACCAACTTAAAGTTCAGTAGTTTTTACCTTTTCACAGAATTATATAGTCTTCACCAGGATGTAATTTCAGACCATTTTCAACACTTTATATGAGACCTTATTTCTGTTAGTGGTCATTTTTCACTCCTTGCCCAACTACGTGTTTTCCAGTCCTTGGTAACCATTAATCTACATTATGTCACTATAGTCATAGTGAGTATAGTCATTATGATTACATAATGTTTTCTAGACATTTTATATATGTGGAATCATACAATCTGTGATCTTTGTGATTGATTTCTTTCACTTAGGGTAATGTTTTCAGAGTTCATCCATGTTGTTATATGTCTTAGCATTTCATTTGTTTTTTATTATTCAGTGATACTGCCTTGTATAGATATACTACATTTTATTTATCCTTTAATCAGGTGATGACCATTTTGATTGTTTTCACTTTTTGACTATTATGAATAATACTGTGTAGATGTATATTTTTATTTCTCCTGGGAATATACATAAGTTTGTATGTTACTGGATTGTATGGTTACATTTAACATTTTGAGGAACTACCAGAATGTTTCCTGTTGCACCATTTTATATTCCAACCAACAGTGACTGAGGGTTCTAATTTCTCTCTATCCTTACCAATGCTTGTTATTTTCCATTAAAAAAAATAAACTGTGCCATTGGGTTTAATTGGCATTTAAGGCTTTGATCCGTCCTGAGTTAATTATTATCTATGGTGTAAAGAAGGGCTAGAACTTTTGTTGGTTGTTGTTGTTGTTGTTGTACATATCCAGTTATTCCCAGCTTCATTCACAGAAAAGACTCTTTTTCCTCATTGAATTGTCTGGAGACCCTTGTCAAACATTAATTAACCATCAGTGTGAGGATTTATTTGTAGACTGATTTCCTTTCCATTGAACTATATGTCTCTCTTCATGCAACTACCATACTTTTTTTTGTTTTATTTATTTATTATAGTTTATTGTCAAGTTGGTTTCCATATAACACCCAGTGCTCATCACTAGTGCCCTCCTCCATGCCCATTACCCTCCTTCCTGTCCCCCCACCCTCATCAGCCCTCGGTTTGTTCTTGGCTTTCAAGAGTCTCTCATGGTTTGCCTCTCTCCCTTTCCCCCACCATTTCCCCCCTTCTTCTCCTCCATGGTCCTCAGTCAAGTTCCTCCTAATCCTCCTACACGTGCAGACATATGGTATCTGTCCTTCTCTGCCTGACTTATTTTGCTCAGCATAACACCCTCAATGTCCATCCATGTTGCTACACATGGCCAGATTTCATTGTTTCTCATTGCCATGTAGTATTCCATTGTATAGATAAACCACATCTTCTTGATCCATTTGTCAATTGATGGCTCTCAATTACCATACTTCTATTGCTATAGCTTTATAGTGTGTTTTTGATATCAGGAAGTGCACATTGTCCAACTTTGTTCTTTTCCAGATTGTTTTGTATATTCTAGGTCACTTGCATTTCAATATGTATTTTAGTATCAGCATGTGAATTTTTAAAAACATCCAAGTAGGATTTGATTTGCATTGAATATATAGACCAATTGGGAGAGTATTGCCATATTAATATTATTAAGTTTTATGATACGCAATGATGAGATGTCTTTGTATTTATTTTATCCTCTTTAATTCCTTTCAACAGTCTATTGTAATGTCCCCTGTGTAATTTATTCTTTTTGATGCTATTGTAAAATGAATTTTTTCTATTTCATGTTCAGATTCTTCATTACTAGCCAATAATAACAGAATTGATTTGTGTATTTGTTATGATATATATGTTCATTAGTTCTAATAATTTTTAATAGATTTCTTAGGATTTTCTGTATATAAGATCATGCCACCTGTCACCCGCACTCTTTCCAGTGTGAGTGCCTAATTGTCCTGGAGAGACCTCCAATTCCATTTGAATAAGAGCTGCAAGAACATACATCCTTGTCATTTTCCTGATCTTAGGAGGACAACATTTAGGTACTAACCATTAAATATGTTTTAAGTGAGTTTTCAATAGGTAGTCTTTATTAGGTGGAGAAAGTTCCTTTTATTTCTAGTTTGTTGAAAAAAATCTTTGATCATGAAAGGTTGCAGAGTTTTGTCCATTGCTATTTCTGTGTCTTTCGAAATGATTTTGTTTTTCCTTATGAATGTGGTGTATTCCATTTGGTGTTTAGATGTGAAATCAGCTTTCCTGGGGCACCTGGGTGGGTGACTCACTCAGCTGAGCATCCAACTTTGCTCAGTTGCCTTGCTCTCTCTCTCTTTCTAAAATAAAAAATAAAAAAAATTTAAAAAAATCAGTCTTGCATTCCTGAGGTAATATGACTTGGTCATGGTGTGTATATTTTTTATGTGTTACGTTAATAAATTTATTAATATTTTGTTGAATATTTCATCTTTATTCACAAGGGATATTGGTTTGTAGTTTGGTGTCTATCAGATTTTGCTATCAGTGTAATAGTTTACTCAAAATGAGTTTGGATTTGTTCTCTTTAACCTTTTGGAAGTGTTGGTAACAGATCAGTATTAATTTTTTGTTAATTTTGTAGTATTCACTAATGTAACCTGGTGGTACTGGACTTTTTTTTGTGGGAGTTTTTTCGTGTGTGTGTGTGTGCGCGCGCGCGCTGTGGGAGGCGGGTGGGCAGACAGAGAGGGAAAGAGAGAATTCCAAGCAGGCTCTGCACTGTCAGCAAAGATCCCATGTGGAGCTGATCCTATGATCTGTGAGATCATGACCGGAGACAAAATCAAGATTCAGATGCTCAGTGGATTGAGCCACCCAGGCATCCCTGTTTTTTGTGTTTGTTTGTTTGTTTGTTGTTGTTGTTGTTTTAATAAATTCAATCTCTTGTTATTGATCTCTTCAGATTTTCTGTTTTCCTTCTTGAGTTTGGTAATTTTAGTTTTCTAGGAATTTACCTCTTTTATCTAAGTGATCTAATTTTTAGCATATAGTTGTTTATAGTATGTTCTTACAGTGCTTTTATTTCTATAAAGTAAGTAGTGATATCTCCTCTTTCATTTCTGATTTTGTAATTTGAGTCTTCCCTCTTCTCCATTTAGTCAATTTATCTAATGGATTGTTCATTCTGTTTGCATTTGCAAATTATTAACCTTTGGTTTTGTTCATTTTCTCCCATTTTCTATTCTCTAATTTGCTAATTTTCACTCTAACTTTTTTTGCCTGGCCTTCTTCCTATTTTGGCCTTAGTTTGTTATTTTCCTAGTTTGTTAAAATGGATAAGTAGATGATTGATATAATATATTTTTTTCTGATTAATATAATTAATCTTTTTTCTTTTTAATATAGGCATTTATATTTCCTTATATAGGCATTATATTTAGTCATTATATTTCCTCTTGATTCTCGTCTATTTGTATTGTCATTTTTTTCATGTGGAAGAATTAATAATCCTCATTGTGATTTCTTCTTTAACACATTGTTTCTTAGAAAAGTGTTGTGTAATTTACACACACATGCACGCACACAGATTCCTTAAATTTCTGGTGGCGGTTAACTTCTAATTTAATTTCATTGTGTTAGAAAATTATTTTTAATGAGTTTATTTGGGTGATGTCTCCCGGTACATGCAGTTGGTTCATAGTGTTGTTTAACTCTCTGCTGCTAGTAATCTGCTTAGTTTTTCTATCCTTTATTGATAGTGAGTGTATCAAAGTATCCATTATTGTTGAATTATTTGTTACTGTATCAGGTTTAGTTTCATGTAATTTGGGGATATTTTGTTAACTGCATATGTATTTTTTATTGTTATATCTTCCTAAGGTGTTAACCCTCTTATTATTATGTTTATTTTTATCTCTGATATGATTTTTTTTCTTTCAAAGTCTGTTTTTTTTTTTCTGGACATTAGTATATCCTCTCCAGCTCTGTTATAGTTTTTATTTGCACTATTTCTCTTTTCCCGTCCTTTTACTTTGAACCAGTGCATATCTTGGAATCTAAACTGTCATTTGTACACATACAATTATATACTTTTTGAGAATGTAATTGCTCTTTTTATTAAATATTTTTTAAATGTTTACTTTTGAGAGAGAAAGAATGTGGGGGAGGGGCAGAGTGAGGGGGAGACAGGATCTGAAGCAGGCTCTGCGCTGACAGCAGAAAGCCCAATGTGGGGCTCATNTTTATTAAATATTTTTTAAATGTTTACTTTTGAGAGAGAAAGAATGTGGGGGAGGGGCAGAGAGAGGGAGACAGGATCTGAAGCAGGCTCTGCGCTGACAGCAGAAAGCCCAATGTGGAGCTCATACTCACAAACCATGAAATCATGACCTGAGCCAAAGTCAGCCACTTATCCAGCTAAGCCACCCCAGCACCCCAGACTATAATTGCTTTTTCAATCAATTAAGAGAAGAGCAAAGAAGAAATATCCAATTATTTTGTCTTTTAAAACTACCTACATGATAAGCTGTACTGGCATGTTTTGTTTCTTCTTTTAGATTGAGTCATTTTCTGATTTTACTTGTTTTAGCCTAAATGAACTTCCACTAGCATTTCCTAAAGTTATGTCTGCTAACAAAGAACATATCTTGAAGTAGATTTAGTTTCATTTTTCATTCTTTACAGATTTTTTTTTAATCTTTAAAAGCTTTTTTTTGTTTTCTTTTGTTGGATATATATTTGGTGTGAGACAGATTTTTTTCTTTAGTTTCAACACTTTGAAAATGTCATCCCATTCCCTTCTCCCTTTCATTGTTTCCGATGAGAAATAAGCTGTTAATTTTTTGTGGTTATCTTGTATGTGATGAATCATTTTCCTACTGTTTTCAAAATTGTTTTTGTCTTTCAACATTTGACTGTAATATGTTTGGGTGTGTATCTCTTTTAGTTTTTCCTACATGGAAGTCACTGAGCTTCTTACATGTGTATATTCTATTTCATTACTTTGGGAAGTTTTCAGCTATTATTTCTTTAGGTATTTTTTATTCTCCTCTTTCTTTGTGTTACTTTCACTATATACATGTTGATCTGTTTAATAGTGTCCCACATTTTTCTGAGGCTTTATTCATTTTTCTTAATTACTTAAATGCTGTAGTTTAATTCCATGGTCTTTATTGGTATTTCTTCAGACTTACTGATTATGTCTTCTCTCAGTTCAAACCTACTCTTCAAAACCTCTGTGGAGTTTTCCTTTTTTGTTGTTTTACTTTTCTACTCCAGAATTTCCTGTTACTTCTCTTGTATAATTTCCCTCTCTGTTGATATTGTGTGTTTTATGAGATACTTTTAATTATTTAAGCATGATATTCTTTAGTTCTTTAATTATTTTTACAATTGGTGCTTTGAAGTCTTTCTCTAGTCCAGTCTAACCTCTGGGCCACATTAAAGTCAGTTTTTACTGACTCCTGTTTTCCTGATGTATGTGACCCAGTTTCATATTTCTTTCCATGTCTAGTAATTTTTTACTGACAACTAGACATTGTACATATTTGTGTTTTCAATCCTTAGGAGACTTTGTGTTTTTGCTGATCATTTAGTGAAACCTGTTTCTTTTGAATTGTGCAGCTTCTGTTTTTGCTCTGCAGAGCAAAATGGATGTTCACATACTCTTTCTGACTACCAGAAATGACTGTTTTTAAGCCATGATCTCTTTCTTTCCTTTCCTGATTTCTGTTTTGTGATTCTGACTTGTGTGTATTTTATTATATCTAGCTGGTAGTTTCTGTTCATTTCTACTTGATTCCTCTGTCATTCTGACAGTGCCCTAGAGTACCCACTGATCCAGTTACCGACCAGTTATCATTTCTTTTGGCAGACAGAACTAGTTTGTGTGCCAGAGTCTTGCTGTAACCTGTCATAGACCCTATGGACTATGCACAGGCCCTGGAAGAGTAGGATGCTTAATTTGCTCTTTATTGGCTTCCTCACCCAGATCCCTTTCACAGCTGGAGCTATGTATGAGGGAAAGAAGGTAGGCACTATTCTGCTACGTGGTTTTGACACTGTTACTCAGTAGAGATCTTCTCTGACATGGAGTTCATGAGCATGAGATAGTCCAGTGTTTATAGCTCTTAAATATCTCTGGAATAGTTCTTTTGCTTCAGGGATGTAGGAGAGATGGGAACTGGCATTTGACTTCTGAGCTCAACTGAGCAGCTGTCCTGTAGTACAGAGCTGCGGAGGAAAGGAGGATTGCTTTTTTTTTTTTTTTCTGAGCTGCCCTATTTATGTGATATAAGCTTTCTGCAGCACGGAGCTGTGGAAAATAGGATCTATTAATATTCACCAGCTGCCAAGACCACCAGGAAGAGTCTTTTACACTAATAGGTTGGGGATGATGGGAACTGTCACTCAGCTGCCGAGCCTGCTTAAAAAGTTCTTCTGCACAGCTCAGCTCTGGGTGGATGGGCGAAATCCCTAGGGTTTAGTTCATAGTTTCCCCTCCATTCCTACCAGGTTTCTATAAACTTTATTGAATAAATGTTGCTCAATTTATTATAAGCCCTTTGATAAATCTCCAGAGAATTTGAATGATTGTTTTTGCTTAAAAGATACCTATCTGGGGTAGAGGTTTCTCTGAACTCCTAATATCACCATTCCAGAAGTCTCACCCCCCTCCCTTGTATCTTTTCATCCATATTAAAATAGTGGTTACTTATTACATATGTTCTTCATCTAAAAATTATTATCTGGTGATCAGTGAATATCTGGGAGTCATGGCATTTTTTTTTTTTATTTCTCCCTGTACTGACAAGAGTTAAAGATTTGTTTACATCATCTTGTCATATATGAGTACCTTGACCCTTGGATCATGCTGGTTTCTTTTATGCTTTACTAAAATGTGAGACTTTTTTTTTAATGATTAAATTCTAATACTCTAACTCTTAGGAGTTTTAGAATATGTTTTGGAGTTTTGTTTCAGCAAATTAGCATGGATTCAAATATTAATTTAAAACTTAATCATTTAAATACTAATCATAGTTTTACATTGGTAATAAAATAAAAGAAAAAATCATTAATTTTCAGTACATTTGGTTAGCATATTTTATGTACCTAACAGAATTCAAATGAAATAGCACTTTTGAAGGCTCCCAAATGATGTGACCAACAGTTTCTGATTTCAAAATAGAAATAAACTATGTTGTGACTTAAACTTCTCACAAGGAATTGAAAATTATGTTTTACCTTTAATTAGTCCTATGAAGGTTTCCTTTGGAGATATTTGGGTTTGGTTCCCGACAAGCACAGTAAAGTGAATATTGCAATAAAGTGATCCAAATGAATTTTTCATTTTCCCATTGCATATAAAAGTTATGTGTGCACCATGCTATAGTATATTAAGTGTGCAATAGCATTATGTCCAAAAAAATACATACCTTAATTAAAAAATACTTTATTTCTAAAAAATGCTTACCATCATTTGAGAGTTAGGCTAGCCATTATTTATTTATTTAAAAATTGTTTTTGACATTTATTTATTTTTGAGGCAGAGAGAGACAGAGCACAAGCTGGGGAGGGCCAGAGAGAGGGGGAGACCCAGAATCTGAAACAGGCCCCAGGCTCTGAGCTTTCAGCACAGAGCCCGATGCGGGTCTCGAGCCCACAGACCACAAGATCATGACCTGAGCCAAAGTTGGGTGACTAACCAACTGAGCCACTCAGGAGCCCCTATTTATTTATTTTTTAAAGTTTACTTATTTATTTTGAGAAAGACAGAGACAGCGCAAGTGGAGGAGGGGCGAGAGAGAGAGAGAGGGAGACAGGAGGATCCTAAGCAGGCTCCCACTGTCAGCACGGAGCCTGACATGGGGCTTGAACTCACAAAACCGCGAGATCACAACCTGAGCCAAAACCAAGAGTAGGACGCTTAACAGACTGAGCCACCCAGGTGTGGCTAGCCATAATTTCCTTTTGCTGGTGGAAGGTCTTCCCTTGATGTTTGTGGCTACTGACTGATTGGGGTGGTGGTTGCTGAAAGTTTGGGTAGCTGTGGCAATTTCTTAAAATAAGATAGCAATGAAGTTTGCCACATCAGTTGACTCTTCCTTTTATGAATGGTTTCTCTGTAACATGTGATGGTATTTGATAGCATTTTACCCATAGTAGAACTTTTTTCAAGATTGGAGGTAGTCCTCTCAAACACTGCCACTGCTTAATCAGCTAAGTTGGCTTGATATTCTAAATCCTTTCTTGTCATTTCAACAATCTTGACAGCATTTCACCAAGAGTAGATTGATCTCAAGAAACCACTTTTCTGTGCTCATCAATAAGGAGTCATTCCTTATCTGTTAAAGTTTTATCATAAGATTGCAGCAGTTTAAATATAATAATAATGAAAAAGTTTGAAATATGAGAATTATCAAAATATGACAGAAAGGCATGAAGTGAGCAAATGCTGTTGGAAATATGGTGCCAGTACACTTGCTTGATACAGGGTTGCCACAAACCTTCTATTTATTAAAAAAA
Organism: Crocuta crocuta; assembly: GCF_008692635.1. Classification (NCBI taxonomy): domain Eukaryota; kingdom Metazoa; phylum Chordata; class Mammalia; order Carnivora; family Hyaenidae; genus Crocuta; species Crocuta crocuta. Next base: position 4,173,344 of record NW_027531905.1, on the reverse strand, counting down.
AATGCAGTATCTTAAGTGAAATAAGATGAAGCATAATAAAACAATGTACTTACATGTATTCAATAGATTTGCTGACTATATCAAATTGGAATTCAGTTATTTTAGTAAATCCTTATTCATACGTCAAACTATCCATTATAGGAACTGGGTGAAGAAAACCTACAGTCCAATTGCATAAAACAACTTTGAGATCCAAAGTTATTTTGTACTATTATTGTGTATTACACACTCATATTCTTATCTTTTTCTAATTTTAATAATGATATATAATACTTTAGATGTTTTTATTCTGTGATTTCCCAAAAGAGTATTGCATTTCTACATAAATTTCTAGTTTGAGATAGCCAAGTATTTCTGTTGGTAGAGCTAATTGATTATTTTAAAGTCAGACAAACCTGATTAAGCTCCAGCTCTGATACTTAATAACAGTGTGACCTTGGGCAGTTCTTACATATAAATTCTAGTTTCCTCATAAATAAATGAGGGAAAAAAGCTTAGAACCTATTCATAGGAGCATTGAGAGGATCCAGTGAGATACTGTATATTGCTTGGCTAATAATAATGCTATTAATAAATATCAGTTAATACATTTATCATTGTTATTCCAATTCTTTAGTATAGCAGTTTCAATGCAATATCATTATCTTACAGCTGATTATTAGTTAGTTTATTTTTCAAAGTGATGCAATGTGAATTCTTGTTTCAGTTTTCTTTTTAGAAATATCCACTTAAGGAAAAGAGATTGTGGATCAGCCCTTCATATTCCTGGGCTCCTGTTAAAAAGCCAGCATTCTTCTGTTCATTTAGAAAACAAATAACTTGCTCCAGATGGATGAAAAGGACATGAGAAATTCTGTTAAAGTACAGCAGAAAACAAAGCTAAAATTAAGCTAATGTGCTATATATGCCAACTTTTCCCACAATGTTTACTTAATTTTGTTTACTTTTTCTTTTATGTCATGATTTTTAAAATCTTTTATTCTGATAATTAACAGGAGTAAAATCAATGTAGATCTTGGAAGGCTTTCCATAGGAGCATGCCACATCTAAGATTGTTTACATAAGAATTTTCCTTTACCTGTTTAATTGTGTTTTTGTCTTGAAATTGTCATTCGTCATTATACACACTGATTTACACTTCACAGTTCTTTTATGTCTGTAGTTTTCTCTATCAAGGATTACTATCCAAGATGTAGACTGTCTTAATTTTTTTTTTTGAAGNCATGCCACATCTAAGATTGTTTACATAAGAATTTTCCTTTACCTGTTTAATTGTGTTTTTGTCTTGAAATTGTCATTCTTCATTATACACACTGATTTACACTTCACAGTTCTTTTATGTCTGTAGTTTTCTCTCTCAAGGATTACTATCCAAGATGTAGACTATCTTAATTTTTTTTTTTTGAATATAACAAGCAGCTGTATTACTGTGAGCACTTCTTGTTTAAGTTGCCCTTAACAGTTGTCACTGTCAGGATTTCTTAATCCATTGTTTTTCACCTTTTTTCAGCACATAATAAGTTACTTGTGATGCTTTTTTGAAACACAAATGCCAAGGCAGATTTCTTCTCTAGAAATTCTAAATCATTTGATGTTGGTAGGATCTTAGTATCTACATTTTCTTTAAAGTTCTAAAAGTCATTCTGCTACCCCCTGGGGAGGGGCAGTTAATCATTGTTTTATCACTTCATATTTATTTGCCTGTCAAAATAGTCTATCTCTTTCAACTTGTTTCCATTTTTTCCCTATTTTCATCATCTAGTGTGGAACTTGTCAAGGTTGTGTCTCTGTGTGTGTTTCTCACTAAAATCGCTGTGAAAATCTTCTGTAGAATAAAGATCAGAGATACTCTAACAGAATTAAGTGACTGCTCTTTGATTTTTAAGGTTGAAAAATTAGCAAAAGTTTTAGTTATAACCAAAAAACTAGGATTTATCCTACACTGATTTTTTTTAACTTATGTCTTGTTTTTAACCAATGTGGGTGAGTGATCACAATAAGAAAAATTTTCTTTATAGTGGAGGATTGGTATAGTAGCACGAGAGACTACCAAAGAAAGTAATACATGGAAAACATACAGGTGTATTTGCTAAAACAGATTTAATTCTGTAACTTAAGGAAAAAGATGTCTTATCTTTTAAAGAGAAATTGTCTCACTATCTCCATCTCTTATAAAGATGGGTTTGTCTCTTTTCTTTTCAGAAATATCTAAGTATGTATCTGTTCAGTTAATGCATTGGATATAAGCACTTGAGCTAAAGCTATTTTAGATACTGACATATTCTTAAAATGACTTTTCTTTTTATCCTAAAGAACTTTTGGGAAGAATTTTCCAAAGGAAGTAGTAATTTACTCAGTGTGTTAAAGTTCAAAGCTGGAACTATTGCTAACATGCTGTTACAGTGAGTGGAAAGTGCTCAAGAAATTAAATTCAACATATTGCTTTTATTTTATCTTACTTTGAGTCTCATTCATTAAAAATTCCAATTTGACAGAAATAAGATCTGAACATATTTCTTGGTTAACAGTTTTGTTTTACTACTGTATACAGACACTGACAAGACTCCTCCCCCCTTCCTTGTGTGTGTGTGTGTGTGTGTGTGTGTGTGTGTATGTATTTGTGTGTGGTGTTTGCTTTAAGGTAGAACAATTAGAGGGGCGCCTGGGTGGCCCAGTTGGTTAAGCATCTGACTTTGGCTCAGGTCATGATCTCACGGTTCGAGGATTCATACCCGGCGTCGGACTCTGTGCTGACAGCTAGCTCAGGGCCTGGAGCTTGCTTCAGATTCTGTGTCTCCCTTTCTCTCTCTGACCCTCTTCTGCTCATGCTCGCTCGCTCTCTCTCTCTGACCCTCTCCTGGTCATGCTCGCTCGCTCTCTCTCTCTCTTTCTCAGAAATAAATTTTTAAAATTTAAAAAAAAAGGTAGAACAATTAGTTTTTTCTTGTGATATTCTTCTATATAGAGTTTTTTATTTCATCCTGAAGTTACATTTATAAATTATTTTCTTGGTTCTGTCACAACTTGTGTATTTTTTAAATTAAATTTTACTGTTGTTATTTTTGTTTAAATGTAAGGAATTCAGATATTTTTCAAATCATAGCAGATACGAGAAGTATTCAAAATTATTGAATTTTGACCTAATTGACAGATTAGCAAAAAATGTTGATTAGAATTGCCTGAGAGGTACCTGGGTGGCTCAGTTGTTTAAGTGTCTGGCTCTTGACTTCAGCTCAGGTCATGATCTCACAGTTTGTGAGTTCAAGACCCACATCAGACTCTGTGCTGACAGCACAGAGCCTGCTTGGGATTCTCTCTCACTCCGTCCCCACCCTGCTCCTGTGCTCTCTTTTTTCCTCTGTCTCAAAATAAATAAATAAACTTTAAAAAAAAAAGATTAGCCTATAATGGGGACATCTGGGTAGCTCAGTTGGTTAAGCTTCCAATTCTTGATTTCAGCTCAGGCCATGATCTCATGGTTTGTGAGATCGAGCCCTGCATTGGACTCTGCACTGACAGCATGGAGCCCGTTTAGGATTCTCTTGCTCCCTCCCTCTCTGCCTCTCCCCTCAAGCTCTCAAAATAAATAAGCAAACTTAAAAATAAAATAAAAAGTAATAGCCTGAAAAAGACAAAGAAGAAAATATAGTTTGGTTTAGGATTTATATGCAAATACCAAATAAATTATAACTATACTGATTTTTAAAAAAATTTTTTAAATTTATTTCTGAGAGAGAGAGAGACAGACAGCATGAGCAGGGGAGGGTCAGAGAGAGAGGGAGACATAGAATCTGAAACAGGCTCCAGGCTCTGAGCTAGCTGTCAGCACAGAGCCTGATGCGGAGCTTGAACCCACGAACCGCGAGATCATGACCTGAGCCGAAGTCAGACGCTTAACCAACTGAGCCACCCAGGTGCCCCATAACTAGACTGACTTAAGATGTGTTATATGTTTCTTGGCCCTCTGTGCCTATTCTAAACACTTTCTGTGTCTGTTTTTTGGTGATACGTAGTCCTGGTCATCACATTCTTCTTAAAGAGTTTTGTATTCAGTCTTCTCAAAATTTGAAGCTTTCTTTTCTCATCCTGGTGTTTTGTGTGATATTTACAAAGTGTATTCTTACAGGTATCCTTACAGATATCTACACATCTCAAGATGTGTCTAAACTGGGTATTTAGACACACACACCCCCATTCCTCTTTTAGTCTTTGTTTCGAAGTTTGATTGATGTGTTCATCTTTAATTCTGTGTATTACAAACCAGATGCTAAAACCAAAGAATGCTTGGCACATAAATAGTGCTTATAAATACCATCTTGACTACTTTAATGAGAAAATAAGAATGAGTAGATTCTTTTCTAGTCTTAGAACATCTCATGAAGAGAATTTCTCATGTATTTGCTTTCTCTTCCTGTTATGTTCAAATATGAGTATTGAATCAGATACGCCAGAGTTTTAATGTATTAGGCACATGAATTTTCTGCTACTCATAGCAGATGATGCAAAATTTGTACATAAACTTAAGTTTTTCTGTATTACCTTGAGTAAAATTCTTGATATATTCATTTTCCATGTTAGCCAACCTTGGTTTTATTGAAAGTGTCAGTCCTCTCCATTTTCTGTAAAGATTAGGTACGTCTGAAATACCTTTTGGTAAGGATTGCTTTGAATTTTAGCAGTGTGTATGTTAAATGTCAGGCCGAAGTATCACATGCCTGCTGTATTCCATTTTTCAAAAGCATCTACTTGCTAGTGTTTTATTTGAACTCTTAAGTTGTTTGTACTGTTTTATAAGGGAGAGCATATTACATTTAGGAGACCAGTTTTTCCCAGGGTGTAGAATTACTTGTATTGTATAAAGTTCTGCTCCAAGGAGGGGGAAACAACTTTGTTTTCTCTTCTTTTGATATTTTCCCTTGATTAAAGTTGCTAACTTTTTGTGCAGAGAGGGGAGAAATAAATATTTAAGACGTGTGAGACCTGTCCTATATCTTTTTTAAATTCCATTATTTTGTTAACCCAAAGGTATGAAATAAATTTATAGCTTTAGTTATTTGATTGAACAAGGATTCTCATAAATTCCAGCTTTTATCGTATGATCAGATTTTTCCTGGACAAATACAGATCTTTGCTGTTGCCAATAGACTTTGGCCTAACAGCATGCTAGATACTAGTGATTGGTTTGGAACTAACGACTTGGCTTGTCCGTTCTTATCCCTCCCACCAAACTTAACCTCGGCAGAGAATTGAGAAATTTGGTAGTTGAGAATAGTTCTGTGTGCCTCTGAGTTTCTTTGGGCTAAGCCAGAATTTTGCATGCAAGGCTATTCTTGTGGTTTTCCAGCTGAGCCAAAACCAAAAGGCATTGGAAATCTTGCAAGAGAACTTGTTCTAATATAGATTTAAAGCTTGCTTTTTTATATTGTGAGTGGTATATCAGCCTGAGAGTCAAAGGAATAAAAGGTGAAATACTTTTTACTGTATTGAGGATATAAATTTGAAATTTCTGCTGCAGAGCAGATATTGAAAAATACCTCCAAAGTTTTAAAAAAATGTAAATGAGGGGACTTATGTAGTTAGTTGTTTCTTAAGACAGGTAAGACCTGCCTTTTCCCCATTAGTTATTTTTGGCTTACCTTCTAAAATTCACTTTGAATGCTGTGGGTTCAACTTTTATATCCCATCAGGTTAGTATTTATAATTAATGTTGATCAGATTTGAAAATTTTATCAACATGAGCCCTGCTCACCCAGATGTTGATGATTAATTATAAGATTTTTGCTTATTATAAAAATTCAGGCTACTCTATCATAAGTATCTTCCATCCATAATAATACTGGCTCTCCATATTAACCCGAATGAAGCTTGACCTATTCTCATGGGACTGAAAGGGTTTGTTTTGTTTTGTTTTGGTTTTGTTTTTCAAATTTTCCTTTTATCTAAACTTAGGTTTCTACATCTAGTAATAATGCTGGAAGAGTGATTATATAGTGGTATTTGTAAAGAATATAATTTAATATATAATACATAAGTTATGTGGTTCTTAATCTCTCCTTCTTCTAATAAGGAATTGGAATAGACCTGATTTCTCAATTGACAATTCTGATAGAGCTGAATTGTCAGCAAGGTCTATCTGGATTCAGGCATTTTCAGTCCTAGTGCCTATAAAGTGTTAGGGGAAAAATTGATGATTTACTTTTATCCATTTTTATTTATTTATTTATTGGCCACCAGTATTCTAGTTAGTGAAAGACTGCATATCTTAGTTCTTAGAGGCAGAAAAAATAAACTGATGAAAGTTTTTCTTATTCAATTTTCTAAATCCAAATGAGAATATCTACGCAACAAGCTATTTTTAATTTTTTAAAATCTTTCGCCTATTTGAAAGGATACAAGAGAGGATTGATTAGCTATATTCTTTGAATTATGAGACAGAGACTCTGAGGAAGGAAAGCAGAGAGATGTAATAACCGTTGACATATGGGACAGTAGCATCTTAAGATGTCTGTGACATTTGTAACTAGTGTGCAACCAAGTATCATAATAGTAGGTTGTTTTGACTTTACATTTAAGTTCTTGTTAATCATTAGCTTTGGGGATACTTTATATATGAGAATATAGATTTTATACCAAGAATAAATGATCAGATCATAGGATTTACCCTTTTATTTTCAAAATATCTTTTTTTTTTGACAAGATAACACGTATGCAGTATAAAATTCAAAAGGTATGGGAGCACCAAGCTCAAGTGTTATTCTGTTTTGTTGCTTTAGCAGTATATTCACGTAACCAAATGCTTTTAGTAATTAACCTATGGTAACAACCTAATGTAGTCTAATGTTCATCCAGCAAGCACCACTTTGTGCCATTGGTGAAATACTTCCATACCAGTCAGGATATTAACAGTTCTTCTGAACCACTTTAATGATTTTTGTCCCTTCTCCTGAGGCTTCTCTCTTACTCCATACAATTAAGCTAAAGCGTGGCATTGCAGGAGGCTTTTAGTATCTGCTCCATTACTGGGCGTGGTACTTCTGATTGTTTTGGTGCCGAATCTGATAGATTTTAAATATTTTACATATCACCTCAAGTATTTTCACTTCTGTAGGAAAAAAACCCAGTGCAAGTATCTTATCTTGTCATCAACCTTATTCTCTTTATGACAGAAAAAAAATAAAGGAAAATTCAAACTTTGTTATTAAGTCCTCTAATAAAATTGGTTTTAATGAAACCTCTAACCTCTCTCCATGTTGATGGCTTTACAGTGGGAACAACATTCTTTTCTATTCTTTGAGATCTATATTTAATGAATCATGTTCCTCCTTGGAACATTAATGAATATGTATTTAAGCTAAATATTTCTGACATTTAGATAGGTTTCTTTTTTCCCACGGTCTCTGATATTTCAGCAAATGAGATGCATAGTTTTTGATGCAACCTGGTGATCTGTTGTTTTAGTCACAATTCTTTTTTTTTTTCCTTCCTCTCTGCCCTCCTTTCTTTCTTCCTTCCATTTATTTTCTTTTCCTCTCCTCTCCTCTCCTCTCCTCTCCTTCCTCTTCTTTCTCTTCTTTCTTTCACTGTAGCTCTTACTCAAGTCACAAGGAACAATATTGTGGCATCTGAGGGTGAGGCATATCCATTTGGCAGCTTTTCAGAATTTTAAAGTATCTGGAGGCAGACATGCAGAGGTCTGTGCTGTACTTAATTTTAGAAACTTCTTAATTTTAATGTGTTGTCCATGGCACAAAAGAAATTTTCACTGGGAGACTTTTGTGGTGTTTGAGGTAACAACTCTTATGTTACTAGAATCCCTTAACAACAAGGCCAACAGGAATGATTCCCTCTGTCCTGCAGATTTTCTTTGGCTTTCACAGCCTCCAAAACACTTTATAACATGGCTAGACTATATTGAATTTCCATGTTTAGATCTACACCCATAATTTAACATTTTTCTTTTTGAATTTTATAGTACTACTGTATGTAATTCAAATACGTAGAAAAACCTGAAGATCACTGCAATTCCAAATATTTGAAATCTGTAACAGGATAGATTTTCAGCAGCCTCAACACAACCTTGTTAATTTTCCTTTTTTAAATGAATGAAAATGGAAAAGAGAAATTTTGTTTTTTAATCCATTTTCCCCATAATTTTAGGTAGTAGTTTCTGTCCTGTTTTCTAAAAAGAAGTATGACCAAATCCATCACTGTCATTCCTCAGACATACTTTCGAGAAATATGCACCTTCATTCTCCCCAAGAGAATGTTGAATTTAAGGATCTAACCTTTACCAGCCTGGGTAGCAGGAGATTATGAACCTAAACTTGAATTTGCAGCCAATTTTGAGTAAATGAAGGCCTTAAGTCCAGAATGAAGTCTTTTCTCTAGAGAGTTATACTTCCTAACCCTTCTTCCATTGCACTTTTAAATCACCTCTCAATTATAGGTTTTAATCACATTATTTACTTTTTTTCCAACAAAATTTTCTAAAATATCTAAATATTTTCAGAGAGAGCCTAATGTCCTGTTCTGACACATCCATATGTATATATCTCAACTGGATTACTAGCTCACTCATCAAAGGCCTTTGTGTGTGTGTGTGTGTGTGTGTGTGTGTGTGTATACGTATATATATATAATATCAGTTTGACTTATGATACATCAAGCCTCCACACTACAGGTTATCAGAGCTATAGATTGATGTCTTAGGCACTAAAATTGGCAAAAGATATTTTTGATTAGTCAAGAGTCATTGAACAGGAAGACAAGTTGGAAACCAGGCTCAACATTTGGAGCCAAATTTAGTAATTTAGTTAGCTGCCATCATTTGGACACTCTTGTCTTCATTTTTATAGTCTCTGTTGCCAATCTATTTATAAATGGAGAAAGTAAGTATTGTAGAAGAGCTGAATGCTAATAGAGTGTCCAGAGGAAGTTCAAGTATTACTTGCCAGATATACTTGTAAAATATCTATGGCACTTTTTGTGAGGATATGAAAAATACTCAACCTGTTCTTAGGATTAACTCCTCATTATCAGAGAGGAAAACTTCATTACTCTTACTTGTACTAAATTAAAAAATGTTTATACATGGTACATTAATTATAAGTTCCTAATATTACTGTATCTGAGTCGCCCACAAAGATCAGTGCTATAGATTTTTATTCTTTAACAAATTGTCCTTTGATGGAGAAAGTTTTGATAGGATTTGAGTGTTTTTGGTCCTTTGCTTTACTTTGTTCAAAGATATTAAAAAATGGTTTAGGGGTGCCTGGGTGGCTCAGTTGGTTAAGCATTCAACTTCAGCTCAGGTCGTGATCTCACAGTTCGTGGGTTCGAGCCCCACGTCAGGCTTTGTGCTGACAGCTCAGAGCCTGGAGCCTGCTTCAGATTCTGTGTCTTCCTCTCTCTCTGACCCTCCCCTGCTCACATGCTTGGTCTCTCTCTCTCTCTCTCTCTCTCTCTCTCTCTCAGAAATAAATTAAAAAAAAAACAAACATTAAAAAATTGTTTAAAAATGGTTAATAGATGCTTCTTGTTTAAATCCTTTAAAGGTTACTCTTCTCATTGCAGTGAGAATAGAATTAAAATACCTTTTCACTGTTCTCCATGATTCTGGTCTTTTACCTACTTTTCTGATCTCGGATTCACTTTTCAGGCATGGGGATCAACAAGACCAAAGCCCTGTGGTAAGAAATTTGACCTAGTTAAGGACAAAAAGAAGTCTGGTGTAGCTATAGCATCTGATGAAATTCTCTGGTTCATATGATCCACACTGGCCTTTTTTCCTACTTCTTGACCTCATCTGCCTTATTTCTACTGTTGGACTTTGCATGTTTCCTTTGATGGAAATGTTCTTTCCCCAGACATTCACTATGGCTTAATTTCTATTCACTTGTGACATCTCAACTCTATTTGTGCCTCTCCACAGAGCTCTTTCTTGACTATCCTTTTTAAAAATTGTCTTTTCCAGTACTTTTTAAAATCCTGTCTTATTTTCTCCACAGCCTGTAACATCAGAAATGGCTTACTGTCCACTGTCCAGTCTTGCCCTCCCCACTCTCTTTACCCCCTTGCCAATAATGTTAAGTTCAGGAGAGTCAAGCTCATGTCTGTTTTGTTCACTCTGTATCCCCAGTACCAAGAGCAGCATTTAGAATAAAGTATGCATTCAGTACACATTAGTTGAATAAATGAAGATTGAATAAATGAATAAGCGGCTTACTCTAAAAATAGAGTAAGTGCCTAGTTCACGAAGAGAAATCATTTCTTCGGGTTAGAACAGCTAAGACAAACTAGGAATTAAGTGGATAGATCTGAATTCAGTTCTTTGTTCCATAGAGTCTTTTTATGTGATTTTGGGCATGTTTCTTCATCTCAGTGCTTGTTTCTTTATCTGTGAAACAAGGATGTAGAGCCCATGGAAAAAAGAAGGATGAATAGGTTGGTGAAATGACTGAGAGTCATTATTTTTCCATTTTTCATCAGTTGAGCAGGCTTTCCTTTTCAATAACAAACTTGCTTGCAATATGTTAGAAAAGCTGAGGCTATATTATAAGATATGCTAATATTTTAATAGCCTTGCAAAATTTAGAGTAATGTTTTGCTTATAAAGAGTACTTACGCAGAAAAAAACCATAAAAGTATCCCTTCAGAGTTTTAGCTTACTCATTTTGCAGATACCTTTTAGTTTTGATTATTTTATTTTTAGTTAAAAACTGGAAAAGATCTGAAATATATTTTTGGAAAGCAAACTTACATTTTTTCAAGAAGGGTGAAATTGTGCTTGATTTCAAATGACCCTTTACAACAATCATTTTGTACTACTGTAGTCAAAAAACTGAACGAAGAATATAATTACAGACCTCATTAACATCAAAGTTTTAATAGTTTCTCTATGAAGAAGCAAATAATCAGGCATGGACATGCCAAAAATCATGATTTATATCTTCAGTTCATCCAACACATTATTTGTTTAATGTCTTCTATGTGTTAGGTACTATTGTAGATATATTGGGTAGCTACGTGAGTGAATTGAACAAAGATGTTCTTCTAGGGCTTAAATTTTAGTCAGGCTATTTATTCTATCCTTTGCTTCCAGCTTGCTCCATAACTTTATACCTTTCTCCATTTGTAAAGTATGACTTAGAGAAGATTGATACAGAAAATTTGGGTCTGGCTTTTAAACTCATCTAATTACTGTTGCCTAAAATTAGCTACAACGTGTTCTTTTGAGGTTATATACTAAATACCAACATGATATTAATGTTTTTGGAGACCATCTGGTTCTTTAGACACATCTGCTTTGCAAATCTGGACAAGTTATTTAATTTGATCAGGCTGGATCAGATCTATAAGAATTGAGCTATTTCAAGAGAGAAGAAAAACTGTGGATTTGTTGAGACAGTGGACTGTAGTTTGGGTTGTAGTAGTATACTTTGGCTATACTTCTCATTTAAATTCCAGCATATATTCAATTCCATTAAAAATATGTACCTACTGCTTATGGTATTGGTTGGAGTACAGTGGTTTTTGACTTAATATATTTATTTTCTATGAGTCTAATAATTGTAGAATTTATAACATAATTTTCCTTCCAAGGACTTTGTGGTCCTTCACACACTTCATTTTATTTATTCAAAATTTGTCCTATGGAGTAGAAAGGATGGACATTTGTAGTCTAAAATAATAACTTTAAAAATTGAAATACCTGGTAGGGATTGAATGTGCTTAACAACAGATTTGGTAAATGAACTTGGTATTTAACAGTTTGAAGCTTAGTGAACTTTCCAGTGAATATTGGTACTGTTCATATGATTTTTATAAAAAACATTCATCTTAGTAGGAGGATTATCATTCACCTGTATCTATTGCATGTGTGTGCTGTGTGTGCTAAAGAGTAAGTTATAATTCCTGCACTAAAGGAGCCTGTGCTCTTATTCATATATTTGAAATTCTTCTTAAAGAGGTATGGCTATTAGTTTTCCTTAAGCTCAGTGAATTAAATCCCCTTAGATGACACAAGACATCCTTGATAGAATTAAAACCTAAATATGTTAAAAACTAATAACACTTTCCCTGCCTTTAATAACATTTTTTCATTATAGAATGTGTGTAAACCTCTTTGTTTTTCTGCCTCTACATACCATGAGCCTTAATTCTGTATCTTTGTTGAGAGTAGTTTAAAATAGTTTATAAAGGAAATAATTTTTTCAGATACTTCCCCATAGTGTTATTCCTTGTATCTTTGAAATTTGTAGACAAAAGCACAGAGGAAAAAAATAAGTTGCAGGGAAATGTTAAGATTAATGTTAATGTCCATTCTTCTAATAACAAAAGATTTAAAAGCCAACTACTATTGTATATTACATCTGAAAATAACTATCCAGTTATATAATGATGGATCATACTGTAAAAGCAGGTGGCTAGTATCAATTTGTGCTTTCGTGTGTCTCCATAATGATTAATATTATAGTTGTAAGTCAAGTTTTTGAAAATTATCTCTTTTGTTTGGACTGTGGCACTAATTATACAATGTTAAGTAGTATTAGACTAAATTTATGTCCCTTTTATAGATGGGTGGATTTAAATAACTGAATGGTCTACGATGAGGGGTTGTAACTCTATAAAAGGCTGGTTATTTCTGCATAGCTTTTTGCCATGTTCCGTAACCATAGCTTTGGCTCTTATTTGACTCATTATCCTATGGTGCTTTGCCTCCTTGAAGTTTGGAAATAAATGAGTATATGGTGTGCAAACCAATCACTAGAAAACAATACTGTTCAATTGTGTGTCTTAATTATGGTGAGAAAATGTTTTGCTTTATTAACTGACATGTTCCTCAAAGGATATAATCTACTAAAGATCTCCATAATCTATAAAATCCACTAAAATTGGTTATTTATGCTGTGAGATTATTTGAAACCATGGCAAACAGGAAAGTGAAAAAGTTTTCCATTAAGCAAAACAGTCTGTCATATCCAAGTTCCCAGAAAAGAATGGCATTTTTCTATCTACGAAACATGTCATGAATAAACCCAAGAGAATTGTTTATAACTATTGTTCTTTAAATTTCCTGAAGTCCAGCAAACACTATATTTTGCCAAAGGTAATTTATAATTTTATATTATCTAATCACAGGTTAAGTGGTTAAATTTTGTGGCCTTATATAAGTTAATCACCATGGACTCTTTAGAGGACATATAATGAATAAATGAAGGGCTAAAGTAGTTCTGTAAAGCATTTCTTTAAATTTTGGTTAAACCTCAGTCAGAACTTTATTTTCCTTTACTAATTTGCTAGTAATTATGGAGCTTCAGAGTGACAACTATTGAATTATAGGAGTGGTAGCCTCATCAGACAGTTTAACATTTGCAAAAAAAGTTAATTATCTGAAAATTTGGCGCTTGAGTTTTAAAAAATATTTCTAAGTTTTAAAAAATACGTGCATATTTATTGAGCCCCTTAATGCATGTTGTTTCCAACCAAGTATATCTGTTTTCAAAACAGAGATTATTTAAGAGATTTGGCTTATTTTTCTTTTCTTGGTGAATGTGCCAGAGGTCTGTTTTCTATAAGACGTGTGTCTGTTTCAACTTACTATTTCGATTATGAGTAGTTTATTATCCAGATAGACCTTTAAAAATAGAATATTTGCTAAAGAATTCTTATGTATATGGTTGAATACATATTTTAGAATGATTTAGGATTTATAAATAGCATGTAATATAATATTGGGAACATGTTAAGTATAACATCTAATGCTTTCATAAAAAGGAAAGAAAAAAGATAATAATGTTTTAAGCATTTCCAATAAGGAAGTGAGTGGGCGGAACATCTTCAAACGCTGTTTTGGCTTCCCTTCGGACAGTGTGCACGTCTTTATATTTAACCGACTGAGGTTCCAGCATTTACACTACCCACTTAAGTTTGTCCAGTCTTCCAAGTTTTATTACTCTTTATGAATACTGCCTTGAGATTCTGACTTCCACACTTTGACTTTTACCTTTTTATATTAGGGGCGTGAACTTCCTGGGGGGCAGTTCTTTTATGTATGAAATGGCTCAGAGTTTCCATCTGCTTTTACTTGACTTGTGGTCTTGAAGATCATGCTTGGCCCATGGGATATTACGGTGTGCCGAGAGGATGTGGAGTTTTGTCAGCCAGTGAAATATGTCTGTTTTTTTTTTTCTTTTTCTTTTTTTTTCTTTCTTTTTTTTTTTTTTTCAGCAGCTTTCATACACTCCTCATCCTGTGTGGTCTTCACTGAACTGAATTTATATTTAACAGAACTGCTCACCCTCTTTATCATCCTCTATGACTTGAGCTTTTTTAAGGAGAAGGTGTGTGGAAGTAACATCTGAGCCAAAAAACTGTAGTGTTGGCAATAGGAAAACCTAAAACCGAAAGCCTAGAGTAGGTTATATATGAATGTGTTCAATATTCACAAATGTGTATTTTGTAATGCAGAAGAGTGTTGTATTTCAGATATGTACAACTGTCAAAAAAAATTCCCATGCCAACAGTAGACTCCAAGTTTTGTCTGTGGTCCAAATGACTTTTTTGCTTGTTTTTAGGCACTACTGCAGTCTTCAGTGAAGCAACAAGTAGAAGCTATTGAAAAACAGTACATTTCTGCAATTGAGAAACAAGCACACAAGTGTGAAGAGTTGTTAAATACTCAGGTAATAAAATTGCACATCCATTATATATTTATACTTTTCTTCTGACTCTCCTCCCCTGAGAGCTCTATAACTGTTTATTCAGTTTCGTGCCATTTACTTTCCTTGGTGTATTTTGGAGGAAAAAAATATGCTTATGTAAACTTAATGTTAAAGTTTGGGGATTTTATGAAAGACTAAATATAGAGCTCAAGGCCTAAAATATGTGGCTCTTCCCCAAATTAATGATTCTTATGTTAATTTCTGAGTTACAGTAGTATTCATCAAATAGCAGAGGCAGAGAGATGACTAGGAACGTATTTTGGTATGTGAAATGATTTTTAGTGCTATGAGATTTACAAATAATATTTGAATTTTTAAAAGCACTTGTTTATGTTTGAGTTGCCTTTCATTGCATATAGACATTGGTTTCTGTTTGAATTTTTCCATTGAATGTTTTGTTTCTTTTTTTGATTTAATCTCTTAGAAGACATAAAGACATAATTACATTGAACAGTCAGTTGAAGAGCATTTATGGAGGTGTTGTAGTATAAATAATATATTCAAAAAATTCCCAGAAACAGTTGTAAGTAACATAAAACTTGGTAGGTGAAAATAAAAACAGCTTTATTTAAAGGAACTCTTTTATATCATGAAAAGAAAACATAATAAGAATTTGGAAAACAAAGTTAGGTGTAGAATTTAAGTGGAGACTTATAAGTATGCCACCCCATTACCAAGATTAGGGTCAATTCTGTTAAATATTTTTCAGTGTCGTTTTAATGAATAGCTTGGAAGAAGAAATACACAGGGAATGTTATAAATTTAATATAATAACTATACTCTTTTGGGTGTTGAAATGCTGGGTCATCAGAGATATGAAGTGCATGACTTTGTAAATAGACAGAAAAATCATAGAGAAGAGTTAAGGTCACAGAACTGCGAAATAGCATAAAGCATGTATTCGCCAGGGCAGGGCAGGTATGCCTGGTCTCTCTGGCTTCAGACAGCAAAGGTTTATATCTTACTCATGCTATAGATACATTGAGGATTGAATGAGGCTTTGGTCCCATCTTGTCCTCACCCTGGTATAGTTCCTATGTAGAACGATACCTGTTAACATTGCAGAGTGAAAAGAAGCCCAAATTTCCTACCAGTAGTTCAATATTCTGGACTGGAAATGACCCTTCCACTCTCAATATATATCTATAGTGCTTTACCTCATCCCCATAATGGGGTCAGGTAGTGAGATCCTACTATGAATCTGAAAGGGAGAGAGCAGATGTTATTTGGTAAACAGCATTAATTATACTACAGTTGGCTTTTATGGTTGCCAAATATTCTCAGTCTCCATCTTACAGGCAAATTTGCTTGCCCTGTGTCTCCTTGGGAGGAAATCTGAAAGTTCTGTCCAAGCTAAGACCTCAAGGTCAAAAGTCCAGGATCTTTGGATGATAGGCAGGGAATGATATACCACAGTGTCTACATTATCAGGTCCAGATATATAGTCCCTTCCAACATAAAGACCTAGGAACTAAAATATATGTTGTTTACCTTCAGCATATTTAGTATGTAGTAGTAAGATTAAGGTACTTACTGTAAACATTCCCATTTAGGAAGGATGAAGAATCAGAGATGCACAGCTATCACTGTTATGTAGCAATTTTGAAGTCTCAGTGGACAGATTAACTAAGATCTGTTATGGGGGCAGGACTGCTCTTCGATTGACCATGATTTTCTGTTTAGGGTGTAGGGATAGGGTTTCTAGTCCATTGTTCTTCATGATTGTGTAAGTTTAAAATTTTTCAATATCTTTGTTGGCTATAACTAATATGAGTATTGGTGATTATGCCATTTCTCCGCCTGCTTTTTGACTATAGAAAATTGGGAGACATGGGTCACTTGAGATAGCAAATAGTGACAGTTCAGGAGAATGGTTCTTTTGGCTCCTTATCTGTTTCGTTACAATCAGCTCCATTTGTGAAAGGTAAACCCACAGTTATTTTAGGGAACTGCTTCCTATGTTTAATTTGTTTATATGATTTTTGACCCCTATGCTTGCCCATTTGTCTATGTCTCTCTCTTTTTCTGATTATAGATAACTTTGTTTATCAAGCATGGATTTAAGAAATTCCAGTGATCTTTTTTCTCCAAACCATTTGTTCCAAATGAAAATACATACTGGACAGTAATAGTAACAGGCTTGTTAGGTCTCTGCTTGGAGACATTTTAATCCATTGAATCCTCAACAGTGGGTGTAGCTAATAGACACTTGATTCAGTACTTGCTGTAATATTGAATTTAGTTGGCCTCAGTTGCTCAAAGACCTTCTCAGTTGTTTCTTTTATAAGTTGAGGTTGGGAAGCTGGTAATTCCTGCAAGTCCTCCAATATCTGAACTTTTTCTGATACCTGTAATTCAATTCTTATGAATTGTCTTCTTGTGAATTCATTGCTGTACTTGTCTTTTCCTTAATGCCTTGTCAAAAATAGCCAATAGCAGAGCTAATAAATGAATTCAGCAAAGTTGCAGCTTAAAAGATTAACGCACAAAAATCAGTTGTATTTCTACACATTCTTGATGAATATTCAGAAAAGAAATTAAGAAAGCAATTCAGTTTACAATAGCATATATTTACCTGGGAGTAAAGGAGGTGAGAGATTTGTCCACTGAAAACTACAAAACAGGCTGAAAGAAATTAAAAATAACCTAAGTAAGTGGAAGGATAGCCTGTGTTCATCATTTGGAAACATTTGGTGAAGAACACTCTAAGACTACCTCAGGACATTTAGAGTATGATGTTCAGTATGATGAAATGCCATTTAAAAAAACCAAACCCTAAAAGGGGATGTGATTAGGAGGCAAATCACATAAAGTGTATAAATGGTGATCCCACACTTGTTTTTCTAATCATATTTCATTAGATGCCATTGAAATTTGAAATTAATAAATTTAACAAAAATAATAACTGGATGGTCCCTTAGGAATAATTTAATCTCTGTGTGTGTGTGTGTGTGTGTGTGTGTGTGCGCGCGCGCGCTATGCGCATGTGCACACAGGCATACCTTTCTCTTTATTGTTTTTTTTTTTCAAATTAAGAATTAAGGGAAAAGCAAGTACATTCAGAGTAGTTGCAAGCAGATGCTCAGAAACCTGACTGCCTGACTTTGTCACTTACCTCTTTTACTGTGGAATGTCCTTAGCCTCTCTGTGCCTCATTTTTCTCACCTGTAAAATGTATATACAAGCAATTCCAACCTCTTAGTATTGTTATGAGTATTATATGACACAGACCTGCATAGTGCTTAGAATAGAACTTGGCACATTCTAGGTGTTCAGCTGGTATTCGCTGATATTATTGTAAAATGGTGGTAAGTTATGATGGAATAAATAATTATGTTATGTTAAAGGGGGATATAGTTCCTTAATATTGGGTAAAGGAAGACTTATTAGACCAATGATGAGTTCTCTCAAGGTTCATAGGTCTAAGTGAGGTCAGAACTGAGAATTTAGCACGAGAGAGGTAGATGGAATAACTTATTCACATTTAAATGAGAGATTATAATATAAATGCCTGCAAGGGTGGGTGAGGCTATTTGAGACTGCCAGATGAAAGATTATTTTATGCCATAGAAAGGATAATAAAGGACTTTGTCTGCCACATTGTCTGACAGGAAATTGGGTGCTTAAGACATTAACTAGAGACCTTACATTTGTTCAGATTTGCATTTTA
Organism: Crocuta crocuta; assembly: GCF_008692635.1. Taxonomy (NCBI): domain Eukaryota; kingdom Metazoa; phylum Chordata; class Mammalia; order Carnivora; family Hyaenidae; genus Crocuta; species Crocuta crocuta. Next base: position 4,154,951 of record NW_027531905.1, on the reverse strand, counting down.
GAAATATTACTCTGGCTAAAGTTTTAGAAAAATGAATTGTTACGTGTATTAGAAGCACGTAACAGCTTCTTAAACAGATACTATAGTTCTCCAAGTGAGAATGGTGGTGGCCCAAAGTAAGGTGGGTGTGTGGGAAAGAGATTTTGATGGTTTTGAGTCATAGTAAGGGAACAGAAACCAGAGAATATGTGGGAATAAAAGAGAGGAAGTAAATGTTGATTGATAAAAGATATATTTACACTCACACCAACACACACATTTTATATACATAAATACATATTTATATACATGCATATATTTTTGTGGATGATGACCAGATTTTTGGTTTTGGCAGTGCAGTGAAATAGGAAACTTAAGACCCGGAGTATGGTTAGGGTTGAAAATTTTGTGTTTTGAACATGTTGAGTTTATAGTACCGGTGGAGGGGCGCCTGGGTGGCTCAATCTGTTAAGCATCCCGACTTCGGCTCAGGTCATGATCTCCCAGTGTGTGAGTTCAAGCCTTGTGTCGGCCTCTGTGCTGCCAGCTCAGAGCCTGGAGCCTGCTTCAAATTCTGTGCCTCCCTTTCTCTGCCCCTCCCCTGCTCACATTCTGTCTCTGTCTCTCTCTCAAAAATAAATAAACATTAAAAAAATTGTTATAGTGCCTGTGGAATATTCAGGATCAGAGTGCATAACAGAGTTGAATACAGAGTCTAGAACTATGAGAAATGTGATTTTGGATGAATTTGGAAGTCAGAAATATATAGAAGGTCATCGGAAGTATGTCTGTGGATGAGACCAGAGAATATATAGAATGAGAAAAGAATTACACTTATGGTCCTGAAGGCCCTCAATGTATAATGCGTAGGCTAAGAGAGCTCGTGAAGGAAACTGTAAACTGGCAAAAGAAAAAGGAAGAAACCAAATGCCTGGTATACCTAAGTCACAGGAAGAGAGCATTTTACAAAAAACTAAGTGGTAAACAATTTCAAATGATGTAAAATAAATAAAGTATGGATTTACAAATGACTACTGGATATGACAATAAGAAAGTGTCATTAACAAGAATAGTTTCAGTGAAATGGTAGAGGAACAAAGTAGATAATCCTATGAGGAAAAAAAGGAGATGAAAAAATAGAAACAGAAGACAAGTCTTTGAGAAGCTTTGATGATGAAAGTAAGAGTCCACACTGTAGGTGGAGAGAGATATGAAGGGGAAATTTTATCCTCCTCATATTCTGGCCTAGAAGTTGAACTCATTTAAACACTTATGGGCAAGAGCCAAGCTAGTAAGACTAAAGACTAAAAAAAAAAAAAAATTGATAGAGCAGAGCACCCAAGAAGGAGGAAGTAATGAGTGGAGGTTAACCTTTATTAGGTAAGCAAATATTTTGGTGTGTGTGTGTGTGTGTGTGTGTGTGTGTGTGTGAGTGAGTGTGGAGGGATGTATATGTGCATAGATATAAATATAATTTTAAATATTATTCATACTTTTGAGTCATCACACTCATAAATTTTCTTAGTTCCTTTCCCTCAGCACTTGCAAGATCCAAATTTCTGTGAAGGATATGTACAATATACTATTTATAATCTCTTAAGTGCTATTAACAGATTTATATATGGAATGTTATCCAAGCACACAAAATTTAAACTATCTATATTATTACTTTGTCCTTTAGCTTTAAAAAGAAGAAATTGAGTTTGTCTTTTCCTGCAATGCCTTGTCAAAAATGTCCAGTAGCCACCAACACACTTAGAGCGCACCAGAGTGCGCACAAGCGGGGGAGGGGCAGAGAGAAGGAGAGACCGAATCCCAAGCTGGCTCTGTGCCATCAGTGCAGAGCTCACTGCAGGGCTTGAACTCAGGATCTGATCTGAGCCTAGAGCAGCAGTCAGGTGTTTAACTTATTGCGCCTCCCCAGGTGCCCCCCCGACGGACACACATTTTTTTAATGTATTATCTTCCAGTGCTCCCCTTAGAGCTACAAGTACTCCTTGTGAATCCCATACCATAATGTAAATTCCATGAGATATAGATTATGTATTTATTCTGTATTTTGCTGGGTCACCAAAGCCTATCAACTTTTAGGTTTATGCTCTAAGTGTAGGGAAATACCTTCATTATTGAGAAGTGTATACACCCGCATCCACTGTCACAATCAAGATACAGAACATTCCCATCAACTCAAGAAATTCTCTCATGGCCTTTTGTAGTCATCCTCCCTCAACAACCCTAACCCCAGGCAACTGCTGATCTGTGGTTTCTCACTATTGATTAGTTTACTTGCTTTTATAATTTTTATAAAATGAGATAAACCGTGTAGTTTTTGATCTCTACCTGCTTTGGTTCAGCGTAATAGTTTTTGAAAGCATGTGGCTACATATATTAGTAATCTCTACATTTTGATTGCTGAGTAATATTCTATTGTATGGGTATACAACGTTTTGTTAAGGCATTCATTTATTCCTGAACATTTAGATTGCTTAACATTTGGGACTGCTATGAATGTTTACATAAAAATCTGTGTGGGAACATACATTTTTATTTTTGTTTTAAAATATGTAGAATTGCTGGATCATACAGTAAGTGTTTAACTTTATAAACCACTTCCAGACTATTTTCCAGAGTTTCTTGACATTTTATGTTCTCATTTTAAGGTGTGAAAATTCTCTTTGATGTGCATCCTGTCAGCACTTGGTATTGTCAACATTTTTCATTTTAGCCTCTTTTTTTTGAAAGGGGAATTGTATCTCATCTTATTGCATTTAGGGTTATTGATGATGATAAGCATCTTTTTATGTGCTTATTTACCATTTCTGTATTTTCTTTTGTGAAGTGTATGTTTTAATATTTCACTCATTTTATTTTTTTGTCTAACTCGATAATTTTTAATTTGAGAGGTTTTCTAAACATAAATTCTTTGCCGTAATATGCATTATGGATATTTTCTCAGTTTCTGGTTTCCTTTTCACTTTCTTGATGGTATCTTTAGATGAATAAAACTGTATAATTTTGATGATTTCAAATTTATCACTCTTCTATGGACCATACTTCTGATGTTGTGTCAAATCTTTGCCTAATCATAGATACAATGACTTTCTGCTAAAGAAAATTCTTTAAGAAGTTTTATATATTTTCTTAGGTTATATATGTGATCCATTTTATAATTTACTTGGGATACGATGTGAGAAGATAGTCATAGTTTCTCCCCATCCCAGTGACCTCCAATATGAATACCCATCAATTCAAGACCATTTTTTTATTAACTATCCTCTTCTTCATTGTGTTACTCTAACATCTCTGGAGAAAATCATTTGACTATATGAGTGCAGATCTCTGGACTCTTAATTTTGTTCTGATGACCTGGTATATTTCAGCCTTGGCAATAGTGACATTTGGAGTTGAATAATTCTCTGTTGTGGAGGACTGTGCTGAGTGTGGTAGGATATTTAGCAACCTCTTTTCATTCCTACCCACTAGGTGCCAGGAGCATGCACTTAGTGGTGCTAACCAGAAATGTCTCCAGATTGGGGCGCCTGGTGGCTCAGTTGGTTAAGCCTCTGACTCTTGATTTTTGGTTCACGTCATGATCCCAGGGTCTTGGAATCAAGCTCCGCATTGGGCTCCACGCTTAGTGTGGAGCCTGCTCAAGATTCTTTCTCTTTCCCTCTGTCCCTCTCCCCTGCTTGTGCTCTCTTTTCTCGCTAAAAATTAAAGAAATTTAAAAAATAAAAAAGAATGTCTCCAGATATTGTTAAATATCCCGTGGGAGAATGGGGGTAGTAAATCACCCCTGGATGAAAAGCACTGCTGTGATCTAGTTTTATGTCTGTGTACCAATACCATACAGCTTGATTACTTTATAACTTTAAGGTAAGTCTTAAAATCCTGTGTGTAAAAACTTCAGTTTTATTCTTGAAAACTGTCTGCCTAGTTTAGATAATAAGCATTTTCCTATATATATATTCTATACTCAGCTTATCAGTTTCCATTAAAAAAAAAAAAGCCCACTGTCATTTTGATGAGAATTACATAGTCTATAGGTTAATTTAGGGAAAAAAATGCCATTTTAACAATATTGAATCCTACAATATCCGTGAACATAGTGTTTTTCTCCATTTTATTAGATCACATTTAATTTCTCAGTAATGTTTTGTAGTTTTCAATATATAGGATCAGGTATACTTTGCTAAGTTTATTTGTGCTTCATTTTTAGAATACTCTTTTAAATGGAATTTTAAAATTATACTTTCAGAGTTTCTTTGCTAGTGTATTAATGCATTTGGTTTTTGTATATTGCCCTTCATCCTGAGATCTTGGCAAATCCACCTTTTAAGTCTGTAACTTTTTTGTCAGTTTCCTAGGATTTATCTCTGTACCTTATAATGTCATCTGGGAATTACTCAGTCTTATTCCATATTATTCAGGATTATACTTTGTTTGCAATTTTTATGTCTTCCATTTCTTTTTCTTGCTACTTAACTGCTAAGCCCTCCAGTATAACATTTAATGTAGGTGGTGACAGTCAACATCTTGACTTATTTCTGATCCTTAGGGAGAAAGCATTTAGTCTTTACCCTTAAGTGTAATATTAATTACAGGTTTTCCATAGATGCCATTTGTTGAAGAAGTTATCTTTTATTACTATTGTTCTGAGGGTTTATTTAAATCATGAGTATTTAGATTTTGTTCATTTATATTTCTGTATCTATGGACATAATCATGTGTTTTTTCTTTTTTATGTAATGTTATGTATTATTGGATTTCATATATCAAACCACAGTTATGTTCATGGGGTAAATCCTTTTGTTAACAAGAAATTTTCATTTTGTATATTGCAGGATTCAGTGGGATAAAATTCTGTTGATTTTTGTGTCTGCTCATGATGAATATAGGTCTATAGTTTTTTGGCTTTGGTTTTGTTTTCTTGTGATCCCTATTTCTAATTTTGGTGTCAGTAAAACTGGCCTCATAAATAAGCATTTCTGCCTTCTCTTTTCTAAAAGGATTTGGATAAGAATAGTATTATTTTTTCTTTAAATGTTTGGTAGGATCCACTGGAGAAGACATATAGGTCTATAATTTTCTGTGTTGAGAGTTTTTAATTACTAATTTTCTGTTTAGTCTTTATTAGTTTTAGTAATTTACATCTTTCAAGAAACCTTGCTTTGTACTTAAATTGTTAAATTTATCAGAAAAATATAACGGTGTTTTATTATTCTTTTGTAAGATTTATAGTGATGACCCTTCTCTTTTCTTCATAGTGGCAGTTTATATCAATTGCCTTAGATTTATTACTTTGTTAATCTTCTTGGAGAAGCAGTTTTTGGTTCCATTGATTTTTTTTTTCTTGTTTTTTTATTTCATTGCTGGTCTGATCTTTATTACTCCTTTGAGTTTAATTTGCTCTATTTTTTATAGTTTTAAGTTTTTATAGTTTTTTAAGATGGAAGTACAAACACATGATTTTAGAGCTCTCCAGTTGCTAACTGCCAAGTTGACTGCATTCCACATATTGTAATATGGCATGTTTTCATTTTCATTTTCCTTAAATTTCATTTAAGGAAATTCTACAAATTTCCTTACGAATTTTGTTTAACCTATGAAATAAATAGTAAGTTAGTTAGATTCACATTTTTATTTAAATTCCACTTAGTTAACATACAGTATAGTATTAGTTTCAGTTGTAGAATTTAGTGATTCATCACTTGCATACAATACCCAGTGCTCATTAGAAGTGTGTTGTGTTGTTTACATTTCCCATATTTTGAGATTATTTCTAGCTTTTAAAAAAATTGAATTCTAATTTAAATTGTTTTGGATTGAGAATATATTCTATATTAAATCTATATTAAATTTATTTTCAATGGATGGACACATGTTTTATAGCTTAACATATATTCTATCTTTATGAATATACTGTGTACATTTGAGAAGAATGTATATTCTACTATGGTTGGGTGGAGTGTTCTATAAATGTCAAATTAGGTGACTATGGTTGATGTTTTTCAGTTCCTCAAAATGCAGTGATTGTATTTTCTTCTTTTAGCTACTGAGAAAAAGAGTGTTGATCTCTCCAGTATATTGATTTGTCTATTTCTTTTAATTATGTCAGTTTTTTCCTTCATGTATTTTGGTGCTTTGTTGAACGCATGTGGATTTGTAGTTGTTACATCCTCCTATTTTATTTCTTGTCTCAATGTCCATTTTGTTTCATATTAGCATAGTTAATTTAGCTCTGTTATGCTTACTATGTATATGGTTTTTCACTTTCCATTCTTTTACTTTAAAATTATCTGTGTCTTTGAGGGGTGCCTGTGTGACTCAGTCAGTTGAGCATTGGACTTGACTTTGGCTCAAGTCATGATCTCAGGGTTGAGCCATCAAGCCCTGCATCAGGCTCCTTACTGAGCATTGAGCCTGTTTAAGATTTTCTCTCTCTCTCTCTCCCTCTCTCTCTCTCTCTCTCTCTCTCTCCCCCCTCTGCCCTTCTTCCCCCCACTTGCTCTTTTTCTCCCGCTCAAATTAAAAAGTAATAAAAAATAAAATTATCTGTGTCTTTGAATTAAAGTATCTTTGTAGACAGCATATAATTAGATCTTGTTTTTTATGCAATTTCATATTCTTTACCTTTTGATCAGAGTGTTTTTTATTCCATTCAATTTAAGGTAACTTTGTGATATGCCTGGATTTAGATCTGCCATTTTGCCTTTGATTTTTATTTGTTAATCTTTTTTTTTTAAAGAGTTAAACTTTTGTTTTTTTGTTTTTTGTTTTTAATGTTTTATTTATTTCTGAGACAGAGAGAGAGAGACAGCATGAGCAGGTGAGGGTCAGAGAGAGAGGGAGACAAGAACCTGAAACAGGCTCCAGGCTCTGAGCTAGCTGTCAGCACAGAGCCTGACGCGAGGCTCAAACCCACAAACCGTGAGATCTTGACCTGAGCCAAAGTCGGACGCTTACACGACTGAGCCACCCAGGTGCCCTTCTATTCGTTAATCTTACTTGGTTTTGATCCTCTCTTCCTTTTTCATTCCTGTCTTTTAGTACATCATTTAAAAAAATTTTTAGTGTTTTTTTATTTATTTCTGAGAGAGAGAGAGAGAGTGTGTGAACAGAGGAGGGTCAGAGAGAGAGGAAGACACAGAATCTGAAACAGGCTCCAGGATCTGAGCCACCTGTCAGCACAGAGCCTGACATGGGGCTCTTACCCACAAACTGTGAAATGACCTGAGCCGAAGTTGGATGCTTAACCAACTGAGCCACCCAGGCGCCCCAAATACACCATTTTAAAATTTGCTGTTGTCTTATGTTTTAACACAGTATGGAGCTATAATTGGTATATAGTTACCTGTACATATTTAAAGCATGTATTCTAATAAGTTTTAGCATATGTAAAATCCCATAAAACCATCAACACAGTCAAAATAATGAATAAGGCTAACCCTCTAGCATTTTCTTTGTGTCTCAAGGTAATAATTTCCTCCTCCCCATCCTCATCATCCTTTTCCATTCCCAAAAAGTCACTGATGATGTAACTGCATAGTGTATATTTTCTAGAATTTTTATTTAAATAAAATTATGCAATATGTACTTATTTTTGCCTGTCTTGCAGCATACTTCTATTATGTGGTTCACTCATTTTGTCCCATGTGTCAATAGTTTGTCTCTCTGTCTCTCTGTCTGTCTCTCTCTCTCTCTCTTTTTTTTTTTTTTTTTTTTTTTTNTTAGGGCAAAGGAGGAGCAGAAAGAGAGAAAGAATCTCAAGCAGGCTCCATGCCCCGTGCTGAGGCTGCTGTGGGGCTCTATTGCAGGGCCATGAGATCATGACCTGAGCTGAAATCAAGAGTCAGATGACTAACCAAATGAGCCATCCTGGCACCCTGTCCCTTTTTATTTTTTGAGTAATGTTCTATTTTGTGATTATACCACAGTTTAAACATTTATCTTTTGATGGGTGTTTTGGTTGTATCCATTGTTTGGCTGTTAGAAATAATACTGCTATGAGCATTTATGCACACGTTTTTGTATGGACCTATTCTTTTATTTCTCATGGATAAAGACCCATCAGTGGAATGGCTAGGTCATATGATAAGTGTATGTTTAACTNCTTTAAGAAGTTTTATATATTTTCTTAGGTTATATATGTGATCCATTTTATAATTTACTTGGGATACGATGTGAGAAGATAGTCATAGTTTCTCCCCATCCCAGTGACCTCCAATATGAATACCCATCAATTCAAGACCATTTTTTTATTAACTATCCTCTTCTTCATTGTGTTACTCTAACATCTCTGGAGAAAATCATTTGACTATATGAGTGCAGATCTCTGGACTCTTAATTTTGTTCTGATGACCTGGTATATTTCAGCCTTGGCAATAGTGACATTTGGAGTTGAATAATTCTCTGTTGTGGAGGACTGTGCTGAGTGTGGTAGGATATTTAGCAACCTCTTTTCATTCCTACCCACTAGGTGCCAGGAGCATGCACTTAGTGGTGCTAACCAGAAATGTCTCCAGATTGGGGCGCCTGGTGGCTCAGTTGGTTAAGCCTCTGACTCTTGATTTTTGGTTCACGTCATGATCCCAGGGTCTTGGAATCAAGCTCCGCATTGGGCTCCACGCTTAGTGTGGAGCCTGCTCAAGATTCTTTCTCTTTCCCTCTGTCCCTCTCCCCTGCTTGTGCTCTCTTTTCTCGCTAAAAATTAAAGAAATTTAAAAAATAAAAAAGAATGTCTCCAGATATTGTTAAATATCCCGTGGGAGAATGGGGGTAGTAAATCACCCCTGGATGAAAAGCACTGCTGTGATCTAGTTTTATGTCTGTGTACCAATACCATACAGCTTGATTACTTTATAACTTTAAGGTAAGTCTTAAAATCCTGTGTGTAAAAACTTCAGTTTTATTCTTGAAAACTGTCTGCCTAGTTTAGATAATAAGCATTTTCCTATATATATATTCTATACTCAGCTTATCAGTTTCCATTAAAAAAAAAAAAGCCCACTGTCATTTTGATGAGAATTACATAGTCTATAGGTTAATTTAGGGAAAAAAATGCCATTTTAACAATATTGAATCCTACAATATCCGTGAACATAGTGTTTTTCTCCATTTTATTAGATCACATTTAATTTCTCAGTAATGTTTTGTAGTTTTCAATATATAGGATCAGGTATACTTTGCTAAGTTTATTTGTGCTTCATTTTTAGAATACTCTTTTAAATGGAATTTTAAAATTATACTTTCAGAGTTTCTTTGCTAGTGTATTAATGCATTTGGTTTTTGTATATTGCCCTTCATCCTGAGATCTTGGCAAATCCACCTTTTAAGTCTGTAACTTTTTTGTCAGTTTCCTAGGATTTATCTCTGTACCTTATAATGTCATCTGGGAATTACTCAGTCTTATTCCATATTATTCAGGATTATACTTTGTTTGCAATTTTTATGTCTTCCATTTCTTTTTCTTGCTACTTAACTGCTAAGCCCTCCAGTATAACATTTAATGTAGGTGGTGACAGTCAACATCTTGACTTATTTCTGATCCTTAGGGAGAAAGCATTTAGTCTTTACCCTTAAGTGTAATATTAATTACAGGTTTTCCATAGATGCCATTTGTTGAAGAAGTTATCTTTTATTACTATTGTTCTGAGGGTTTATTTAAATCATGAGTATTTAGATTTTGTTCATTTATATTTCTGTATCTATGGACATAATCATGTGTTTTTTCTTTTTTATGTAATGTTATGTATTATTGGATTTCATATATCAAACCACAGTTATGTTCATGGGGTAAATCCTTTTGTTAACAAGAAATTTTCATTTTGTATATTGCAGGATTCAGTGGGATAAAATTCTGTTGATTTTTGTGTCTGCTCATGATGAATATAGGTCTATAGTTTTTTGGCTTTGGTTTTGTTTTCTTGTGATCCCTATTTCTAATTTTGGTGTCAGTAAAACTGGCCTCATAAATAAGCATTTCTGCCTTCTCTTTTCTAAAAGGATTTGGATAAGAATAGTATTATTTTTTCTTTAAATGTTTGGTAGGATCCACTGGAGAAGACATATAGGTCTATAATTTTCTGTGTTGAGAGTTTTTAATTACTAATTTTCTGTTTAGTCTTTATTAGTTTTAGTAATTTACATCTTTCAAGAAACCTTGCTTTGTACTTAAATTGTTAAATTTATCAGAAAAATATAACGGTGTTTTATTATTCTTTTGTAAGATTTATAGTGATGACCCTTCTCTTTTCTTCATAGTGGCAGTTTATATCAATTGCCTTAGATTTATTACTTTGTTAATCTTCTTGGAGAAGCAGTTTTTGGTTCCATTGATTTTTTTTTTCTTGTTTTTTTATTTCATTGCTGGTCTGATCTTTATTACTCCTTTGAGTTTAATTTGCTCTATTTTTTATAGTTTTAAGTTTTTATAGTTTTTTAAGATGGAAGTACAAACACATGATTTTAGAGCTCTCCAGTTGCTAACTGCCAAGTTGACTGCATTCCACATATTGTAATATGGCATGTTTTCATTTTCATTTTCCTTAAATTTCATTTAAGGAAATTCTACAAATTTCCTTACGAATTTTGTTTAACCTATGAAATAAATAGTAAGTTAGTTAGATTCACATTTTTATTTAAATTCCACTTAGTTAACATACAGTATAGTATTAGTTTCAGTTGTAGAATTTAGTGATTCATCACTTGCATACAATACCCAGTGCTCATTAGAAGTGTGTTGTGTTGTTTACATTTCCCATATTTTGAGATTATTTCTAGCTTTTAAAAAAATTGAATTCTAATTTAAATTGTTTTGGATTGAGAATATATTCTATATTAAATCTATATTAAATTTATTTTCAATGGATGGACACATGTTTTATAGCTTAACATATATTCTATCTTTATGAATATACTGTGTACATTTGAGAAGAATGTATATTCTACTATGGTTGGGTGGAGTGTTCTATAAATGTCAAATTAGGTGACTATGGTTGATGTTTTTCAGTTCCTCAAAATGCAGTGATTGTATTTTCTTCTTTTAGCTACTGAGAAAAAGAGTGTTGATCTCTCCAGTATATTGATTTGTCTATTTCTTTTAATTATGTCAGTTTTTTCCTTCATGTATTTTGGTGCTTTGTTGAACGCATGTGGATTTGTAGTTGTTACATCCTCCTATTTTATTTCTTGTCTCAATGTCCATTTTGTTTCATATTAGCATAGTTAATTTAGCTCTGTTATGCTTACTATGTATATGGTTTTTCACTTTCCATTCTTTTACTTTAAAATTATCTGTGTCTTTGAGGGGTGCCTGTGTGACTCAGTCAGTTGAGCATTGGACTTGACTTTGGCTCAAGTCATGATCTCAGGGTTGAGCCATCAAGCCCTGCATCAGGCTCCTTACTGAGCAATGAGCCTGTTTAAGATTTTCTCTCTCTCTCTCTCCCTCTCTCTCTCTCTCTCTCTCTCTCTCCCCCCTCTGCCCTTCTTCCCCCCACTTGCTCTTTTTCTCCCGCTCAAATTAAAAAGTAATAAAAAATAAAATTATCTGTGTCTTTGAATTAAAGTATCTTTGTAGACAGCATATAATTAGATCTTGTTTTTTATGCAATTTCATATTCTTTACCTTTTGATCAGAGTGTTTTTTATTCCATTCAATTTAAGGTAACTTTGTGATATGCCTGGATTTAGATCTGCCATTTTGCCTTTGATTTTTATTTGTTAATCTTTTTTTTTTAAAGAGTTAAACTTTTGTTTTTTTGTTTTTTGTTTTTAATGTTTTATTTATTTCTGAGACAGAGAGAGAGAGACAGCATGAGCAGGTGAGGGTCAGAGAGAGAGGGAGACAAGAACCTGAAACAGGCTCCAGGCTCTGAGCTAGCTGTCAGCACAGAGCCTGACGCGAGGCTCAAACCCACAAACCGTGAGATCTTGACCTGAGCCAAAGTCGGACGCTTACACGACTGAGCCACCCAGGTGCCCTTCTATTCGTTAATCTTACTTGGTTTTGATCCTCTCTTCCTTTTTCATTCCTGTCTTTTAGTACATCATTTAAAAAAATTTTTAGTGTTTTTTTATTTATTTCTGAGAGAGAGAGAGAGAGTGTGTGAACAGAGGAGGGTCAGAGAGAGAGGAAGACACAGAATCTGAAACAGGCTCCAGGATCTGAGCCACCTGTCAGCACAGAGCCTGACATGGGGCTCTTACCCACAAACTGTGAAATGACCTGAGCCGAAGTTGGATGCTTAACCAACTGAGCCACCCAGGCGCCCCAAATACACCATTTTAAAATTTGCTGTTGTCTTATGTTTTAACACAGTATGGAGCTATAATTGGTATATAGTTACCTGTACATATTTAAAGCATGTATTCTAATAAGTTTTAGCATATGTAAAATCCCATAAAACCATCAACACAGTCAAAATAATGAATAAGGCTAACCCTCTAGCATTTTCTTTGTGNCTACTGGATATCAGTAAACCACACAGTATTTCAGAAATGAATTATAGGGTAAATATGTATAAAGTAGATTTGATCCCTATTTGAGGAGCTTAATATCGAGTAGGGGAAACCATATACAAACACGGAAGGCTTAAACAAAAAATAGGATGGCTTAGTCCCTAGTGATGAATCCTTCTAAGCTAGAGTATTCAACTCTGAGGAGATATTGAAGGCTAGGCCTCAAAGACACGTGTCAGCCAAGCTCTACAGAAGGGACCCCTAAGCAGAGGATGCCCCTTGTACAAAAACTCTTGGATAGATGATGGTAAAGGCATTCAAGAGCCAGAAAGAAGATGAATGTTGAGAGAGTAAGGATTTTCCTTTCCCTTTCCCTCTCTTTTTCTTGTTTCTTTCTCTTTTTCCTCTCTTTCTCTCTCTCCCCCTCTCTTTTTTTTTTTTTTTTTTTTTTTTTTTTTTTTAGGGCAAAGGAGGAGCAGAAAGAGAGAAAGAATCTCAAGCAGGCTCCATGCCCCGTGCTGAGGCTGCTGTGGGGCTCTATTGCAGGGCCATGAGATCATGACCTGAGCTGAAATCAAGAGTCAGATGACTAACCAAATGAGCCATCCTGGCACCCTGTCCCTTTTTATTTTTTGAGTAATGTTCTATTTTGTGATTATACCACAGTTTAAACATTTATCTTTTGATGGGTGTTTTGGTTGTATCCATTGTTTGGCTGTTAGAAATAATACTGCTATGAGCATTTATGCACACGTTTTTGTATGGACCTATTCTTTTATTTCTCATGGATAAAGACCCATCAGTGGAATGGCTAGGTCATATGATAAGTGTATGTTTAACTTCTTTGTGGTAACGCCCTACATTATACCTTTGGTGAAGTGTCCTTGAAAATCTGTTCCTGGAGGCTTCTGGGTGGCTCAGTCAAGTTACACATCGACTCTGGATTTCAGCTCAGGTCATAATCTCACTCACGTTTCCTGGGACTGAGCCTCACGTCAGGCTCTGTGCTGACAGCATGGGCCTGCTTGGGATTCTCTCTCTCCCTCTCCCGCTCTCTCTGCCTCTCCCCTGTGCTTGTATGTGTTTCTCTCTCTCTCAAAATAAATAAATAAACTTTAAAAAAATCCGTTCCTAGTTGTATTGTCTGTTTTCTTATGATTGAGTTTTCAGAGTTCTTTATATATTCTGAATATATATCTTTTCTCAGATAGGTGATATGCAAATGGTTTATCACAGCCTATGGCTTGTCTTTTCTTCTAGTGTATTTCCAAGTGTAGAAGTTTAAAATTTATATGAAGTCCAATTTATCACTTTTTTCCTACGGATATGTGTGTGTGTGTGTGTCCTAACCTAACCCAAAGTCAAAAAAAGATTTCGTCTATGTTTTATTTTAAAAGTTTTATTAGTTTATAGTTTCAAGTTTCCAAATTATCCAGTCGGTTGTTATATATGGTTCTAGATGTGGATTGAAATTCTCTCTCTCTTTCTCCTCTCTTTTTAACCTATGATACCCAAGCATTACTGTCTTAGTTGCTGAAAAGATTGTTCTTTCACACATGAATTTTCTTTGTGCCTTATTAAAAATTAATAATATATGTGTGTTTATTATTTAACTATTTGTTTTATTTATAGCTCAGAACTCTTATACTACTAGTCTTGAAATCAGCATAAGATCTCCAATATTGTTCTTATATTTCAAACTTGTTCTGGCTAGTCTGTGTCCATTGCACTTTCACATAAATTGTATAATCAGCCTGTCAATTTCTACAACAAAGGATACTGAGATGATAGGAGTTATGTTTACTCATACCATTTCTGACACCAAAAGTGTGGGTTTTACCATCAAGCAATTCTCCAATTCCCCTGCTGGCTACTGCATAAGTCAATTTTATCCTTTTTTTTTTTTTTTTTTAAGTTTATTTATATATCTTAGAGAGAGAGAGCAAGGGAAGGGAGGGAGAGTGAGAGAATCCCAACCAGCCTCCACACCACCATCACAGAGCTCAATGTAGGGCTCAGACTCATGAACTGTGTGCTCATGACCTAAACCAGAGTCAAGAGTCAGATGCTTAACTGACTGAGCCGCCCAGGTGCCCTGTCAGTTTAATTCTGACACTACTCAGAAGTAGTGCAAACCTCACAGGTTAAGGGCTTAGTCCCATAAGACTTCCCCCACTTCATATGCCAGTTGCAAGTTCTGTGCATTCCATGCCCATAACCAATAGGCTGTAAATCAGGGAGTTCCTATAACCTCCCTCTCAGTCCAGTCACAAGTCCTTGGACCTCCTGTATTTCTGATCAAATAGCTATAAGTCAAGACTTTCCACAAACCCCTCCTGAGGTTTGATAATTTGCCAGAACAACTGACAGAACTCAAGGAATCTGTTTTACTTACTATTACCAATTTATTATAAAGGATGCAACTGAGGAACAGCCAAACAGAAGAGATGCAAAGGGCAACATATGGGGGAAAGCCAGGGTATTGTGGAGTTTCTGTGCCCTCTCCACATGTGTCATTCTTCCAGTTTATCCAGTTCACCAATCTGGATGCTATTTAAATATTGTTATTTTTATAGAGGTTCCATTACACAGCCACAGTTGATTAAATCATTTGACTGTTGGCGATTGATTCAATCTCTAGCCCCTCTCCTCTTCCTAAAGGCTGAATGTTCCAGCCTCTAATCACCTGGTTTGTTTTTCTGACAGTCAGTCCTATTCTGAAGCTACCTAGGGGTCCACCAAGACATAAACTCAAGCATAATTGAAGAGGGCTTGGTGTGAATAACAAAACACTCCTTTTACTCCTATCACTAAGGAAATTCCAAGGGTTTTAGAAGCTCTGTGGTAGGAACTTGGGATGAAGACCAAATACATATTTCTTATGCTATCACAGATGCTGCTTGGGATTATATTGACTCTATTTGGATATAATGGACAACTTTACAATATTGTCTTCTTACCTAAGAATATGGCATATTGCTCCACTTATTTAAGTCTTTTATAACTTCCCTCAGTAATGTTTAAAATTTTTCACTGTTTGGGTCTAGCACATCTTGTCAGATTCATTCCACATATTTCTTATTTTTTTTTAATGCTAGTTTGACTTTTTAATTTTTTCTTTTTCTTTTTTTTCAGAGTATATTTTTATTTTTNGGAGTCTCCGATCCCGGCCCGATTTTATCTTCCCCGGTTCGCACTCACGTTAGAAGGCTCTCTCAGTGGATTCTGCGCCTTTTTTTCTCCCAATCTCTCAGGTTTTGTAAGGTTTCCAATGGCTTCAGATCTTTTCTGTGTGATGTATGGGCGCGAGTGCAAGTACGGAGCTCCTTACTTCTCCGCCATCTTGCCCTCTCCTGACTTTTTAATTTTTTCAACCTCAATTATCCAGTGCCTGTTGTACAAAAAAGTACAGTTGTATATTGATCTTGTATTCTGTGATGATACTAAAATCACTTATTTTAGCACCTTTTTTGGTACAATCCATTGTATTTTCTACATAGTCAAAAATGAGAATAAAGATACTGTTCCATCTTCCTTTTAATTAGATGTCTTTTATTTTTCTTAACTTACTGCACTGGCTGAACCTCTAGTACAATATTGAAAACCTCTAGTATAATAGTACAATATGGAAGGATATCTTTGCCTTTTGCTTGACAATAGGTAGAAACCATTTAGGTTTTCTTCATTAGCTATAATGTTAGCTATAGACATCTTCAGGAAAGCTCTCTACTATGTCTAGTATTTTTCTTTCTACTCCTAGTTTTTATTCTTGGAATAGATGTTGGATTTTGTCAAACAAATACATTTATAATATATGTTATATATGTATATGTACTTTCTCTTAGTATTCTCTCCTTGTCCTTTTATATCTGTATCAAGTTTTGTGATGTGTCTTATTTTATTGCAGATGTTAGTAATCTGTGTCATTTTTCTCTTTTCCTGATTAGTTTTGTAGAGGTTTATTGAATCTTTTAATCTTTTCAAAGAACCAGCTTCTGGTTTCACTGATTTTACTTTTTGTGTTTTTCTTATTTCTATATCATGACTTATACTCTGTCCTTTATGATTTTATTTTTTTAGTTTAATTGGATTTCAGTTTGTACTTATTCTGGTGTCTTAAAACAGAAGCTTTGGCCATTGAAACTTTTATTTTTCACTATAAGCCTGTAGTGATGTATTTCTTTCTAGGGACTACTTTAGGTGCATTTCTCACATCTTTAAATAGCATGTTTTCATTTTCAGTGACTTAAATATACTTTTTAATTTTTCATTTGATTTCTTCTTTTATCCTTGGGTTATTTAGAAGTGTGTTATTTAGTGTTAATATATTTTGTGTTTTTCTACATGTATCTCTTTTATTGACTTCTCATCTTCTTCTAATGTGGACAGAGAACATTACGTGATTTAAATACTTTTTTGAGATTTGTTTTATGGCCCAGGATATGCCATATCTTGGTAAATGTTCCTATCTACTTGAAAAGAAAGCACATTATTCTGTCGGAGTTTCTTTATAAATGTCATTTAGATCAATTGTTTTATTGTGCTGCTCAAGTCTTCTATATTGTTACAGATTTTCTTTCTTCTTGTCTGCCAGTTAATGAGAGGCAAGTGTTGAAATATCTGACCGTGCCTATGGATTTGACTAGTTTCCCTTGTAGTTCTGTTTTTCTTTCTAATGATTTTGACACACTTCTATGTGGTGCATAAACATTTAGGATTACGTCCATTTCATATAATTTTCTCTTTAACACTATGAAATGCCTTTTCTATGATAATGTTGTTTGATATGAAATCTGCCTTGTTTGATATTAATATAGTTTCTCCACCTTTCTTTTGAGTATTGTCAGAATAATATATTTTCCCCTGTACTTTTGCCTTTTTCCAAATCCCCCTTTACTTTTAAACTATTTCTGTCTGTTTAAAATGAGTTTCGGGGCGCCTGGGTGGCTTAGTCGGTTAAGCGTCCGACTTTCGCTCAGGTCATGATCTCGCGGTTCGTGGGTTCGAGCCCCGCGTCGGACTCTGTGCTGACTGCCAGCTCAGAGCCTGGAGCCTGTTTCAGTCTGTGAGTCCCTCTCTCTCTGACCCTCCCCTGCTCACGCTGTCTCTCTCTCTCTCTCTCCTAGAGATAAATAAAAATATTTAAAAAAATAAAATAAAATAAAATGAGTTTCTATGGGGCGCCTGGGTTTCTATGGTGGCTCAGTCGGTTGGGCGTCCGATTTCAGATCCAGTCATGATCTCACGGTTCATGGGTTTGAGCCCCATATCGGACTCTGTGGTGACAAGTAGCTTGGAGCCTGGAGCCTGCTTCAGATTCTGTGTCTCCCTCTCTCTCTGACCCTCCCCTGTTCACGCTCTCTCTCTCTCAGAAATAAATAAAAAACATTAGAGAAAAATGAGTTTCTAGCAGGAAGCATGTAGTTGGCTCTTTTATCAAATCCGGTAGCCACTGCCTATTTATTATGTGGGCTTTGTTGGTTGGTTGGTTTAAGTAGGCTCCATGCCCAGTGTGAAGTCTAAAAAGAGCTTGAACACAAGACCCTGAGGTTGAGACCTGAGCTGAGATCAAGAGTTAGATACTTCACTGACTGAGCCACTGAGGCACCCCGTTTTTATTGTGTTTTTAAAACTCTTTACATTTAATGTGGTTGTCAATACCTTGGGGTTTAAATGTACCATCTTGCTATTTGTTTTCTATCTGTTCCATGTATTCTTTTGTGCCTACTTTTGGATTATTTTAATGATTCCATTTTATGTCTTTTGTTGGTTTTATCATGTACAACACTTTGTTGTGTTATTTTGTAATATACTTCAGGGAAGGGTGACAACAGTTTTTGCAAGTGGATAGATAATAAAATAAATTTTTTAGGCTCTCTGCTGAAACTAACTCTGACAGTATAGTGAGAAAGCAGCCATAAACAATGTGTAAACGGTGGCCATTGCTGCATATTAATACAAGTTTATTGGGGCACCTGGGTGGCTCAGTCGGTTAAGTGTCTAACTTCTGCTCAGGCCATGATCTCATGGTCCGTGGGTTCGAGCCCACGTTGGGCTCTGTGCTGACAGCTAGCTCAGAGCCTGGAGCCTGCTTCTGATTCTGTGTCTCCCTCTCTCTCTGACCCTCCCCTCCTCACGTCCTCTCTCTCTCTCTCTCTCTCTCTCTCTCTCTCTCAGAAATAAATAAAACATTTTAAATAAAAAGGTGCTGATGCACCATTTCAGTGATCAAATTTGATAATAATTTCCGTATAAATTTTAGAACATTTCTTCTGTATCTATTTTAAGACTTCCCATATCACATTTTATTGTAAATTTTGGTAACTAAATAGAGCGAACACAAAATTAGTGTAATAGACATAGCATTAGATTTAATACATGGTTTTGTAGCAGAGGAAAAATTGTTTTTTTTCTAATATTCTCCTAGGTTCTCTGGCTGGGGCCTTTTAAACTGAAGTGACAAAAGACAGATTAACAAAGAGGTGACCATATAGATTTACTTAATGTAATTTTTCATGACATGGGAACCTTAATAAGGAAATAAAGACCAAGATACAGTTAAACTTGAGCATTTCTGTACTAAATTTGATGAACAGTAGAAAGTCATGGGGAAACATGATTGGACACAAGGGTATGAGCTAAGGAAACTGGAGCAATTTAGTAGGACCTGTTCATTTGGATTCTTGACATCCATCTACCTTCAGAAATAAGGAAGCTCCTTTTCTTCTGGGCATAGGGTGGGCAACTTTATACAGAAAGTTCTTACCACTTGCTCCAGGGGGAAAGGAGAAGGTCAGAGGATTCTTCCTGCACCTGCCATTTCTCATTCCTTCATCCTGAAATATTTGATATGTCAAGGGATAGTGTGTTCTGAGCTCTGCCAGTTTCATTATGGCATATTTGGCTTCAGATCCTTTAAATTTGGAGGAAAAAGTTACAAATAAAACTCAGTCTCAACTTCTCTATCATACTTCCCTTCCTCTTCTCTAAAAGACAAAAGTTATACAGGCTTTACCATGTTTTTACTCTTGCCTCCATGTACCCATATTTGTTCAGTCTTTAGTTCTAACCCTTAAAATTCCCCAAAAGATTATTGTGGTTATTTACATTTTTTATTGTGATGTACTCACATATTTACAGATTTTTTTTGTGTACCTTTTACTGCTTGCTATCTCTCCTTCACGTGTTCAATTTACTTCTTATAGTCTTTATTACTTATGAAGTAGAAACTTTATTAATTTTTTTCTGAAAATTTTTTTATTATACCCTAATTTGTGAATAATATTTCAGTACTAAATACTATAGCACTTGCTTTTCCTGAAGATATTATTCCACTGTCTTTAATATGTAGTGTTTCTTATGAGATGTCTGATGTTAGTTCAGTTATTGGTATTTTATAGATTGTCTTTATGCTTTGGTTATTTTTCATAGTTCACTCTTATCCTTGATGTTCTATAATTTTACTCTGATGAGCTTATATTTTTGAATTCTTTTGTATACATCCTGTATAGGCATGGCAGTGATAGTCAACTACCCACCAAACTTTGTTCCTCTTACTTAACATATGATTGTTACTTGCTAGCTGCTGCTCCCTGAGCAGGTCTTTTCCTTTGCCTTTGTGGGGTTGGTGTTGTTCATAAAGGCTTCCTTTTGCGTATATCCTCCCATGAAATACCTGTCAACTAAAGCCACTAATACGAAATAATCCCTTTAAGATTCAGCAGTTTAGACTATGATTTTTTTAGACAGTAAACAAAGTTCAAGCAGCTTAATTTTCCACCAGTGATTTGGTAGTGCAAGTAATTGTGTCATTCATTGGCCAGGGCAGTTAAGAAGTAGATGATGGGCTTTGTCATCTCTTCTCTTTTGCCTGTAAGAGAAAACATTAAGGATTTTGTCAATGGCAGAACCACAGGTATGAGGAGATTGGGTCTGTGAATTATCACTTGGAGGGAGTCTGCCATTCAAGACATTTCCATGAATAAGAAACAAAACTTATGTTATTTTAAGTTAGTGAAAATTTTAGAATTATTTGTTGATAGCAGCCAGCATTATCTTAATACATCAAGACTCACCTTGTCATCATTATCTTTCAAAAACTTTGATACTGTTAATCAAATATATATTTTTAGAACCAAACTTTATCACAAAAGTGTATGTATATACACACACACACATATACATATACATATATATACACACACATATATGTTTCTAGATATGTGTATGTGTGTGTGGTGTGTGTGTATATATATATATATGCATATATATATACACATACATATACACACACATATCTAAAAACCTATTGCAAAGTTTAAAAATAAAAATATCATAGGGGTGCCTGGGTGACTCAGTTAAGTGTGTAACTTAGGTTCAGGTCATGGTCATGGTTCATGAGATCGAGCCCCACATCGGGCTCTCTGCTATCAGCTTAGAGCCTGCTTCAGGTCCTCTTTCTCCCTCTCTCATCTCTCCACCCCACCGTCAAAAATAAACTTTAAAAAGTCATAGTAAATATAGGCAAGACATCAGAGGGTTTGAATCTCATGTAAAGATTTCCTTGTGCTTAGGAGAAGATAGAGGAGTTCATTTTAGTTGAAAGGTGGGTAAGATTTAAACGTGAATGTATGAAAGTATCCAAAAATACGATTTAATAGAAAAAAAGGTACTCCAACATGTAAAGAATTGGTTTAATTTTTAGATTAATTTTGAACTGGAATACATTTTAAATGAAAGAAAATGATATCTGGGTTTAATTAAGATTAAGGAATGGGTGATTTACGCTTGGTCTCCTGAATATCACATGACATTTTGTATGTCATTTGATCACGCTAGGCTTTTTATTTCCGTATATTGCACCTCCAGATCACAGGAATGGTTTCAAATATTCCCTGCATTCATTTAGAGGAAAATCGATAATGATAGATTGTTACAAGACACCCACTCTCATTCTGCTTGGGCAGAGAGGAAAAATATTGTGGTCTTAGCTCCTGTAGGAAAGGAAAAATTTTTACTCTCCCCTTCTAGGGCCTTTTGTCTGCTCTGTTAATTAAATTGATATGTCAGATTAACAGGAAAAAACAAATTTAATTAGATGTATACGGGAGCCCCATAAGAATGTGATACCCACAGGCATTGAGGCCGTTGAGGCTTACATGCCATCCTGAGCTGAGGAGAAGGGGTACGGGTCCGAGATTTCAGAAGGAGGAACATAGTTCACAGGTAGATAAACAAGGAAAACAAATGTTTGCCACGCTTTACAGGTACAGTGGGACGTGGAGAGGAATTTGCTCTGTGGATCCTGCTTCCCCATCCTCCCACCCCAAGTTTATTTCCATACCTAGCCCATATTCTCTATAGTTATCTCTGATGTTTGTTCTTTTCCTGGACCAGGCCTCTATCTAAATTCTCTTAGGCAGTTAAGAAGGACGTGAAAGCTCTTCCTGAATCTTTTGGGCCTAGAATGACTTTAGCTCAGCGATCCACCTGCCAAAGTAGCACATTTTGGCAGGGGAAGCTTGTTCTGAACACCTCATACCTTAAAAATAGAAAAAAGAAACAGAAAAGTACATGGAGAAAAGAACCAAGGGGAAGAAAGTAGAAATAATATAAGTGCCATGTTGTTAAATCACATACTAGTGAGATTTTACACGTGTGAATCGTTTAGAAACAATGAGAAGTGTTTTCCCTTGTTTAAGGCATTAATGCTTTAGAACAAAAATCAAATCTTTTTGGCAGATGGGGGAAGGTGATTTTCTTACTGTCCAGAGAATTTGGAAAACAATTAAATGGAGATAAACCAAGAGTTTCAGGTATAATTAGCTAGCATTTTGGTAATACTATAGGCTAAGATACTGAAAATTATTTTTTTATAGTCTAAAGTTTATCTCCTTTAATTTTTTTCCCTTTATTAAGTCTCTCATCTCTTGACATCCACTTTGGGAGTCAGTTTATATTTGTTTATAAAATTGATTTTAAAATGAGTAATTTAAAGCAAATTTTATTGTTAATAAGCATATATTTATGAAACCATAATCTACAGTGTGAAAGGTCATTTTATGTATAATATGATTTGCAAATAATATTTTTTAAAGTTTATTTTTATTTACTTTGAGAGAGAGAGAGAGAGAGCACACACGCAAATGGGGGAGGGGCAGAGAGAGGATGAAGAATCCCAAGCAGGCTCCGCACTGTTGACACAGAGCCTTATGTAGGGCTCAGTCTCACGAACCATGAGATCATGACCTGAGCTGAGGTCGACAGATGCTAAACCACCTAAGCCACTCAGATGCCCCTGTAAATAAGATTTTAAAAATGAAAATATTGCATTAAGAAAGCTGTGTGTATTATAAAGTTTATTTTGTACTGTAGAAAAAAATTGTTTTGAATAANGACAGATGCTAAACCACCTAAGCCACTCAGATGCCCCTGTAAATAAGATTTTAAAAATGAAAATAATTGCATTAAGAAAGATGTGTGTATTATAAAGTTTATTTTGTACTATAGAAAAAAATTGTTTTGAATAAAAGTGTGTCTCTCTACCTGAAAAAAAGCTGTTGCTGAAGTCTATGTAACTATATAGTGCTTGATGATCAATATGGAAGATATGATTCAAAAATCCCAGAATAAAGTAGAAAAAAAGAGTGTTGAAATTACTTTCTGAAGAATTTCATCATATTTTACATAATAAATATTTTTTTTCTGATAGTATTCACTGCAAAAGCTGAATATAATTGTCAGGATACTTTTTGAAAATTCAGCAATCTATGTTTTATTTTGTTTTTAACTTGTTTGTGAGATAATTTATAATTAAGCAGGATGGGCTTTAAAACTTTGTGTTATATTTGGATGACGAGTTAGCACCTAAATAGCATTCCCTATCCACTTCTCACTTGGAGCTTCCAAAAATCTCAAAAGTTTACTGGTCTTTACATCTAATAAACTTCTAGCTAACGGTTTGTCTTCCAAATAATTATGCTCTTATTGCTGTTATTATTATTACTGCACTGCTTTGGTATGTATACGTATGCATTATTTGGGGAACTGTCTTTTTCTTTTACCAATTGTGGGCTATCCAGAAGCCTCTTCTATGCAATTGGGTATATTACTCAAGAGGATGATCATCACAGACAGAGCAAATGTCAGTGAATATAGACAGAGAGGTGGTGAGGTTTAATAGATACCGATGTAAACACGGAACAAGGTGAAACAGAGGCCACCAAAAATTTTAACGAAATCAAAGATCAAAGCCAACGGGAGGAGGAGGCCATTTCACCTGTTTGCAATCACTCATATACATAATACCACTTGTATAATAAATACTATATTTTTATATTTGGAGATATAGTTTGGTGTATATGGGTACTGATGAGTATGGATAAGACATCTCTTGACTAAACTTCAGTCAGGCTCTTCTAAACCNATGACTTAAGCGAAAGTCGGACGCTTAACCAAC
Organism: Crocuta crocuta; assembly: GCF_008692635.1. NCBI lineage: Eukaryota > Metazoa > Chordata > Mammalia > Carnivora > Hyaenidae > Crocuta > Crocuta crocuta. Next base: position 4,131,052 of record NW_027531905.1, on the reverse strand, counting down.
TAAGCCACCCAGGCACCCCTAAACCCTCTTCTTAACTACGTCTCAATTTTGGCCTCATCCTTGCCATGCATAGCCCAGTATACTTTCCCAAGAATCCTGCTAAGTCAGGTGGAGAATCCCCCCAACCCTTGATATCTGATCAGGTTTCTTATCCCTCACCTTGTTACCTAAGCACCTTGGCTAGCTCTCAGCAGGAATTCTGTTACATCAGTTTAGCAAGAGTCACTCCCTATCCTTGATGTCTCATATTAATTTTCAATCAACCAATCCCCTCAACCTGCATCCCTGGCTGTAAATCCTCACTCAGTCTTGTATTCAAGTTGAGCCTGATCTCTTTGCCCTATTGCAACAATCTTGGCATCTATCCCAATAGTCTTGAACAAAGTCTTTGTTGCTATTTTAACCAGTGTCAGAAAATGTTTTTTCTTAACACTATATACACACACCCACACACTTACACCCACATAATGTGGGGTGGGCTCACCCAATCAGTTGAAGGCCTTAAGAGTAAATACTAGTTTCCTTAAGAAAGAAAAATTTTTTCTTAATAATGTAACACAGAAATCCTGCCTGAGTTTTCATTCTGGCTGGTGCCTGCCTTAAAGATTTCATACTTGATAGCCCCTACTAATTGAGCCAATTCCTTAAAGTCAATCAACATCACCACTGACTGCCTTCTTCTCACCCCTCCTACTTCCTCTTTCACTTTCTCTTGCTTCTTACCTCCTTCCATGTCTCCTACTGAATCTGCTTCTGTAGAGAATCTTGACTAATGCAGTTTGTAAACAAAGTTTGTATTTATTTACTTATCTTTAAGATTGCTAGACCTTTTTAAGGATGCTTAAGTGCTTTGTTGTGCTTTCCTATATACATGCTTTGTGCTACTTGTCTATTTGGAGTTTTGTCTAACTAGTTATATAGTCCAGAAAGTGCAGGAAACCTGTATTTGGATCTGTCACTCTTACTAGCCTCTATTGCTTTAAAAAAGTGTTGTTTGGATATTTCAACTACTTTCTGTAAAATCATATGCTTGATTGATTGATTTAGGTAGATATTGAGGAATTACTAGTTGTCATCTTTACTGTGTATTTCCAGAAATCCTATAATTGCATCAAAGTAGTCAAAGTTTACTTTTCTGATAAATTCAAACAATTCATCCAGTTATATTAATTCATCACTATCATGGTAATTATTTTTTATGCTACTATTTTATATGGTAACATGTAAAACATAGGTATCAAAAACCTAATTTTAGAAGAATTAATGACAGATGTTACCAGCTCTTTTTTCTTTTTGCTTAATTTTATACACAATGGTTATGAAACAATAACACCACTAATTTTATTACTTTTGTGAGTTAGGGTATTATTCTAATCCATTCTTGGTACACCATTAGGATCACTGGGGTCTCATTCTCATAAAAAAAAAAAAGTATGCCTTGAGACCATTTATCTGCCAGGAAAAACACATTTTTATTACCTGCTAATTATTATCCCAAATGTGTATAGTGATATGTTAGCAGATTGTGGCTAGCCATGAAATTGTTTTTCTCTCTTACCACATATTTCACTTTTCTTTATTCTCCACATAGAGTAAATTTAAGAAAATTAGTAAAGAAGGGAAATTTTAAATTAAAATTACTACACAGAAAATATGAAGAAGCTTACCTTCTAGTTTTCTTGAATGCATTCTCTGAGAGAAAAGACCAATCATCATCCTCATTTAAAATAATACAAGTCATGTTCCTATTAAGAAAGCCATGGAAAGAATAGTCTTGCTCATTGTTTGGGGAATCATTTGTAAAGATGATTAGGAGAAATTAGAACTTCTTAACTTCTTTTTTAAAAAAATTTTTTTAAATGTTTATTCATTTTCGAGAGAGAGCATGAGTGGAGGAAGGGCAGAGACGGGGGGAGACACAGAACCTGAAGCGGGCTACAGGCTCCAACCTGTCAGCAGAGCCCGATGTGGGGCTCGAACCCATGAACTGTGAGGCCATGACCTGAGCTGAAGTCAGAAGCTTCACTGACTGAGCCACCCAGGCACCTCAGGACTTCTTAACTTAATTCAACTTCTGTTGAAATTTTTTTTCCCCTCTAGTTCCTATTGTTGTTGGGTTTTTGTTGGGTTTTTGTTTTTACTTCACTAATCTCTCTCAGTACAAAGATGACTTTTAGACAAAGGACACAGTTAAAGGAGAATAGAAGCCTCCGAGTACTGAAGAGATTACAGTTGTGCACCAGCCTCCTGATAATAAGTACATATTGCCTGTCTAGTAGGTGAATTGTAATCCAGGAACTTGCACATAGAAACAGTGAAACATTAAAAAATAAAAAAAGAGTGAAACATTTTCTGTTATCTTTTGTGGCCTTTTAAAAGAATAATCTGAGTACCCTCGACTACAAATGGAAAAGTACTCTTAAATTTGAAAAGGAATATTTCACAAACTGGTAATTGTAAAAATGGTTCTTGTAAGGATGCCCAAATGGAGTGTTAAAGAAAGAATGATAACTTCCGGAAATGAGACTGATTTGCTAAGAAAATATTATCAGGCTAAACTTAATCCTTTTGGGAGACAGATTTGCTAGGTTAGTAAGGAAAATGGGGCAGGAAAGGTTATCTAAACTTTAATAAATTAAGTCTCTTATAAGATCAATTTATGAACAAAAGTTATGAAATACATGAAGTGCAAGGGCATTAGATAAATTGATGAAATGAGCATAAAAATATATAAATATATGGATTCATTTCCACTTAATGGAAAGATTTATAGTAGAATGCCACAGGGTACTATCTTCATACTTATTCTGCTCAGTCTTGTCAATGACTTGGATGAAAATATTGAAAGCATATTTTCATATTTGTATATGACAAGAAGTTATATTTAAATATCTTTAAAACACTCTTTTAAACATTTATTCTTTTTTAAAAAATTTTTAACATTTATTAATTTTGAGACACAGAGAGAGGCAGAGAATGAGCAGGACAGGGGCAGAGAGAGGGAGACACAGATTCTGAAGCAGGCTCCAGGCTCTGAGCTGTGAGCACAGAGCCAGAGGTAGGAGGCTGAACTCATGGACCATGAGATCATGACCCGAGCTGAAGTCGGACGCTTAACTGACTGAGCCACCCAGGTGCCCCAACATTTATTCATTTTTGAGAGACCGAGTGTGAGTGTGGGAGGGCAAAGAGAGAGGGAGACATAGAATCCAAAGCAGGCTCCAGGCTTTGAGCTGTCAACACAGAGCCGAATGTGGGGCTTGATCCCACAGACCGCGAGATTATGACTTGAGCTGAAGTTGGACACTTAACCAAGTGAGCCACCCGGTGCCCCTATATTTGAAATATTTTAAAAGTCTGGGGGTACCTGAGTCCCTCAGGGTACTATCTCCATCCTTATTCTGCTCAGTCTTGTTAATGATTTGGATGAAAATATTGAACGCATATTTTCACATTTGTACATGACATGAAGTTGTATTTAAAATATTTTACAAGGCTGGGGATGCCTGGTTGGCTCAGTCAGTTAAGCATCCAACTTCAGCTCAGGTCATAATCTCACAGTTCGTGAGTTTGAGCCCTGTGTCAGACTCCGTGCTGACACCTCAGAGCCTGGAGCCTGCTTCAAAGCCTGTGTCTCCCTCACTCTCTGCCCCTTCCCAACTCACTCCCTGTCTCTCTCTCTCTCTCTCTCATTCAAAAATTAAGAACATTTAAAAAATTAAGAAAAAAGTATTTTAAAAGACTGAAGTAGTGAAATTATATCCAAAATGAAATTTAAAAGTAATAAATATTAGTGGTTTAAACTTAAAATTTAACTTTCGCATTTGTAGAGGTTTAATAGCCAAGTTAGCTATACCACATGTATTTAACATTTAGGGGTGTTATTTAACTGTAAGTTTTAAAAACTAACATAATTTAGTCTGATGTAATTGAAACTAGTTTTCTAAAAAACTGAGGAGAGACCCATTCTAATTTGAATTTATATCCCATAATTCCCTTTGGCACTGATTGTCATACTTGTAAAGGATTATAGTCAAATTGGAACGTATTTAAAGGATAAACATTTGAAGGGACATGAGAATGTATAATATGAAGTACAGTTGAAGGTATTGAAATAAGTTGCCCATTTAGAAAACTTGTACGAAAAAAGATCAGACTTATTTTGGAACATTATAGAACTAGGGTCAATGTATTGAAACTAGAGGGAAACATGTTAACCTAACATGAAAATACTAAGTTGTATTAGGGTTCACCTGTTCACAGTGGTGTGACATTGATATGAAATCAGTTGTATTAGACCATTCTACCAATAAAAATGGCTATTTCAATATGGTTCAAGTTAATATAAAGGGAGAGTGAGTAAGCAGTGTTCCTTTAAGTAGCAAATTATCTTTCTCTGGAGTAATAACATGGGCAATGTGTATATATACAGGGTATATGTGCGTCTGTGTGCGCAGGTATACTGTGGAAGATAGATTGTCTTTTTTTTTCCTTCCTTTCCCACCCTTTTTATTTTAGAAAGAGAAAGACAGCTCCAGCAGGGAAAAGGGGCAGAGGGAGAGAGAGACTCTTAAGTAGGTTCCACACCTAGCACAGAGCCCAGCGTGGGCTCAATCCCATCACCCTAGGATGTGACCTGAGCTGAACTCAAGAGTCAGAAGTTCAGCTGATCAAGCCACCCAGGCGCCCCAGATTAAGTGTCTTTTAAGTTCATTTCTGGTCCCAAGATTTTGTGATTGTAGACACTGAATTGAATTTGCATTTACTGTACATTTGCTAAATGGGGATCCAGAGAGACATGCATGGCTGTAGCTGATGCTGTTGACCTAGAATGTCCTCATTTGTCTAGGTACATAAACATGTTTTACTAAATTTAAGGACATGTTAAGAGAATATTCTATGTGGTGGTGGGCTGTTTACTCCAATACTTAATGGGAATTTTTTTTTAACTATTTGTCTTCACATTGACAACCTTTTGTTTTTAAATAAGATTTTATGTTTGTAAACCAAAATCTTGGATATTTTTCTTCAGAGAGATTGTTTTCTTTGAAATACCTACTCTGGATAAATTTAATACTTTGGGTAGAGTTAATTTCTTGTGAAATACTTTTTATTAACTTCCTGATGAAGTATTAAAAGATAGTGGAAATCATAGCAAAATAACTATTTATTGTAGAAAAGTTATCTTGAACACTGTTTTCTACCCACCAAATTTCTTTTCTTTGCTCAGAGATGTTTAAAATAATGTATAGTCTGTTTTGAATAATAATGATTTTAATGAAGAAAGGAAGCAAAAGAAAGATCTTTAAAAAAAAAAACGATCTTTAGGGGCAGCTGGGTGGCTCAGTCAGTTAAGCATCTGACTCTTGATTTCAGCTCAGGTCATGATCTCATGGTTCGTGAGATAGATCCTTGTTTTGGGCTGTGGGCTGATAGTGTGGAGCCTGCTTGGGATTCTTTCTCTGTCTCTGTCTCTCTCTCTGCCCTCCTCTGCTCATGTGTGCGCTTTCTCCCTCTTTCTCTGTTGTTAAATAAACTTAAGATTATCTAAATATACTCAATTCGCTATCAAATATAAAGAATTTAATAGGTCAGATTGGGAATCTATCCATTATTTTGGTACTTTGAGATTAAAGTGCATAAATCACAAGTTTGATATTAGATGAAACATAGTTTCACCTGGACTCCCAAAAAAACCAGTGTTTCAATGGCCACAAAGGTTATCTGAACCAATCTCTGAAATAATATTCTGAATTTAAATTCTATCATTTGAAGCACTTTCATGGCCTCTTTCAAGAAATGGTGATCCATTAAGTGTCCCAGAGGTTTTTTTTTCATAGATGCTTATGAGTTCTCCATCTACCCTTATTGTCTCTTAGCCATTGTAAATAAAGCCTGTAACACTTTGATAGTATTAGTGGCAATGACAAAGGAAATAAGTAAATAAATAAATAAGTGAGGTGAGGATTAAAATTCAGATCATAAAATTATCAGATTTATAAGCAGCTGTCCAAAAAAAGCATGTACAATTACATTATACAATATGTACATGCTCTACACATTTTACTGTATTAAATCATTTAATATTTATATTTCACTTTGGATATTACTGGAATAAACGAAATAGACTATCTCAAACAGAACTACATGAAGAATTTGTAGTCGTGCCCAAAAAAGTAATCCTGACAGCTCTCTTCAGAGTAGAAGACGGACCTGGAGTAAATGGAAGTCTCTAGAATGTCAGCAACCTCCACCTATTCCAGAGCACCTTCTTCTCCTTACAATGCTATGCTGTAAGGATATCCTTACATTTACTATCCATTTTCATTATTCTCCCTAAAGTGAACTCTTTTCATAGGAGCATATATTCAAGGAGTTCAGCTTCTGGTAAAAACCCATGTGTGATTTTTCACACCTGACCATAAGCAATTCCAAAGGCTTTACCTGGAAGAAACTGCACTCCCCACACTAGACTTGGTACACAGCCAGTGCATTGCAGTCTTTGAAGAGAGTTGAGTTCAATTATTCAGATTTGTAAGGCTAGCCATGGACTTCGCATGTTTTCATGTCTAGCTCAGTCACCTTCTTTCCTAGGTTTCTTTATTTGAGATAATGGGCATTTGTCTTCTTCAGTTGCTTTTGCCTCGGCCTCCTTATTAGGAAGAGGGAAAACCTTAAAGACAGTTTTCCCCACTCTGATTCACTTATTCAGTACTTTTCCACCCTGATCCTCCATCCCCAAGGTCCTAAAAATGCCAAGACTTTGTTTAGGACTCCTGAAGCAGGGAGATCACTCTTACTTCTGCACTGATTCACATGGCCTTTACCTTGTGTGCCCTTTCTGAGGGGAAAGAAGGAATCAGTAGTGTTTTCTCTGGTTTTAGCCACTTGCATATATGCTCACAATAAGTGATTAAAGCCTTCTCTGTTACTTTCATTTTGGCTTTTGTTGCTTAATCACCATCTCCCACACCTGAGATTCACTCTCTGCAGATCAGCTGAGTCCTGACAAACTAAGGCCATGATTCTCGAAGTATAGTTCTTGAGTCAGCAGCTTCAGTATCTGCATCACTTGAGAGTTTGTTAGAAATGTAGGTTCTCTAACACTACCTCAAACTACTGACCCAGAAACTCCGTACTTAGACCCATAAATCTCTAACAAATCCTCCATGATTCTGATACATGCAGAAGTTTAAGAACCATTTATCATGTTCCCGTTACACATTGTTTTGTGGGGCTTCTTTACCACATAATAAGTTCCCATACACCTGGTTCTGTCCCTGAGCTTTCTGTTCTCATGGATTAAATTCTTTCCTTTTTTTTCTTGCATAAATATCATAGTATTTCTCTACTATGTCTTATTACAGTTTGGTATGATGGATCTTGATTCTTTGCTTTCAATACTTTAAACATTTTACTCCTTTTTTTTTTTTAAGCTTGCATGATTTCTAAAGAGAAGTCTGTTGTAATTCTTATCCTTTCCTTCGTATTAATAGAGTGTTTCCTCCCCCACTCTGGCTTTCCTTAAAATTTCCTATTTTCTTTGAACAATTTTTTTTTGTCATTTGAATATAATACACATAGCATGGTTTTTTTTTTTTTTTTTTTTTGTATTTGTAGTCCTTGGTGTTCTCTCTGTTTCCTGGATCTCTGATTTTGTGTTTGTCATTACTTTTAGAAAATTGACCATTATTACCTCAAATATTTCTTCTTCATTTTGTCTTTATTCTCCTTTTAGTATTTCAATTCCACATGTTATGCCTTTTAAAATTGTCCCAGAGTTCTTGGCTCTTCTATTCTGTGTTTTTGTTTTACTTTCCTTTTTTTCTCCCTTTCTTTTTGCACTTCAGTCTAGGAAGTTTGTATTGGCCTGTATTCATGATCATGATTCTTTCCTTGGTTAGGTGGAGTCTACTGATTAACCCATCAAAGGAATTCTCTTTTCTGTCTTTTGTTTCTAACCCTTCCTTTTGCTTCCTTTGAATTCCCATCTCCTCATTATCCACCTATTCTCACATCTTGACTACTTTTTAAATTTGATTCTCCAACATATTAATTATTTTTATTTTAAATTTTCAGCCTGATAATTCCAAAGTCTCTGTCATATCTGAAATAGGTTCCAGTGCTGTTCTGTTTGTTTAGACTTTTTGGCCTTTTAGTATGCTTTATAATTTTTTGTTAAAGGATTAACATGGTGTATTATGTAATAGGAATTGAGGTAAATAAACTTTTAGTGGGAGGTTTTGTTATTTTCACTAAGCATGAGTAGTTGTGTTTAATTGTTTTCTGTTTCTGTAAGTTTCCAGATTGTTCAGATTCCTTAAAGGTCCTTGTTTTGTCTCCCCAGTTAGGGTTAGTGTTTTGGCTTCCTTAACAACTCCTTGGGTGGAATCTGCACCTTACAGCTCTTTCAGCTGTAATCTACTGTGTATAGAGTCCTGTTGGTTTGGTGATGAGGTATTGGGGAGGGAAAGCCTTCTATAATCTTATGATTACATCTCAGTCTTTCAGAGGATTTTTGACCTTCCTAAGTGTTTCTTGGCTTCTCTCCCTTCCTTTATGTGAGCCAAGAAGACTAGAAGGGGCTGGAATCTTGGTAATGCCCTTCTGCTTTCCTCAGATGGAACATTTTATTAGATTTTGATAAAGTCTTTTCACCTAAAGAAAGGCTTTTGTTATGAAGAATGCTCAGGGCATATTTCACAATGGCTTTTTTTTAGAGCCATAGGGAAAGTTCCTCAGTGCTTCACAATGAGATCCCAGTGGGTTTCCTGGAGAAACCCCCAAAAAAGTGTGCAGACCCCCCTAAGATAACAGTTCCCAAGAGTTTCACCTCCATACTCATCTTTACTCAGCCTCCAACAGTTTTGTAAATTTAGCATTTAAATGTTCCTACCAGTATATGTCCTCAGCAGCTTCTGCTGTAGGTGAGAAGATCTTGGCTGTGACTTGATAGATTTGCCTGTCACTTTAGATTTGGGGGTGGCAGTTGACCTTGTGACCATTCTCTGGTAGATCTAAGGAGATTATCTTTAGTTTGTTCAGTGCTTTTCTTGTTTTAAGTATTAGAGTGATGGCTTCCAAGCTCTTTCATGTCATGCTGAAACCAAAAATGTGAATGTATGTTTTTATTATTTACTTTAGCAAACTTGTTTTAGCCATCAAAACTTTTCTTAGATTAAAAGCTTCTATTGAAGACTTTGCTAACAAATAAGACCAATAAAGGCATAATGACTAGCTGAAGTGGGAATGGGGATATCTAGTACTCTAGTAGAAAGAACTTGAAAACTATTTGTCTATAGTAGTAAACTAATCAGAATCAGGACTGAACCCTTTGGATCACTACTCTTTATTTGTCCAGCATTCTTTTACTGATGTTACTACATAATATTGTATTTTTGTTATATGATGTGCTTGTTCATGACCATTCAGAGTGTTTACTGTGTGCCCTCATGTACTTTATAGAAATATAATTAATTTTAGAGGGAAAGAATGGAGTATGTTCTATTTTAAAATGTATGTTTTATGTGTCTATAGAAAATAAAATGTTCTGCTTGAGGAAAATCCCCTTAGCTAGGAAATATATTTATCTTGCACAAGGAAGAGAAAGAGGCACTGTCTTTTTATTTTCTACATTGTTTCTGTGGATGGGTGTATGATCTTTTAAGAAAATATGTCAAAGGTGTTTGATATGATTACCTTATTTCCTATCTAAAGAATATTAAAGATACGATAATCTTTCCCAAGATGTTACTCTCTGGTTTTTATTTCATGTTAATTATAGGGTTTGTGTGAGAAAATTGCCAGATATTTCTTCAGTATTCTTACACCTTGAGAGTCTTAAAACTCTCAGCCAAATTTTGAGGAGTGGGGCTGGTGTCTGATATATAATTCTTCTTATTGACTTTCCACTTTCTGTCATATATATGCTTCTGACCTGTTTTTCAACTGAACCAGTAATTTAGTCCATTACTGGTCTGTGTAAATCTTACCCACAGCTATTTCCCAAGGTGGTTTTGGGTCTAACGAGTGGTTGGTGTTGATGTCCAGCAGGAAATCTTGCAAACCAGATGATTGGTGTGGTTCAGACTGTAACCTTGTTAAAGCATTGGTCAAGTTGCACTTAGGAGAGTTATTTAATTAGTTTCCCAGTAATATTTGTGTACAGTTTTTAGGTGACCACCACTTTTTTTCTTTCATCATCGTTCAGAAAAAGACAGTTGCCTGTTGTTATCAGAGTTAGATATTAATCCAGTACTCTTTTTTTCTTTAAGTTACCTTTGGGCTGTCATTTTAATAACTACGAGAACTTTTCTTGAACACTAGTATCTTTTTTTTAAACTTTTTTAAGTGTTTTATTTATTTTTGAGAGAGAGAAATAGAGACAGTGTGAGCAAGGGAGGGTCAGAGAGAGAGGGAGACACAGAATCCGAAACAGGCTTCAGGCTCTGAGCTAGCTGTCAGCACAGAGCCCGACGCGGGGCTTGAACCCACACACCATGAGATCACGACCTGAGCCGAAGTCGGATGCTTAACTGACTGCGCTACCCAGACACCCCTTGAACACTAGTATCTATAATGATACCATAAACTTAAATTAAGAGCTTTCAGTGCACTAAGCACTGTACTAGAAAGGTTTGTTTTTGTGTGTTTTTTTAAATATAAGGAACAAATAGTCTTATGTGAGACATAAAAAATGAATTATAATACAATATAATAATTCATACCATACATTAGTGGTAGAAACAAGATACTCTGAGGTTACAGGTGAAAGAGTGTGCACTACTTCCTAAGGGAAGACCTAAAAAGAATTGTAATGGGATTTGCAAGAGTGGCCTTTTACTGGAAGAGAAAGTAAGGGTATTATAAGTAGAAATAGTATGAGTTCACAATTAGCATAAAATGTTTGTGTATTTTTTCTTCATGCTTACTGAAGTATAATTCACATACAGTAAAATCAGCCCATTGTAGGTGAACCATTTTTTGAATTTTGACAGACTTGAAAAGCTTTACAGCTACCGCCTAAATCAATATTAAAAAACGTTATCATGACTCCCCCAAAATTCCATCATTCCCATTTATAATCTATGTGTATATGTTTTTCTAAGGGATATGAAGTAGAATAGATGAGTGAAAACATTTTTCAGTCTTACTTTTCTGATACTGAAAAATTTTTTCCTGTGTGGTATAATTTACCATGAATTTTTTTTTCTAGCCTTCTACATTTGGGTTATTTATTTATCTAAGTGTCTTAGTAAGTTAATTTGGGAAACACTATTATAAAAGTTAGTAATTTAAAGACCTGTTAATTTTTAATTAAATTATAATACCTATTTCCATTAGTAAGGGGAAATGATGAACCATAATATCATAATATTAAATAAATACACTGCCTTTTTTTAGGATAAAGGCCAAATCATAACAAAAGAACAGACTGATGATTTTAAAAGGAGATGATGAGGGGCACCTGGGTGGCTCACTCGGTCGAGAGTCCTACTTTGGCTCAGGTCATCATCTCACAGCTCATGAGTTTGAGCTCCACGTTGGGCTCTGTGCTGACAGCTCAAAGGAGATGATAGAAATAATAAAATAATAAANTGGGCTCTGTGCTGACAGCTCAAAGCCTGGAACCTGCTTTGGATTCTGTGTGTCCCTCTCTCTTTGTCCCTTCCCTGCTCACTCTGTTTCTCCCTTCTTCAAATTAAATAAACATCAAAAAAATAATAAGAGGAGATGATAGAAATAGAACAGTGGGGAAAAATAGCTAAAATTAGTGTATTAACATACAGCACACTTAATGAAAATAGTATTCTACCTATGGAGAATTTATTTTATCAGTCATTCTGAGCACATCCTTGTGTAATTTGCAAAAAGCACATATATTCACTACTTTAAAGAAATCCACAGTATGGAATGGGAATCTGATTTCTAGCATTATATTTACATAAAACATTATTAGACAAAATAGACATTCCATTGAACTAGCTATAAAGAAACTGTGTATATATTTGGAAAGAAACCTAAAATGATCTGTATAGATTCTATTAAATTTCTCTATATGAAAATATTATTAGAATTCACTATTTAAAGGATAATGAACTTCATTAAAGGATAGATACTCCATCAGTGAATTCCACTGTAATGAAGTACATATTTAAGTGTTATGGTAAGAATTTTATATCCCTCCTACTTCTCTGTGAAAGAGACATCTCTGCACATGCCTGTGTGTCCTGTAGCTTCTCAGCCCTGCAGCTGACGGTGATAGATAGATGTATCTAATTCAGCATAAAATTGTAATTAAAATTACAAAAAAAATCCAAGTATGATTTTTTTAATTTCCCTTAATTATTGATTCCTAATTATTATATCATGGTCAAAGACTGATGTTTATATGCCACTGAATTTTTGAATTTTTTAAATGTTTTATTTATTTCTGAGAGAGAGAGAGGATAGTGTGAGCAGGGGAGGGTCAGAGAGAGAGGGAGACACAGAATCTGGAAAAGGCTCCAGGCTCTGAGCTGGCAGTCAGCACAGAGCCCAACACGGGGCTTGAACCCACGAACTGCGAGATCGTGACCTGAGCCGAAGTCGGACGCCCAATCGACTGAGCCACCCAGGCACCCCTGTCACTGAATTTTTGAAATGCAATAATTCCCCACTGTCCGGCAAATTTTTATAAATATTTTATGTATGCTTGACAAGAATTTGTATTTTCCATGATTGGTATAGTGTTACATGTATCAAACCTGTTACATGTTTGTACCAATTAATGTTTGATTAAACCATTAATCAAACCTGTTAGTTATATTCAAATTGTATGTCATCTTGCCCATTTTCCACTGCTTAACCTGTTGATGGTTGAAAGAAATGCATTAAAATCTCCTGCTATAATAATAGGACCGCCAACTTTTCTTTGCAGTTCTTTCAGTTTTTGCTTTATATATTATGAGGCTATGTTATGTGTGCATATAAATTCAATTTTTTTCTATATTCTTGGTGTCATTTGTAGTGATGTCTTTATTTTGGGAATGCCTTTTGCCTAAAACGTTTTGTTGATATTAATATGACTAAGTCTTGTCTTGATTAGAATTTGCCTAGGGCTCTTTACCGTTCATTAATTATCAGTCTTTTGGGGTTTCAGTGTATATCTTATTAGCAGGATATAGCTGGATTTTTACTGCTAATATTTCATGATACTAGTGATCTTTTTTTAATTAGACTTTATTTTTTAGAGGTATTTTATATTCACAGCAAAACTGAACAGAAAGTATAGAGCCTTCCTGTATAGCTCCTGTCCCACACGTGTACAACCTTCCTTACCATCAACATCCCACAACAAAGTGGTATGTTTGCTACTGTAAATATCCCACACCACACTGGTATCTATATCGATACATCATTATCATCAGAAGTCTGTACTTTACATTAGGATTCGTTTTTGGTGTATTACCTTCTGTGGGTTTAAACAAATATATAATGACATTTTTTCTACCACTGTAGTATCATTCAGAATAGTTTCACTGCCCTAAAATTCCTCTGTACTTCACCTGTTCATCTTCCCTTCTGCCCTGTCCTAGTAACCAGTATTTTTTTTTAACCGCCTCCCGAGTTTTGCCTTTTCGAGAATGTCATATAGTTGGAATACTACAGTATGTAGCTTTTTCAAATTGACTTCTTCCACTTAGTTATATGCATTTAAATGTCCCCCATTCTATTCATTACTTGATAATGTCTCCTTTTTCACTGAATAATAAATACTCTAGCGTCTGAATGCACCACAGTTTATTTATACCTTCAGCTGCTGAAGGATATCTTGTTTGTTGCCAAGTTTTGGCAATTGTGGATAAAGCTGCTATAAATATGTGTACAGGTTTTTGCGTGGGCATAAATTTTCAACTCACTTGGGTAAATACCAAAGGGTGAGATTGCTGGATTGAATGGTAAGAGTATAATTAGTTTTATAAAAAGCTGCCAACCTATCTTACAAATTAGCTGTACCATTTTGTGGTCCCACCAGCAGTGAATGAGAATTCTGCATCCTCGCCAGAATTTCATGTTATCATTGTTTGGGATTTTGACCATTCTAATAGGTGTGTAATGATATCTTGTTTTAATTTGTAATACTCAAATGACATAGGATGTTGAGCACCTTTTCATATGCTTATTTGCCATCTGTGTCTTTGGTCTGATGTCTATTTTGGTGTTTTGCCTATTTTGTAATTGCCTTGTTCATTTTGTCATTTTTGAGTTTTAAGAGTTCTTTGTATATTTTGATTAACAGTCTTATCAGATGTGTCCTATGCAAATACTTTCTTTCAGTAGACAGCTTGTCCTTTCATTTTCTAGATATTGTCTTTGTCAGAGTAGATGTTTTCAGTTTTAATGAAGTCCAGTTTATACATTATTTCCTTCATGGATTGTACCTGTTGTATGGTATCTAAAAAGTCATGGTCATACTCAAGGTTTTGTAGGTTTTCCCTTATGTCATCTTCTAGGACTTTCATAAATTTTGTAGTTTCCATTTGGGTCTGTGATCCATTTTGAGTTAATTTATGTGAAGTGGGTAGGTTCTGTGTCTAGATTTATATATTTGCACAGGAATGTCCTTTTGTGTTAGCACCATTTGTTGAAAAGAGTTATCTTTGTCCCATTATATTGCCTTTGCTCCCTTCTCAAAGATTAGTTGACTACAGTTATAGAGGTCTGTTTCTGGGCTCTCCTTTCTGTTCAGTTGATCTGTTTGTCTGTTCTTTTGCCAGTACCACATTGACATTATTACTGTAGTTTTATAGTAAGTCTTAAAGTCAAGTAATGTCAGTCCTCCAGCCTTGCCCTTTTCCTTCAATATTGTGTTGGACATTCTGAGTTGTCTTTCCATGTTATCTTTTGAATTAGTTTGTCAATATCCACAAAATAGCTTGCTGATATTTTGATTGACATTATGTTGAATCTATAAATCAAGTTGCGAACAACTGACATCTTGATAATATTGAGTCTTCTGGAATATATTTCCATTTACTTAATTGTTCTTTGATATCTTTTGTCAGAGTTTTGTACTTCAGATAATGGCTTCAGACACACATTTATTATCTTGCAGTTTGCATGGGTCAGAAGTCTGGGCAACTTAGTTGGGTCCTCTTAGATGTTGCAAGGCTGCAGTGAAGGTGTTGGCCAGTGTTATATCCTCATTTGGGGCCCTCTTCTAAGTTTGCTCAAGTTACTGGACAGTTCAATTCCTTGTATTTGTAGGACTGAGGCCTCCAGCTTCTAGAAGCTGTCTTCTACATAAGTGGTTTAAATAGTGGTCTTTGGGGTTGCCTGGGTGGCTCAGTTGGTTAAGCATCCGACTTTGGCTCAGGTCATGATCTCACAGTTCGTGGGTTCGAGCCCTATGTCGGGCTCTGTGGTGACAGCTAGCTCAGAGCCTGGAGCCTGCTTCAGATTCTGTGTCTCCCTCTCTCTNAGAGTTATCTTTGTCCCATTATATTGCCTTTGCTCCCTTCTCAAAGATTAGTTGACTACAGTTATAGAGGTCTGTTTCTGGGCTCTCCTTTCTGTTCAGTTGATCTGTTTGTCTGTTCTTTTGCCAGTACCACATTGACATTATTACTGTAGTTTTATAGTAAGTCTTAAAGTCAAGTAATGTCAGTCCTCCAGCCTTGCCCTTTTCCTTCAATATTGTGTTGGACATTCTGAGTTGTCTTTCCATGTTATCTTTTGAATTAGTTTGTCAATATCCACAAAATAGCTTGCTGATATTTTGATTGACATTATGTTGAATCTATAAATCAAGTTGCGAACAACTGACATCTTGATAATATTGAGTCTTCTGGAATATATTTCCATTTACTTAATTGTTCTTTGATATCTTTTGTCAGAGTTTTGTACTTCAGATAATGGCTTCAGACACACATTTATTATCTTGCAGTTTGCATGGGTCAGAAGTCTGGGCAACTTAGTTGGGTCCTCTTAGATGTTGCAAGGCTGCAGTGAAGGTGTTGGCCAGTGTTATATCCTCATTTGGGGCCCTCTTCTAAGTTTGCTCAAGTTACTGGACAGTTCAATTCCTTGTATTTGTAGGACTGAGGCCTCCAGCTTCTAGAAGCTGTCTTCTACATAAGTGGTTTAAATAGTGGTCTTTGGGGTTGCCTGGGTGGCTCAGTTGGTTAAGCATCCGACTTTGGCTCAGGTCATGATCTCACAGTTCGTGGGTTCGAGCCCTATGTCGGGCTCTGTGGTGACAGCTAGCTCAGAGCCTGGAGCCTGCTTCAGATTCTGTGTCTCCCTCTCTCTCTGACCCTGCCCTGTTCACGCTATCTCTCTCTCTCAGAAATAAATTAAAAAAAAATTTTTTTTTTAAATAAAAAGTGGTCTTTGCTTCAACTTTACTGATTTCATTTATTCTAACACTTTTTGGTAGCATCTTTAGGATTTTCTGTATGTAAGTTCATGTCATCTGCAAACAATGGTAATATTTCTCCTTTCTTTCCAATTTAGATGTCTTTTATTTTTCTTGCCCAATTGTACGAGGTGGGACTTCCAGTATTATGTTGAATAGAAGTGCTGAGAGCCTTGTCTTGTTTCTGATCTTAGAGGAAAAACTTTCAACCACCTTTTCACTATTAGATGTGATGTTAGTTATGAGCTTGTTAAAAATGGTTTTTATTATGTGAGATATGGTTCTGCTATACCCAAATTGTATATAATGTGTTTATCATGCTTATAGTACTTATCATGTGTTTATCATGAGAATATTTATCATATTTTATCATGATAGATGTTTATGTTTATCACAATAAGTATCATGAAAAGATGTTTAATTTTATTAAATTATTTTTCTGCATCTACTGAGACGAAATTTAAAGTGGGTAACACTGGATAATACTTCTAGGTAGGTGTGTTGGTAAGCTGTATTTTTTATTTTCATAATAAACGTTTCTTTTTCATTCTTAACAGTTTTACTTACATACGTAATTCTGAGTTAGTACTAATTACCATTTTTTAATAATTGATTATTTTTTTCATTATGGCTGCTGATACAGAATCTCTTTTTGCTTTGATTTCTCTTTTTTCACCATAATATTACTTGGTATGATTTTTTTAAATTCTTCATGTTACATATTGGGCTTTAATATGGAAAGTTGATTCTACCTCATTCTCTCTGCTATTTGCCTCCTGAAGTCAAATTTACTGTGTTAAACCTTTTTTTAAATTTTAATTTTATTTTAGAGAGAGAGAATGCAAGTGGGGGAGAAGAGCAGAGGGGAAGAGAGAGAATCTCAAGCAGGCTCCTTGCTCAGCACAGAGCCCAACATGGGGCTTGGTCTCATAACCCTGGGATCATGACCCGAGTCAAAATCAAGAGTATGATGCTCAGTCGACTAAGCCACCAGGCACCTCTAAACTTTCTTGATATCTGTTCAGTGTCTCTCATACTTCTATAGCACATTTTTAATTGTTTTGTCTGTATTCTTCATTTTGCATAATCTCTTCACATGTCTTCCTGTTCATACTTTTCTGCCTAAACTGAAGTTTAAGCCAAACATTGAGCTTTAATTTTCATTTCATGTGTATTAAGTTTCCATATTTTATATGGTTTTTTCCAAGTGTACGTGTTCGCTTTTATGGTGTCTTCTCTCTTACTCATACTTCTCGCACTTAAAAAATATACTGAATGTACTTTTTGTAAATAATTTATATTGACTCATTCTGGTGTCTGCTGTTTTTTTAAGGTCTAATTCTGCAAAACTTTCTTCTCACATTCATGGTAGCTTGTTTTCTTGGATATTTTGTGTATTATGTTTGTGGGATCATCTTCATTTTAATTGTGATAATTCTTTGGTGCTTAAGGTCTCTTCTTCAATGGAAGAATTGTTTTGTTTCTCACAGTCCTTCATAGCAAAGTTTTATTTGGGGTTTTTTGAGATACAGGATGCATAGGAATTTTTACCCCAAATCTGCAAAGGAAGTAGCATGTGATTATGAGTTATCAGAGAACCTCCCCTTACCCCCTACACCCCTAACTCAAAACAATACCTTTCACCTTCTCTTTACTGTGTGGGTTTTTTCTAGTCTACCTACTTAGTATGTTACCTTTCAGGCAGTGTAGCTTTACACAAACAACTTTCCCCTTTTCAGCCCCTGGGTTTTGTTTCTGTTTTTAAGCATGGCCCATTATAAACAAAACTCACATATTTTAGCATTCACCAGATTTCCTAAGAACAGTCTGTATTCAGAGCTTGTTTACCTCCATGAATTTGTGCTTTTTATCAGTTTTGCCTTCTTACTTAACTGACTTATCAGCTCAGTAATATTTAAAGGGATGTTTTGTATTTTTTACACAACATTTCTATACTAGGTCTTCCGTGGTATATTTTGTGTCATGTAATCAGAAAAGTATCAAATTCACTTTTTATTTACCCCTTTGTTTTATGTAAATGTAAGCATTAAGTAAGTTATTAATGTACTTTAATAATTACATTCATAACTATTTTTAAATTGCTAAAATTAGGGTGTGCCTGGATGGCTCAAGAGTCAAGAGACTCTTGATTTCAACTCAGGTCATGATCTAAGAGTCATGGGATCAAGCCCCATGTCAGGCTTTGCACGGAGTGTGGAAAGCCTCTCTCTCTCTCCCTCTCTCCCTTTCCTCCTCCCTCTCCCCCTTTCTGCTCCTCTCCTCTGCTACACTTGCTGTCTCTCTAAAAAATAAACAAACAAATATAAATAAATTGCTTAAATCAGTAAATAGCCTAGCAAGACAATAATGGTTTAAACCATGACTTCTCGAACCACGTATCTCAGAGTAAAAATCTAAGGTGTTCTATAGAAAAACATGTTAATGAAACACTTTATTCCTATCTAGTAGTTTAAAATACTCATCCCCTTAATAAAGGTTCTACCTAAAAATGCAGTTTTTTTAATCTGTCTTCTTAGATCCATAAAACTCTCCTGAAAGAGAGTATCTATCAAATGTCTAGAGAAATATGGAAATGGTGGTATAGCAAATAATTGTAGAAGAAAATATGTTGGCTGTTAATGTTGTTGAGATGACTCTGAAGATAAATTAGATAATTTTTTGATGCTTAGGTTTAAGGTCCTTTCTTCCATGGAAGAATTGTTTTGCTTCTGACAGCCCTTAAGGGCAAAGTTTTAGTTGGGAATTTTTGAGATACAAGGTGGATAGGAATTTTTACCCCAAATCTGCAATGGAAGTAGTATATATTAGTGTTAGATTATAGAAGGTCTTGAGTTTCAAATTGCTGATATTATACTGTAGGCTAATAGAGACAGATTTGAGAGTTAACATTAAATGTTTACCCACAAAATTTTCCTAATCGAGACTTCCCCTATGCCTTGTGTTTTTCTTTGCCTTATAAAATTTAACAAAAAAGAGTAAATTGCTTGTGAAAAAGTCTTCATTTTCACAGGTTTTAATTTGTTTTCTAAAATGACTGCAAATGTATGTTAGAGTAATTAATTATTAGCAAGTATTTTTTATTATCAAGTATTTTAAGCACATCTTAATTCCCTTCCACCATTTCCCCCTATATATCAATTATGATATTCCTGCTGCCATTTCAAGAAATTTTATTCTTTGTCTTTGAATTTTATTAGAATGATATTAAATTTAAAAAAGAAAAATATTCATCTACCAATTTCTCAATAAAACTGTTCTTTGTCTTGTGATCCCTTTAAATATTTATTCAAATATACATATAATATTACATACTTATAATAATGATGATGACTTTAAATAATCTTACAGTTTTTCTTCAAGTAATTGTATTTTATAAACATAGTTCTATATTTATGCATAGTTTTATGCTTAATGATCACATGATACTCCTTTTAGTTGACATACTATCATTTGTTGTACTGCACCCCTTCGTTGGACATTTTAAATGTTTTTAGTTTTACACTTTTGTAAGGAATTTTGCCATATACATTTTCATGTGTAATTTTTACTCTTTTGCATTATAAGCATTCTTCTACTCTTGTCCAGGGTGTCTTTTTGAAAATAAGCAAACACTGACTAATAAACTTACTTAATATAAGGTTTTTCTTTCCCAAGACATCAAAAAACTATGACATCAGTAATTATACCTTACCTTTATAGACAGATCTCTCAATTATATTATTTCAGTGTTAGAGACTTGAATATCCAGTTGAGGCCAACAGCTCATCATTTCAGCAAATTTAATGATTAGCATTTTATCATAATTGTATTTGTTTTACAAAACATATTCTCCTATCATTTATGTCAACACTTTCCTGTTTCTATTACTTATATATATAGTATCTATGTATGTGTTTATTAGTTGTGTGTATATGTATGTATGTTTGCGCACACACACATAAAAAAGTGGATGAAACTGAATTTTCAACACAGGAAACACAATTCATACGGTAAGAGCAGTACTCCTGAAATTGATTTTTGTCCTCCAGGTCTTCATTCTGTAATAAATTAGAATTTTCCTTTGTCAACTTATTTTTTAAGTCTGATTTTAACTAGTTTAGGGATATTACTGTGCAGAGTACAAAAATGAAGGTTGTAAAATTGATAACCATGAAAAATTGAGAGCTAACTACATAGTATTTTCTGAAGATAAATTTTAAGAATAGAAAGCACAGACCAGACTTAAGGACAGCTAGTACACTATTAAATTGGTTCCTGAAAGTACTACATCAGTTTTGTTATGGTTTTTGCTAAGGGGATTGTCGTATATACATGGATCATTTATTTCAGATGTCAATTTGAAAGGCACTATTATATTTAAACAAGCTTATTATATTGTGCTTGGGCAGGTAGAAGGAATAATAGAGTTGAAATGCATGTTTCAAAGGCTATTTCACTTGAAAATGGTTGAAGCAGAAATACTGTATTTAAATTTAGGATTGGGACATGTCTTTGCCATTTAATAAAGTATCTACTATACAAGTAAAGAGACCTCATTATGGAAATATAAACTAGTCTTGCCTTTTTTTATGCTAATGTATCACTCAATTTTTGCCTCATTTCTTTGTATATCTCCCTTAAAGACCTATTTATATAAGGGGAATAACTTATTTGCTTATGTTTTTTCATGCCTATTAGAAGAAATGCCTGTTTAGGTGAAATAAATCTAGTGTAACTTATAGTTTTATTTTATTCACTTTAAGAAGCTTATTGATACTATTGGGCTCCTGGTAACTGCTTTGGATGGATTTAATCTCAGTTTATCTTTTTTAGGTTTTCTTTCTAAACAACATATTTTTAAAAATGT
This sequence comes from Crocuta crocuta, assembly GCF_008692635.1. Lineage (NCBI taxonomy): Eukaryota > Metazoa > Chordata > Mammalia > Carnivora > Hyaenidae > Crocuta > Crocuta crocuta. The sequence continues at coordinate 4,109,786 of NW_027531905.1, read as the reverse complement.
TTGTTTATTTTGAGAGAGAGAGAGAGACAGAGACAGAGAGAGAGAGAGAGCAGGGAAGAGGCAGAGAGAGGAAGAAAGAGAATTCCAAGCAGACTCTGTCAGCGCAGAGCCCAACACAAGGCTCCAACCCACGAACCATGAGATCCTGACCTCAAGAGTTGGACACTTAACCAGCTCAGTCACCTAGGCACCCTTCTAAACAATATTTAATGTGCTGGCCCACGAATGAATGAAATGTCTGCAGCTCACTTTACATTAAGACATTTATTACATTTATTGTCTTTAAAGTAATGTTAAATGGAGGCATATATGAGCTTGTGCTTTAAAAACTTACTAGACCACTTCATCTTGTTAAATATCTGTGCTTTATAGAAACCGTAAGATGATGCTTGTTGAGTTTTAATTGCATGTATACTACACATACATACACTGCGTATAAAATTATGTGAATTTTTTGACCTGTGATAGATAGCCATATACCTAAACATGAGCTTCCATGATTGCTTAGTCTGTAATTTAACATCCAAAAAACTGTTCATGTGTGATTATGATTAAATCTTTTTACAGTATCTCTTGTCACTCACATTCCGAGAAAGAAGATTTTTAAATATTTTTTATAGGAACCACGTAAAAAATGCATAACCTCCATATTTATATTTGAGTCTGCATCAAACATTGTTCACTTGAAAGAACTCCTTCTAAGAGGAGGAAAAAACATAATCTATTTCTGAATGCCTTTAGGTTTTAGGCTAAATTTCAAAGGACTGTCTCTGAGACCCTTGCATTAAGCATCTCCTCTGTAAGATTAATGGACTGAATAGTTTGCCTTTATTTCTTCAATATCCTAAAAAAAAAAAAAAAAAAAAAACTAAAAAAAATCCACTACAATTTCAATATAATTTTAATAATCAGTCAATAGAATATTTTAGATAAGCAAAATGTAGGCAACTCTTCACTGTTCTTGGGTGAGATTTCCTGGTATAGATTTCAATTAATTTTTATAATGCCTTTTAAAATGCTATAAGGGTATGCCTTGTAAATTCTGTTGAATGTTCCTCAGTATTTAGAAGTCATAAATATTTAGACAGGAATCTTATTATTGGATGTTGCCAGTTGGCTCAGTTTTGGCTCTGAGCTGTATAACAGACGTGTCCAGAACATCCCCACCTTGGAATGATCAAGCTAGTAAGGTACAGCAGAAAGTATTTATCATTCTTCATACCATCATAAACCATGTGAGCCATTTCTAGGATGCTGGAACTTTTGGATGATTAAGGAATTCTGTATTGAGGCAGAATACAGCAGTAATACAAAGAATCCCCAGATGTGCTTCATACTTTATTTTAGATAGAATAAAGGAAGGCTGAAATCTTTTCGGCTAAGCTGTCTCTTAACATTATAATTTCTGGTTTGCTGTGATTAACTGAAACAAACTCTGGCCCAGAGAAGAAAAGCATCCCTACTTTTGGCAGAATCTCAGACAATGAACAAACCTCAAGTCCAGTGCACTTTCTACTACAGTTCTGTAAAGGTTGCAAAAAGAGCTATAACCATTTCCTTTTCATGCAGATACTACTAGTAATATAGTTGAAAAGGAGTAGTACAGTATCAAAAGTAGAAGTAGCATTTGTAAAGATGTTCAGCATGCTTAGAGAAGTGAGAAAAAAAATCACAATGAAGTACCATTTCACTGTTACTAAGATGACTATAAAAAGACGAAAACAAAGAAAGTAGCATGTTGTAGAGGATGTAGAGAAATTGGAACCCTTGCACATTACTTGTTGAAAGATAAACTGGTGGAGCAACTGTAGACAACAGTGTGGTGGTTCCTCAAAACACTAAACATAAATTATTATATGAGCAAGCAGTTCTACTTATAGGTATATACTCAAAAGAATTAAAAACAGGGACTCAAATACATGTTTATACATGAATATTCATAGCATATTCAGAATAGTCAAGAGTTGGAAACAACGCAAGTGTCCATCAACAAATGAATAAATAAAATGAAAGTAGTGTATTCACACAATAGCATTTTATTCAGCCATAAACAGGAATGAAGTTCCGATACCTACTACGACATGGATGAGGGCTGCAAACATTATGTTAAGTGAAATTAGCCAACCAGAAAGGTGACTACTATGTGATTCCACTTAGATGAAATATGTAGAATAGGTAAATTGATAGAGACAGAAAGTAGAATAGAGGTTACCAGGAGCTGGGGTGAGGGGAAATAAGGAGTTATTACTTCATGGGCACAGAATTTCTGTAGGGGATTGTGAAAAAATTAAGAAAAAATGGTGATGGTTCTACAGCATTGTGAATATGATTAATGCCACTTGTCACTTTATAAAGTTTAAAATGGAAATTTTTTTGTCGCATATAGATTTTACCACCATAGAAAAAGGAAGTAGAAGCAGTAGTCGTGTAATAATAGTACCTATTAACTTAAGTTCTTTTATTTGAGGCACTGTTGTAAGGTATTTGTATGTATTAACTGTATCTATTTATCACTGTAAACATATTTTATCCATACAAAGTTTATATTAATAAATAAAAGGTGAGAAAATCGTATTCTGATTCTTGAGGTTTTAATTATTTTGGCCACTTTGTATTTTATTGCCATATGTTCCTCTAAAAGCACTTCTTTTTGTAAATCTTACTAATTTTTTAATTTAATTTCAATGTAGTTAACATGCAGAGTTATATTAGTTCCAGGTGTACAACATAGTAAGTCACCAATTGTATACATTGCTCAGTGTTCATCATAAGGGTACTTTATAGTTATATTTATTCTATTTTCATTTAAAATTTGTGTGTTGTATGGTTTTGGGGGGAGTTGGGTCATTTTTATTTACTTATTTCTAAAGCATTTTTGGCACTTTCTACTTAAAAAGTTATTTTACACTGAGAGGAAAATGAGTTGCTAATGTATTCCTTGAAGAAACTTTTTCTTACAAAATAGTCCTCAAGCTAAATATAAGAAAAGTTATTTTTGTGTCATGGATTGTCTATTAGACATTAATGTACCTGAGGGCAGCATCCCTAGAAAACTAGTACAGTATCTCGTAGTGGTAGCCACCAAGCAAATATTTCTTGTATGTATGCATGAAAAAAAAGCATTAATGAATTTATAAATTTATATATAGATGAAGAAATTATATATGACAATTTATAAATTGATATACAAGGATAAATGTTAGTTAATGTAGGATAATTTAATATCAAATTAAGATTAAAATATGTAGTTGAATTTCTACCATAAAGATTGGTCATATAAACAATTTTAGGAAAGAAAACAACAAAACATCCATAGGATATTGTTCAGATTTTCTTCTTTTTCCTAAATTTAGTTATTTAAGTTCAAGTTAACATACAGTGTAGTGTTGGTTTCAGGAATAGAGCCCATGATTCATCACTTACATATAACACCCAGTGATCATCCCAACAAGTGCTCCCCTTAATGCCCATCAGCCATTTAGCCTGTCCCCCAGTCTGTCTCCCCTCCAGCAGTTTGTTCTCTGTATTTAAGAGCCTCTTATGGTTTGCCTTCCTCTGTTTTTATCTTATTTTTTCCTTCCCTTCCCATATGTTAATCTGCTTATTTCTTAAATTCCACATGAGTGATGTCATATGTTTCTCTTTCTCTTTCTTCACTTAGCATAATAAATCAAGTTCCATTCCATCAAGGTTGTTGCAAATGGCAACATTTCATTCTTTTTGATTACTGAGTAATATTCCTGTGTGTGTGTGTGTGTGTGTGTGTGCGCGCGCGCGTGCATGTGTGCGCGTGTAAACATTTTTAATCCACGCTTTCTTTATCCATTCATCACTTGATGCACATTTTGTTCAAACTTTTTAATTCAGGGTGCCTGGTTGAGCATCTGACTCTTGATTTCAGCTTAAGATCATGATCCCAGGGTCATGGGATTGAACCCCCTGTTGGGCTTTGCACTGAGTGTGAAGCCTGATTAAGGTTCTCTCTGTTCCTCCACCCCTCTCCCCTGCTTGTACTCTCTTTCTTTCTAAAATAAAATTTAAAAAAATAAATGTTCATAACTCTAATAACTAAAAATTATGAACACTGACAATAGGTGTGATGCTATATAAAATACTTGATATATTTGATCAATCATCAGAACACCCATAAAGTCGATGCTAACCCTCATTTTTCAGAAGATCAGTACTGAATTTCAGGTTTAAAAATGTGTCAAAGACTCATGATTAGAGCTAGCAAGGAGAGCTAGTATTTGAATCTATGTTTTTTTGTGTCCTTGGATCCATAGTTGGTGCTGTTATCCATTATGCTCAAAGGATAGCTGACTGGTCATGGTCAGATTTTACAGAGGTCTTATTCTAGAGGGCAAGTCTAGAAATAGGAAAGACAGCAGTCATGTTGAGAACAAAAATGCATTGCAATCTTAATTTATATTGAAATAAGAAAGAATTTGAAAAGTTTAAAAATCGAATGTCTAGAACCACTGCTTTTAGTCTTGGATATTCTTTTCCCCAGATTCAAGTACTCTGACAGGAATGGCCTTTATTCCTGATTATAAGGTCTTCTATTCAGTAATATGCACTGAGATGAAATTGGTACATGTTATAAAAGTTTACACTGTAATTTAGTGAAAGGTATTTTCAAAATTATTATTGGAAAAGGGTGTGGAAGTTCCTTCTGAGGCTTTTACTTTTGAGTGGCAATGCATATTTTCTTCCATATGCAAAAATTTTTTTTTTTCATAAGTGAACTGTATTATCATAATTTTATGAGCTGCTTGACAGGAAGTCTAGTTAACATTTTTGACTACCAGGTGTATTACCTACATTATTCATTTAATTCTCATAACTGTGAGGTTGGCATTATTAGCCTTACTTACATCTGCCTTTCTTACAAAATAAAAGAAATAAAACAGAGCTTTAGGAAAATTTAAGTGAAGAACTAATGATTGACTCCAGATCTGATTCCAGTGCCCATGTTTGAGGCGAGCATGATAACCACCACACTATGGAAACAAGATTCCAATGTCCGTGTTAGTTCTAATGAGATATATTGCCTTCCAGGGAGATGCCCCCAAAATATAAATGGAACTGAAAAATACATTTGTTTCATTTTAACAGAAATATATAATGCAGTCTTTATAACTGACTATTAATAAGTCAATCTATTCTTTCAGAAAAATCTTTCCCTGAAAGTGTATGGGTCTTTAAAAAAGAGAATAAAGACAATCTTTTCAGCAAGTGGTGCTGGGAAAACTGGACAGCAACATGCAGAAAAATGAACCTGACCACGTTCTTACACCGTACACAAAAATATACTCAAAATACATGAAAAACCTAAAGGTAAGACAGGAAGACATCAAAATCCTTGAGGGGAAGGCAGGCAAAAACCTCTTTACCTCGGCCACGGCAACTTCTTACTCAATACACCTCTGGAGGCAAGGGAAACAAAAGCAAAAATGAACTATTGAGACCTCATCAAAATAAAAAACTCTGCACAGCAAAGGGAATAATCAGCAAAACTAAAAGGCAACCAGCANACACAAAAATATACTCAAAATACATGAAAAACCTAAAGGTAAGACAGGAAGACATCAAAATCCTTGAGGGGAAGGCAGGCAAAAACCTCTTTACCTCGGCCACGGCAACTTCTTACTCAATACACCTCTGGAGGCAAGGGAAACAAAAGCAAAAATGAACTATTGGGACCTCATCAAAATAAAAAACTCTGCATAGCAAAGGGAATAATCAGCAAAACTAAAAGGCAACCAGCGGAATGGAAAGAAGATATTTGCAAATGACATATCAGATAAAGGGTTAGTATCCCAAATCTATAAAGAACTTATCAAACTTCAACTCCCAAAAAACAATCCAGTGAAGAAATGGGCAAAAGACATGAATAGACACTTCTCCAAAGAAGACATCCAGATGGCCAACTGACGTGAAAAGATGCGCAGTGTCACTCATCCTCAGGGAAATAGAAATCAAAACCACAGTGAGATACCACCTCATACCTGAGTAGCTAACATAACAACTCAGGCAACAATAGGTGTTGATGAGGATGCGGAGAAAGAGAATCTCTTTTGCACTGCTGGTGGGAGTGCAAACTGGTGCAGCCACTCTGGAAAACAGTATGGAGGCGCCCCAAAGAATTAAAAATAGAACTACCCTACAACCCTGCAATTGCTCTACTAGGTATTAATCCAAAGATACGGGTGTGCTGTTTTGAAGGGGCATATGCATTCCAGTGTTTATAGCAGTGCTATCAACAATAGCCAAAGTATGGAAAGAGCCCATATGTCCATCGATGGATGAGTGGATAAAGAAGAGGTGGTACATATATACAAAGGAGTATTACTCAACAATCAAAAACAAATGAAATCTTGCCATTTTACAACTACGTGAATGGAACTAGGGGATATTATATTAAGCAAAATTAGTCAGAGAAAGACAAATATCATATGACTTCACTCATATGAGGACTCTAAGATACAAAACAGATGAACATAAGAGAAGGGAAGCAAAAATAATATAAAAACAGGGAGGGAGAAAAAACATAAGAGACTCTTAAATATGGAGAACAAACGGGGTTGCTGGAGGGGTTGTGGGGGGGGATGGGCTAAATGGGTAAGGGGCATTAAGGAATCAACTGAAATCATCACTGCACTATATGGTAACTAACTTGGATGTAAATTTTAAAAAATAAATATAAATACATAATAAATAAATAAGTTTAAAAAGTAGAAGAGAAAATGTGGTAGCTGATATAGGTATTTATTTCTGAGGAAAGTTTTTGGCTCACTGTGTATATTTCTTGGCATTCCAGTAGACAAGTCTCAATTATGTAAATATTCTACAGTCTTGCTATAAAAAATATATATGTATTTATTCCTCAAGGATGAGTGTTTTCCCCTTCCCTACTAGCTTCTGTGGTCTTTCCATCTCTTGTTACTTTCCCCTAAGGGGCCAGATGTGGGGGAGGGGGGACCATGACCAAAACATCACTATAAATCTGCAAATTATTTGTATAAGTTATAAGACTAGGTGAATAGTATGAATATGTGACTGAAACTCAGAAAGTCAAAGAAACAATCCATAGAGATGGAACAGAGAGAGCCCTTAGTTGTATTTTGGTTCTAGAGACTCTAGTGTGAAATCTGTGATTTTTCTATTCAGCCCTTAATGGGTCCCAGTCTCAGTTTAACTGTTAGTTCTGTGAATGTAAACAATTTATATAACCACTCTGAAACTAAACTTAAAAATCTGTGAAATGTAAGTAATAAGACATTTCTGGGTTGTTGTGAGGATTCCCACTAATACTTTAAAATTCCTAACACAGTGCTTGGCACATAAAGTTCAGTCAAAAGATAAGATATAATTAAGTGTTTTTAAAAAGTGGTTCTAAATCTAGATAAATATGGTAAATTAAATATAATCATTTCTTCTGCCTTTCTGTACCTCCCTCCCCCCCAAAAAAATCACTAAAATGACACTAAAGGGAATCAAAACAAAACAGAACAAAAAACACCAATAAAGACACTAGCAAAGATAAGAGACAGGCAATACCACTGATTTAGCAGAAGCTAAAATGTTGTAAGCTTAGTCCATTAAGGTGAAACCCATTTGGGGCAAGCTGCTCTTTCCTGGAAAACCCGAGAACTCCTCAGGAAATAGGGACTAGGTGCAAAGCAGAAGGAATGATTGAAAGTCACCGTGCAGCATATCGTTCTTAATTCAGACACTGTACACCCTAGCAAGACAAAGGAGTGATCAGACATGATATTCTGACCACATAAAGAGGAGAAGTAAGGCAGGGACTAAAAACTGGGAGATTAAATCAGAATCCACTTTCCAATGAGCTTTTCACCCCTATGCCCTTTGAGCCCGTCACTCCTAGAATGCTGGATATTTGACTTACAGCACCAGTGAGAAGATTGGGGAATTGTTTTTTCTAGGCAAAAAGAGCAGCCCAAGAGAAAATGCATATAGACGTGACATTTGGTAATTGCCATCACAACCAGGAAAAAGCCAGCTTTTTTGCACCTACTGTGAAGCTCTTCCACATACACAGAATTTCCTACCAACCTTTTTTCGTTTGAGATTTTAGTATGCGTGGACTGAAAAAGATTACCAAACATTGGAGAAACATCTTAAGTGAGAAAATTACTGACTCAAATAAGCAAACAGGAAAGGAACTTTAGAAAAAGCAGGGCCAACCCTCCCTCCCTCCAAAAAACTAGAATCAGTATTTTCAAAAAGAAGAGAAGGAACAGAAAAGATCCAACTAAAATTCCCATTTTTCAAATAGGAAGAATGGTGAGATAAGCAGCAATGGTGGGCCCATAGCAGATACCAAATATTGCTGATGTCCCTGTCCCAACAGTGGAATAGTTTCTTGGTTAGTTACTCATGCAGTCTGATTGTGTTTCCAAAGAGGATCTCCCTTGTCCTTTGCCCTACGCATGAAAACAAACCAGGCTCAGTTATCGACCTACCAATACCACCCCTAGGAATATTTCATAAGGCCATAATTGTACAAGTGCCCAAAGACGCATCCTTATATTGTTCTCGATTCGCTTCATTTTACAAATCAACTGTGTTTAATTTTAGGATTTAATTTTAGGTTTATCTCATGTTACTTAACATTTTTTAATCATCCCCTAATATTAATTAATATTTATTCAGGAAACTATCATATTTTAATATTACTCTGAAAAGAACAAAATCAGAAGCGCATAGATTAGTCAAATGCAAGTGAGGCCTTACCTGACATATAAGTTGTGATAACTTTTACAACTTGTAGCTTATAGTTACTAGGTAACATGTAGGTACCTCTGGGGCCACTTTTAGCTAGTAGGTAATTATTGCTGTTGATAATGAGTACACAGATATGATTATTGCTGAAGTGATTCATTAGAGACCTGGCAATTTATTTAGCTTCTCTGAAGTCTCAGATAACTCATCTGAAACAAGAAAGAATATTGCCTGACTTAGTTTGTTATGGATTTAATGTGATACAACCACATATAAAACCCCTTTAACAATGCCTGACACCTTAAAAATGTTCCAAAAATGTAACCACTATTACCTATATGTATAAAAACAGTCAATAACTTAATTTTATGTTCTCAAGTAGATCAGTAATTATATTTTATGTAGGATGCTCCTTTCCAATGGTAATTTAGGGCTTATTCTTATAGAAGAAAGCTCAAAAATAGTCTTCTACTATAGTGTACTATCAGAATTAAGAAATAAAGTTTAGGAATGAATTTTCTAAAAATTCAGAAACTTGGCCTGCTTAATTAATTACTTAATGATACCCATTAGTGTGACCTATTGCCATAACAATTCTTTTTAAGAAGAAATAATTTTCAAAGTAATTAGCTCTGAAAAGTTTATTTTATAGTTTAATTCTAATAGTTTTGATTGGTTCTATTTTCTTATGCTTACCCCTACTTCCAAAGCCGAAATTGAATATTTTAGTTTCATATGAGAATGGTATTTACCATTTTTAAGTCTAATTATTTACCTGGTGTAAGATTTTTTAACTTTTTTCTCATATGTATTTTAAATAGGATTAGATTTGTTTTTCTGATTCAATGACATTGTGTGTGCATCTAGACTTACATAGACTACAGAATTAAAGTCTCAGTTATTACATAGCATGAGTTAAATCTACTGATTTGTTAGCTGCTTTTCACAAATTCATATGGTACCAGTAATTTCTCATAGGCATATCATGATTTATATCACAGTTTGAATTGGCTTTTAATGAAAAAAACACATCTTGTGATTTTTTTCTTATTTTCTTGAAAAATAAAGGTAAAAAATAACATAATTAAAAATTGGAATAATTGATTATCTTCTTAGGCATAACTATTTGGTCACTTACTCTCCAAGTAGATTGCCTCCCTAAAAAGTACTTTAAATCAGAACAACTTTGAAAGACATAGATCCATTATAAGATATAGGGTATTCAAATAAGTTCATATTTGAAGGAGGCTTCAAAATCACAGAAATCTGAGAAAATATTCTTCTTTGCCTGTAGTAACTGAATGAGAAATCTGTGTGAGTAGGAAAAATATATTTGGGGGGGNGAGTACTGTTCCAGAACAAGTATCGGGCTTCTCTATATTGAAGATATTGAGGATACAAAGGTTGACTTTTCTCAGAAAATTCCGAACTCCCAAGTGCCTACTCCATGATAACTGGCTGATTGATGGTTGTGTGTGCTTTTCCACTAGCATAATGGGATAAAAGTAAATACATGAATTCTGCATATTGTAACATTAGCTATCACATAAATTCCTTTGATTTTATTGATTTATTTTCTGAATCTATGGTAAAATCTTGGAGTACAATAATAAATCTGTCAATTTCTTTAACAGTGCTTTAGTAGAAACACAAATAATATGAAACAAACATCAATTATTATCTAGCTGATTGCTTCTTTTGCTGCAAATTAGTCATTTTAGTGAGTAGTTTTCTAAATTTAATTTTGATGTAAGATACTTAATACTTTTCTGATTTGTTTTCCAATTTGAAGTAATTGTGCTTAAGTTAGATCTCATATCTTGTACTTTGTTGAGTTTGGAGCACAAAAAGATCTCTTGGCTGATTGGAGAAAGGTGGATTCGGTGTGGGCTTTTTTGGCTTGTAAAGCTTCATTTTAGCAATCTTCCTATTGTTTCCTCTAGTGACTACTTCAGTACAACCAGACAAATAGATTCTACAAGCTGTACTCCTTGTTGATAGGTTATTGGTCTCAGAACCATAATCATAATCCATTTATCTTTCCTTGTAGCATCAGAGGCTCCTTGAAATGCTAGATACAGAGAAGGAACTGTTAAAAGAAAAGATAAAGGAAGCTTTGATTCAACAGTCTCAAGAACAGAAGGTAATACTTTAAGCTGGTCCGAGTGTAGAAAGAACACATTCTATTACCTCAAATAATTACCTCAAATAATAACATTCACTGTCTACCCAACTGTCTTATCGTTTACAGGTAATACTAGAAAAATGTTTGGAGGAAGAAAGGCAAAGAAATAAAGAGGCTTTAGTATCTGCTGCAAAGGTATTTCTATCTGAAATAATGGTTTTCTTTGTAATTAAGTAGAATTTAAAAACTGAGTTCCTAGGATAGTATAGTCAGTCTACTTTTTTGTATAAAACCTCAATATAGAAAAATCAAAGGGTTTTTTTCCTTGTTTTTCCTGTTAAGGTTAGGATATTGCTGTTCATATTATTGTTAAATTTACATTACACAGAAATAGAATGACGTTGAAATATTGTAGATCATTGATTGTTAAAAAAGAGTATATGTTGGGATGCTAATAAACTCTTGGCATTTAATAGGTATCATTACAAATAATGTATGTGTATATGTGCATATATATGTGTGTATATGTGTGTGTATATATATTTAGATCTATGATTTTTGGGGCACCTGAATGGCTCAGTTGGGTAAGCATCCAGCTTCAGCTCAGGTCATGATCTCGTGGTCCGTGAGGTCAAGCCCTGCATTGGGCTCTGTGCTGACAGCTCAGAGCCTGGAGCCTGCTTTGGATTCTGTGTCTCCTTCTCTTTCTGCCCCTCCCCCACTTGCATTCTGTGTCTCTCTGTCTCTCTAAAAATAAATAAGCATTAAAAATTGTTTTAAAAAGATATATGATTTTTAAAGCCAATTTTGAAATGCCTCTTATAAGTAGTGTGTCCATAGATATTAAATATAATGCATATGCCAGCAAGTACATATATAGCACTAACTTTTGAGATCTGGATTTAAATTTAAATTTAGTAAACAAATATTTGAAAAGGTTAATATTTGCAAATCACTGTGCCAGGGGTGGAACTTGAAGAATGATGATGATTTTGTCTTTACAGTCACATAAGAAATGTATTACTTATTACCCATAAGACAATGTGGACTGCATTAAATTACTATAAGTGTATACAGTGTTTCCATGTCATAGGAGTTTTTAACAACAAATTACTTTTAAAATTAGCTTGAAGGATGGCTAATATTCTAAATTTTGAGTCTGAGTTTTATTCTATAAGGTAAAGATAGAAACACTGTAATTTTGAGTGTAAGTATGACATAATGCTAATTTACCTTAATTTGGAGGAAATTAGAGGCAATAAAGGCTAGAGGCAAGGAAAGAATTAATAGAGTGTGTCTAAAGTCTATGTGAAAGATAGTGGCAGAAACAGAGTAGTAGAAATAGGTTAAAGGAAAGAAATAGACAAATTCCAGAAATAGGAGATGGAATTGGGATATATGTTTGGTGTGGATAATACAGAAGAGGCCATGTTGGGAATGCCTAGAGTAGTGATTCAGAAACAACATGGAAGGTGACACTATTTCTTTGTTATAGTTTGAGATGCCTGTGATATATTCAAATAAGGCAAGTAGGCAACTAAATCTGCCTGACAGCTCAGAGAAGAAAGAAATGACCTGAAGATGCTAATATAGTTTATTTCTTTCTTTCAGCAGACAGATGGTAATGGTAGCCACAGAAATTATGTATAATGACCTCACAGGAGAGTATAGAGTAACAAGTGATACAAGGTCTAAGCCCTGAAAGAACTCCAAAATTAAAAACCCAGAGAAAGAAGGAAGTTACAAAGAACCGAGCAGTCAGCCATATAAGTAGAAATAAGAGGAGCTTGCTGCTATGCAAACCAAGAAAAGGGAAACAGAAATAGTCAACTATGTAGAATGTCACTTTGACACCAAGATAAGTAAGGATTAAAAAAACAAAAAGAAACAAAAACTTTTATTTGGATTTAACAAAATGGAGAGCACTGGTGAGCATAGTAAGAGCGTAGTTTCAGAGAAGAACGGTAGAGTAAAACAGGAGTTCAGAAAATGGTAACTTAGCTTTGACAACTTGTGTCAAATTTGGCCGACTGGAAGGAAGAGAAAAGTGTAAACTGTGGGCATGAGAGGTGGGAGGACCATGGACTTGACTGCATCCCAAAGTATGATGGTTTTCTAGAAATTCTTATGTTTGAGTTGCAACTGAAGTCGGTAACTTTCATGGAACACCATTTTAGTGAATAACAAGGGTTATGCAGACTTTAGTATTTGGCAGGCATTTTCTCCAAAGTAAACAGAGTAAGCCCAGCATCTCCAGAAAATTAACAGTTTTTGTTGCCAATGATAAAATTTGAGCATTAAAGCAAAATTAGAATTTTGGAAAATTTGTATCTGCTTTCAGATACTTAAAGACTCTTGTGATGAAATTGATGGTGATATTAACAAGTGTGACCTTTTTTGTTCTAATATCATGAAATGTGTGTCAGCGTATTAGAGGAGATGCATAATTTATTGAATCAATATTTTCCAAATAAAAATTTTGTAAAGATCATGCTAGATAAAGGACTCATTCAAAGTGCAAGAAAAGATTATAATATAGTAAGTAGCAGAATACAACAGTTTTATTTCCATTATGTGATTTTCCTTATCTCAACTACCCTTTAGGAGATACCCTTTAGGATATCTCAACGAGCTATCCCTTGATAAGTTTCAGTATGGAATCATCAAGATTTACAAAGATATAAACTGGCTGCTAAATACTCCTTCGTTGGAGCGCCTGGGTGGCTCAGTCAGTTAAGCATCCGACTTCAGCTCAGGTCCTGAACTCGTGGTTCATGAATTCAAGCCCTGTTTCAGGCTCTGTGCTGACAGCTAGGAGCCTGGAGCCTGCTTCAGATTTCGTCTTCTTCTCTCTCTGCCCTTCCCCCGCTCGTTCTCTCTGTCTCTCTCTCTCAAAAATAAACATTAAAAATAATAAATAAATAAGCAAATACTCCTCCCTTTTCTACTATATGTCAGTGTGAGATTGAGTTTTCTTTATATACTTCAACCAAAAGCCATATTACAGATTAATACAGAAGGCAGGTATGAGACCTAAATATCTGCTATTAAGTGAAATATTAAGGAGGTTCACAGATATTCTTCTACTTCTAAATCTTGGAAAATATTATTTTTCATAAAAAGTATTCATTAATATACAGTACATCTAATGTCATTAATATAAAGTGAATTAATAAATAAATATTTTTATTTTGTCTTGGTTTGAATTTCTGATATGGTAATCTTAATAATGTATAACTAGCATAAACAAAAGCTCTTTGAATTAGTCAATAACATTTAAGAGTGTAAAGAGATCCTAAGACCAAATAGTTTGAAAACTGTTCTTTTAAGCTGAAGCTTAGTTTGAAGTTTAGATATGCCATGGAAGTAACATATGAATATTTGTACAAAAACAAATAATTTGATTCTACACCAGATATTTAGTGTGCATAAACACAGCAGTGTCAGAACTAAACCCTATAGAATTCAAGTTTTATACCTTTTAAAGGTTAACCCAAATCTTTCTTATTCAAGGACTTACCCAGTCACTCAGTCAAATATTTTTATTTGAGTCATTATTTGTTTTGAAGCTTGAGAAAGAAGCAATGAAGGATGCAGTTTTAAAAGCCATAGAAGAAGAAAGAAAAAATCTGGAAAAAGCCCATGCTGAAGAAAGGGAGTTATGGAAGACTGAACATGCAAAAGATCAAGAAAAAGTATCTCAGGCAATTCAAAAAGCTATACAAGAACAAAGGAAAATAAGTCAGGTTAGTAAAATTAACTCTTTGTAAGTACTCTTTTTCCTTGTTTTTCTCAAAATGAAGTTTCCTTGTTATTTAAAATCACCGTAATGAACATATCAGTATTAATTATGTTGCCTATAATATTAATATTTTAAAATAATAATTTTTAGTGTATCAGTGTACTTCTGCTTTCAGATATTGAAACTTCAGTAACTTATAATTTTATGGTTTAACTATTTTTTAAAAAGTCAGGATCCGAATTCATGTCTAGTCATTGCAACTATGTTAAACCTCTGGTTTATTTATTTTCTTTTTTTGCACACACACATATACAGTCAATACAAAGTAATACATATGAGTAGAAAACAGGTTGATTCCATTAATTATGCTCAAAATGTATATCTGTATATCAGTAGTTAATACTGATAATTAATAGGACCTCACAGATCATCCCTGTGGTTTCATCAAATGTATCACATACCAAGGATGACCTGCATACAAAATAACTTTTGTCTACTCTGTAAACAATTAAAAATTATGTTTTTCATTTTCCATAATAGAATTTGCATGACTCTATTTTCCATGTATTTGGTCCTTTTGTTATGTAGGCAATGAGATACTTGAATAAATCTTCCCTTAAGTAAGTATATAAAGTAAAAAATAACATTTATAGAAGTCTTTGTTTTCCATGATCAGAGCATTGTATATACTACTATTGTTTATTCAACTATGCATTATGAGTGTAGCTAAAACGACTTGTACCAAATGAACCAGGAAGGTTTTCTTATGATTAATTAGCCAATCTTAATGCATTAAGTCCTAAAAGAAATAGGTGTTTTTAAAATCCAGGATAAATCTTACATAGTTTTTCAAACAGGTCACTTAAATTTATTCTCAAGAGTACATAGTTATTCATTTGTTATAAAAATTAAACAGGTCTTTAGTTAGTATTTATGGTGGGATAACAGTTGTGTGGTACAGAACTTATTCTTTTATTTCCTGGCTTTTTTCCATTAGGGTAATAATTACTTTCTAATTCTTTTTGTAATCTGTTGTTTGTATCATTGAATATATATTGAGCACATATTGTATATAAGATGTTTAATTGTCAGTTCGGTTGGTTGGAATTCTATGCTAGTAAGGTCAAGGTCTTTGGTTAAGTGCTGATTTGGAAGAGTTTACTTAAGACTTTTTGTGACCACAGACCACTCCTCCAACCTCACATAGATGTGGGCTATTAGTCACTATGAAATTGGGCAAGAGGGCATGAATAAATCAGCACATGGTCATCACTCAAACAGAAAAGTATATATCGTGAAGGGCATATTTCTCTGCTGGTTTGTCAGGGCATTCTTCTCTCTGGAAAACACTACAGTGTATAATATACTTTAAAAACTGTTTGCCACAGTTTCAGAGTACTGTGAAGATAATCCAAGCATGTTACGAATAAATGCATTGTATTTATTTTCTTTCAAATGTTTGCATATTTTCAGTGCATGTGAGAGAGAGAATATGTGGGTGTGGTGTGTGTATGTGTTTAACTGCCTTGTGGTTAAGAGAATTGAACAGGAAACATATAATAGAAGAAAGAACAATGTGTCTAGTTAACTCTCAGGTTTTCAGGTGTGAGGTGGTAATGTCAAATGTATTCAGCTGCCTTCATTTTCGTGTAGTTGTCATAAGAAACTACAGCCAATCAATTGTCCTTCCTTCGCTCCTTAGAGCTTCGCCTAGTCTAGAAGATTGACAAATTGCGTTTCTCGGGGGCCATATGAAGCTCATATATCTTTTGTTTATTTAGGCCGGTAGGGTAAGCAAACAAATTCACATGGTCAAATTTACTCATCAGTGTTTCACATTAACTTAATTGAAGTGAGTGCCTGCTAAGTTCCAGAGACTACTTATTTCTAGTAAGAAAGAAAACAACTCCCCTGCCTTCTTATGAAGAAGACTGACAGGAAAGTATTAAAGGTATAATGTGAGGTAGTGATCAGTGTCATGTATTAAAATAATGCTGTGTAAGGAACTGGAGAGTCAGGGACCCAGTATGTAACTAGGGTAGTCAGGTAAATTATCTAAGGAGTTAGCATTTGAGCTGAGGCATTCACTGAAGTGAGGAGTTTACTTTGTGAATAGTAGGGGATAAAATGTTTCGGGCAGAAGAATAGCAAGTGCAAAGGCCTTGAGGCGGAGAGATGCTTGGTGTAATTAAAACTGCATGCTACTCTTATGGATTTAGAACAGATAGACCAATGGAATAGGATGGAATACAGACACACAGATTTTTCTGTAATGTATAAATCTCTTAATCTGAGTTGTACAGCAGGGGGTCCATACAGTCTGTGAACTTAGTGAAAGCATGCAAAAGTATGTATGTGTGCAGACTTTTCTGCAGAAATGGTCCATAGTTTTCATTACATTCTCAAATGTATCTTACAAATTAACTCAGAAAAAAAAAAATGAAAATAATTGCAACTCCCTGCTCATTTTGTTCTGCATTTTGTGTACTAAAATGAATTTCATGTAGATTAAATGTTTACACTTGTAAACTTAATGTACTAAAAAGAAATTGGGGGATGCCTGGGTGGCTCAGTAGGTTAAGCATCTGACTATTAACTTCATCTCAGCTCAGGTCATAATCTTAGTTCATGAGATCAAGTCCCATGTTGGGCTCTGCTTGGAGCCTCCTTGGAATTCTCTTTCTGCCCCTCCCCTGCTCTCTCTCGCTCTCTCTCTCTCAAAATAAATAAATAAGAAATTGGGCAAATATTAATATTCTTTGAAATGGAGAGTCTAGGACTTCAGGAATGATAGACTGAAGACCTCTGCAAATTAGCTTTTCCATAAAGGGCAATGACAACACTGGCAAAAATTGTTGAAATCAACTTTTTCAGATCTCTCGATGTAACCAGGGGTTTCAACAACCCAAAGAGTACTTATGCAGCAAAAATAGTTAAATCTCACCAAGAACAGCAAGTCTTTAGATTTTTAACTTGCTTTATTCCCATCCCCTCTCCCTAGTTACATAGTAGCTTTAAAAAGCAGTCTTGGGGCACCTGCGTGGCTCAGTTGGTTAAGCGCCTGACACTTGGCTTCAATTCAGGTCATGATCTCATGGTTCATGAGCCCACTGTGCTCTGCACTGACGGTGTGGACCCTGCTTGGGATTCTCTCTGTCTCTCTCTGCCCCTCCCCTGCTCACTTTCTCTCAAAAGTAAAGAAGTAAACATTTGAAAAGAAAAACACAAAAAATAGTAGTCTTCACAATCATGGTAGCTATGAAAACCAGCAACGTAGAAGCCACTGGAGTGGGCACACTAAATTTGGAGCGCCACAAGAAAACCTGTCTCCAGGGAATTATTACTGTTTAACCTATCTGGCCGCTCCCCAGAAACTCCCCATTTGTTTAGAGCCTGCTTAGTGGGAAAAGCCCTATCCTCAGAAGGTTTGTCAGAAACAACGAGTAGCAAATGTTTCACCTCTGCCTGAGACAGAAATACCGCTGGATCAAGCAAGAGCATGGCCAAAAAATTTAAAAGGGAAATTTGTGAGATATGATTATGATAGGTGGTTTTGAAAAGTTATGATTTTTTAATATACTCCTGGATTTCTTGAGGGTCACATACAGGTACAAGGTTGTCCACATGCCCAGGAAAGACCCGAGGAGACCCTAATCTCTCACCATGGGCTGATTTTGATTCTGTTCAAAGCAGAAAGTACAGGCTAAGGCAGGATTGTAAACTGGCAGTGTTGAAGGTGTTCCCCAGCACTCAAACTCCCTTGGCAAATGATGGATCACTTAACTAGTTCAAGGTATTTAAGGAATTCACTGTCTAATTATTTGCTGACCACTGAGCTAACCCAACAGAGATTTCCATGGATATACATGACAAAGAATACAGACTTGGCAGAATTAGTCCAGAAAAGTACTTTGGGGCACCTGGGTGGCTCAGTCAGTTGAGTGTCCGACTTCGGCTCAGGTCATGATGTCATGGTTCATAAGTTTGAGCCCCGTGTCAGGCTCTGTGCTGACATCTCAGAGCCTGGAGCCTGCTTCAGATTCTGTGTCTCCCTGTCTCTCTGCCCCTCCCATGCTTGTGTGCTCTGTCTCTCTCCCCCTCTTCCTCTCTCCCTCTCTTTCTCTCTCTCTCTCTCCTTCAAAAATAAATAAGCATTAAAAAAATTAAAAACAGCAATTCCTGAGAGACGAAGGAGATCTGACTTCTATAGTAGCTATATTACATTATTTTAATATCCATTTTTATCAAAAGTATGAGGTATACAAAGAAATAGGAAGGAATGGCCTCACCACAGGAAAACCAAAGCAGTCAGTGGAAGATACACTGATGTTGGATTTAACAGACTTTAATCTGCTATTAAAAATATGTTAAAAGAACTACAGGAGATCATTTGTCAGGATTCATAAGCCTCCTCATCTTATACATTATGTGTATGTTGCTCTTCAGAAACTAGCACTAGAAGGTTTTGAAGGACTGCTCTGCTTTTAAAAGTGCCCCTCTTTGCTGTCAAAGCAAAATTGCAGACACATGGTCATATACTTACTTTCCTTCCTGCTATTACTTATGCTCAGAGAATAACTTAAATCATTTGTTGGAGACGAAAAGGCCCTGACCTCCTATCTTGTAGTTTATAATTGTCTTACAGCATGAATCAGATTCAAATACCTACTTATCTTACTAAGTGTCCCACTGAACTGAGAGCTTCATAAGTGTCTCAATCATATTTATGCTCTTAGGAGGCTCCAGCGTAATGTGTAGCTCATAGAATGTATTCCAGAGTGGAATGCGTTCCCTTAAGTGGCAGACTCCAAAATACACAATTAGCTCAGGAAGATGACTGACAAGACTTAATTGTATTTATCCAAAATTCTCAAGTGAATGTATAGACATCATTTCATTAATTAGTCATATTAATTCCATAGAGAAGCAAATTGGAAAAAGCAATTAATTATTACAGGTTGGTTTGTAAAAAATTCCTTGAAGTTAATTATCCTAAACTAAGTTGTAGGACCAGAAACATAATTTATAAATAGAATTTACCCCTATGCTACCAATGATAGGAATGAGAAATTCTGCCTCTTGAATGTTCATACCCTTAAAATCACAAGTTTTTAACTGTGGGCTTCAGATTTATATTTAATGTCCTTATTACTACTTTTAGGAAAATACCTGGAATATTAGACTTTACAAAAGTTGACAGAATGTTATTGTTTCTTGTAACAGTAAAGAAAGCATTAAGGACACATGGGTGGCTCAGTTGATTAAGCATTCAACTCTTGATTTTGGCCCAGGTCATGATCTGACAGTGGTGAAATGGAGCCTGGCTTTCTCCACACCCCGCCCCTCCACGCTGGGTGTGGAGCCTGCTTAAGAGTCAGTCTCTCTCTGTCTCTCTCTCTCTCTTTCTTCCTTCTTCCCTCCCACCCTCCTTCTGTCCCGCCCCCACTTTTGTGCTCTCTCTCAAATAAGAATAAGAATAAGAATAATTAATTATTATTATTATTATTATTATTATTCTCCATGGTCAAGTTTCACTTACCTGGCTTTATTTGTAAAACATTTTAGGCTACTAGCTAAAAATCGACTTTTATGGAAGTTTTTATTCATCTTTGACTATAGGAAATAGTAACATAAGAGTAGTAGTGGTAGCAGTGGGGCTGGAGATAGCAATAATTCTAACACTATTGGCTGCCATTAATTGAGTGCTAACTACCAGGCCGTTTTCTTATTGTTTCCATGTTAGATCTCATTTAATACTCACAACCACCTTATGAAGAAGAATCTGTTATCTCCATTTTTACAGATGCAGAAATTAAAGCTTAGGAATGTCATGTAACTTGCTCAAGGTCATAATAACTCCTTAGAAGGGATAACAGACCATATTCAGAATCAGGCAGTGTCATTCAAGACGCCTTGCAACTCACCCCTAAGCTTTCGCCCGCCCAATGTTCTCATCTTAGAATAAAGCCCAAATCCATCTCATCGATCACTTAATGTATAGATAATTTCAATAGCAAAAACTTAAAGGGACTATTTTCATTAGTTTATTCACTAATATTTATTGTTGACCCTGTTAGAAGTTTTGGGCACATAGCATCAAACAAGATAGACAGACTCCCTAGGTACTCCTGAAACTTACCTTCAAGCTGAAAAAGACTTACAATGAATAAAGCAATTCCATATAGTGGTATGGACTATGGAAAGGGTTATGTGTTTGGCTGAGAAGGCAGTAGAGATCTTATTTCGATAAGGAAATTAGAAAGAAGCCAGACTCAAAAAATTTACACATTACGATTCTATTTATATGAAATTTTGAAGAAAGCAAAACTGATTTGAAAGAAATCAGTAGTTGGGGGTGGGCACTTTTTGAAAATGATAAAAATATTTTAATCATAATTGTGAACGCTTGATAAAACTTACCAAATTATGTATTGTATAGTGGTAAATCTTACTGTATGTAAATAATATTTTAATAAAGCTATTTTTTAAACAGGTAGCTGCCAGAATAAATTACTGGATAGATGGCAATTCGAGATGGTGAGGAGGGTTGAGTTTCATCAGGATAAATAATCCAGTTTGTGCATATTAAATTTGAGGTGCCTATTCATAATTTTAGAGGAAATGTTGGGTAGACAGAAATGTGTGTCTGGAGTTCAGATGGATTGTCAGGACTAGAGATCAAAATTTGAGAT
Source organism: Crocuta crocuta (assembly GCF_008692635.1). Taxonomy (NCBI): domain Eukaryota; kingdom Metazoa; phylum Chordata; class Mammalia; order Carnivora; family Hyaenidae; genus Crocuta; species Crocuta crocuta. Next base: position 4,088,476 of record NW_027531905.1, on the reverse strand, counting down.
TAATAACCATGTAAATGGTGTCAAAGTCCAATATGTAAAAAACAAAAATTTTCTGGGAATGAGGGACTCTGCCTGAGATTTTTTTTTTTTTTTTTTACGGAATGTGACAATCTTCTTCCTACAAAAAAATATGGCTACTTCAGATTAACTGTGTAATAGTGGAAATAGTCTCACACTTATGATGGTTGTACTTCAGGTGATATGTGAAGGTGTTAAAGTTACTGGTGCTTTTTGTATCATACTATTACCCAGATTGAGTGGTCAAGGCTTCATCTACATTTTGTAAGAGGCTCTATTAACAGCAGCTCCTACCATCTTCTGCCCAGCTCCTGTCTCGTTTCAGAGACCAGCACTCTGTCCCCTTGTTCTTTGGCAGCTAATTGTGATCCCTGGAGCCTGAAGAACTACCAAACTGCTTGAGTACTGACTGAAGGGATGACATTAAAAAAGCCAGGAAGCTTTTTTTTAATTTTTTTAATGTTTATTTCTTTTTGAGAGAGACAGAGACAGAGAGGCAGAGTGTGAGTGGAGTGGGGCAGAGAGAGAGGGAGACACAGAATCCAAAGCAGGCTCTAGGCTCTGAGCTGCCAGCACAGAGCCCAGTGCTGGGCTTGAACATACAACCCACCAGTTCATGACTTGGGCCGAAGTCGGATGCTTAACCAACTGAGCCACCCAGGCACCCCAGGAAGCCGTTTTTTTAATTCTAATATTCAGGTCACTTCATAGCACGCAAGTGTTTCTTTAATTAAAAGAATTCTGGAAATAAACCTGAGAATTAACAGGAATTAGCATCTTTGACCACTAAGTCACACTAGAAATTAGGAAAGAATTGGGTGCAGCAGAGTGAAAGACAATGAGTATAAACTTAAGTAACTAAAATTACTCTGAAAAAAGTAAGGAAGACAGACAGCTTTGACTTTGAATTTGCCTCTAGATTTTCTCTGTGTTAATAGTGACATTAACTGAAGGGATAAATGTTCAAGTACGACAGAAAACACAGTTTCTAAGGATTGTGGCACATTTCTCTGAATCTGTTTGAGATATGACTTCGTTTGGCCTTCATCATAAATTAAGAGTAGCGCTTAGTGTTGATTATAGATTGTTTTGTTTTTTTTCTGAAATATTCAGAAGAAAGCTATGACTCTGGCTTTCTCTGGCTTTTTTGGTTAAATTCACTCAGTGTCCCTTGAAAATCGTTGTTAACGAAAGGAAAGTACATTTGTTATTGACACCAAAATGGACAAAGAGAAAAGAGTCATTAATTTTGCTGTTCTAGCAAAGTCCTGTAAAAGGACTCCAGAGCATACAGACACTTAAGCTATGTCTGACGTTGGAAGCTCTTCATAATGGTTTATAACCACAGCGACTGTAATTTGGGGTTATGTTTTCCCCCAAAGCCACAGACATTACAATCAGTGGTTAAATTTTCTTTAAGAAATTTAGCATTGCCACCTGACCCTTCTTTTAAAAAAGGAAATAGCATTTCTATTTTAGCTTCGCAGGCCAAATAATTTCACAACACTGAACTAATTTTTCTGTATTCCTTTACTTAGTTTTGATTCATTAGTTTGTTGTTGTTGTTTAATATGTATTTACAAAACTGTCATAGCCATCTAGTTATTTAAAGGTAAAATCTTGGGGCCCCTGGGTGGCTCAGCATTAAGCATCTGACTTCGGCTCAGGTCATGATCTCACCGCTTGTGAGTTTGAGCCCAGTGTTAGGCTCTGTGCCGGCAGCTCGGAGCCTGGAACCTGCTTGGGATTCTGTGTCTCCCTCTTTCTCTGCCCTTCCCCCACAAGCACCCTGTCTCTCTCTCTCCTTCAAAAATAAATAAACGTTAAAAAATTTTAATTAAAGGCAAAATCTTAATTACACTTTTGCATATAAGGACAAGTGAACAAATAGTGCATCAATTTACCTTCTCATCTCTCTAGACCTTTCCATCCTGGTCTATTTCCTCTATCGTTCAGTGATATAACCAGTGACCAAGTTGCCCAGTCCAGAGAACTGAAGATTTTCCTAAACTCTTCCTCTCTTGTTCCCCTTTTTAATACCTTTTAATCATTCAAACTTTTCCATTTTGCCTGATAATAATCCTTTAGCACATACACTTCTGCCTGCCAGTTTCCACTGACTTCATTGGGTTCTCGTTGTTTACCCTGACCTCCTGCATCTATTTCTTTGGTTCTAGTTTGTCCCTTTCCAGTTTGGAATAAAAAGTGAATGAACTTCAGATTCTTCAGTGCCTCCCCATAGCGTTTAGGATAACATTCAAGCTACTTAGTATGATCTTTCTGAGGATCTAGAAATCTTTCAGAACTTGAAATGTAAATCTTTCAGTGACCTGGCCCCTGCCTATCCAGTTCATCTTTGCCAGTCTGCTGCACATTTCATGCTTTTAGTACCAAACTGCTGGTACACATACCATGCTATTTGGTGGTGTGGGGCCCTTAGTCACAATGTGCCTTCACCCTAGGGTACCATTGCTTTCCTAACTTGCAGAAGCCACTCTCATTTAATAATTTAGATTTTTTTAATCTGGAAAACTTCTTTTTACACTTCTTAGATTAAATCCTTCTCTCTCTCTGTCTCTGGCATTCACTGTATAAGTATACCATTGTCCAGGCATATTCTATTTATTTATTTCTGTCTTCCCCACTAGATGTAAGCAACTGAAAAGTAGGAGGGTGAGTCCTAAAAGCTGCAATAGATTATAAGATGGTACAGAACCAACACTATTTTAAAGAGACATATTAATCTTTTAAAAATGGACTTGATTTCCATCAACACAATTTGGCTCTTAGAGTTTTGGTTCCTTTTAAATGAAACATTTTACCAAAATTAGGGTCACCAAAAATAGTGCTGGGTGTTATGGTACCTTTAAAAAAATGTATTTAATCATATTGTCTGTTGGGTGCCAAACTGATATGATAATTCTTCTTATGGCTATTCAAAGAAATACTCAGTAATCAGGAAGAAAAAAAGTACTTTGCAAAGCTAGTATAGATTTGGTGTAAAGTGATGAGAGGATCCATGAGTCCAGATAGAATTTTTGGGTGAAGTAGTACACTTTCTTTCCCTGGTCTGATGGAAGCATCACACTCATTTCCATATACCATGTTTTAAGAGAGGTGTTTCCAAATCGGAATGAGATCCGCTTACACATTTATTGATGTCTCTTCAGCATCTGTTCCTCTCTTCTCAAAGTGATACTTTTTATTTCTTAGTGAGATTTAACCTATTTCTTAATTTAGACATAAGCCCTTATTTACTTAGGCTAATGATTATGTCCTACCCCTCCATTTTGAAACTGACTCCATTTTGGAACTTGTTATCCTCAGGTATATAAACACTGTCATTAACAGTAAGAAAAGGAGAAAATCCTTGGAACTGTTCGTAACCACCTTGGAACGATATGTGTAGGACTTTTGTGAAAATGGATCCTACACCAGAGGCAGAACTAAGAACTGGGGATGCATCCTTGGTCACATCGTTTAAAAACTGAAGGAAGCCTACCCTTAGTTCTTCCATGTTCCTTTGTGTGAGGTTGCACAGTCTTTTTTAAGTCAGTTTGTGCTGAATTTTCTGTTACCTGTGATTAAAAGAATAAGTGATTGCCAAAGTAAATATGCCAAAAAGTAGGTGGGGTTGGATTTGAGTCCTACCTTGTGCTCACGTAACCTTGACTACTTTTTAAAAATGTATGAGGCTCCATTTCCAGTTCTGTAAAGTGGAGTTAATAATACCTGCTTTACAGAGTTATTGGAAGGCCCTTGGAAACATTTTAAAATAAAAACTGAGATAGATTTGTCAGTCAACTTTAGAGACTATAAAATGTCATGCNATAATACCTGCTTTACAGAGTTATTGGAAGGCCCTTGGAAACATTTTAAAATAAAAACTGAGATAGATTTGTTTCAGCCAAAATATTGGGTGGTATTGTGGTCAGACCAGTAGTCGGGCAGGAAACCTTGTCACATAGTATAGGGGGAATTGGAATAGTTAATTCAGAGAAGAGATAAACTGGCAGATACCATGTTAACTAAATGATCAAGGTTAACATTACCAGTGATACATTACATTTAAGACCATATTCCCCTGATATGATATAATGAGAAGCATACTTTATATCTATGGTATTCTTTCCCTAAATCATAACTCCAGTCTATTCATGAGAAAAAGATTGCGAAATCCAGATTTCTTCAAAATGCTTGAAAGCTGCACTTCAAAAGTGTCAATGTCCTAATAAGGAAAGACTGTGAAACTGTCAGAAATTAGAGGAGACTAATGAAATATGTTCTCTGAATGCAACATTTTACCCTGGATTAATCCTGGAGACTAAAGACATAGTGGAAAACTTGGCGAAATACAAATAAAATCTGTAATCTATTTACTATTATTATTTAATGTTAACTTGTTAGCTTGATAAATTTGCCTTAGATGTTAAGGTAAGATGTAAGATGTTAATGTCAAGAGAAACTGGATAAAAAGCACATGAGAATTCTTGTACTATCTTTGCAAGTGTCTGTAAATCCAAAGTTATTTCAAAATAAAAACTTTGATATATTTTTCCTGACACATACATAGTTAAAAAGAAAAGAAAGAATACTCATTTTTGTCCTCTCCCTTCTAAAACTCCATTGAAACAAACTTTATTGAAATGGAGACCTACGCTGGAAATGAGAACATCAGTATATACTTTAGAAACTCCTAAGGGCTTACTTGTTAGTAAGCCAGAAACTTCTGGAAGTGAGAATGAAAATCAAGATTCAAAAAGAAAGAAAGTGTGAAAGTCTATTTAATAATTAGGCCCCACTCATTTTTTTTCCCCAATTCTAGCAGAAAACAGGGATTTAATTCTCTGGGGAAAAAAAAAATAAAAGGTAGGATGTCTGGACCAGAGTTCACCAAAGCAGTGTTAACATTGGGTTGGGAGGAGAGCAAGGTGAAAAGTTTCATGCCGCTTATGGAGAACCTTAGCTGTTTTTCTATCCCAGCTCTCAGAATGCTGACAACCAGACAGGAAATTGGAAGATTCTTTTCTGAGGAATTTAGACAGCCCAAGATAAAAGACCTAAATATATTGGTATCAGAAATTGCCCCAAGGAAACAACTCAGCCAGATTACTCTGCTATTAAGATCACAGTCCATAAACCACAACTGCAAGCACAGAGATGTTACTCAGCGTTTTAGTGCTCTACTCTTTAAATATGAGCAAAAAGTCAAGTACGAACAGATAACTTCCCATGAAAAACAAGGAATAAAACAGATTCTATAAAGGTGTAGAAAGTTAAAAAAACTATCATTAAGCTTCTTAAAGGTAAGAAAAAAGATCTTACATCTATGAAACAGGAAGAGGATGCTATTTTTTAAGTCAAATAAAAAGATAGAAATCTAAAATTTAGTAGAAAGTTAAAAAAAAGAAAAAGTCAGAAGATGAAGTTGTAGACATCTTCCAGAGACAGAGGTGTAAAAATACAAAGAAACTGAAAATAAGAGGAAAGAATAGAAAATTAGCCAGTCAGTTTAGGAGATTCATTAACTGAATCAGAGGATTCTCGGGGGGGGGAGAAATGTCTAGCACAGAACAGTACTATCAAATATCGTTATCAGTCAGTGAGCATGTGATTTTAATATAGCGTGTTCATTACTTGAGAAGCATACATTTAGCATGTCCTTACAGTGCAGATTAATTACTTCCAGTTTAAAGTTTTTCAGCTGTGCAGTAAATGGATTTTGATATATAGATATTTTATTTGCATTTTCATCAGTGCCTGAAAAGCACTGGTAGAACTTGGTTTGAACTCATAAATTTGTATAAGAATGGAAGTCTCACTTCTTTTGTTTAACTGTAAGGCAGCTTGGCTTGACTTAGGATTCGAACACTCATTTTCTAAGGTGTATTTCCACAACCACATGCAACTGTTTAAATAATACATAATTGTGGAACATGCATACATTGTGCATAGAAAAGAAGCACACGGTTGCCCCAGAGAATTTTTGATACTATCATTTATAGTCCACAGACTAGAATTGAGTTGATTGCTGAGATCTGTTCCATAAATAATTCAACTGTGTTTACTATCCTTAACAAAATTGCACTGAGAAAAAACAAACAACCACAGATCTTTCATTAGTTCATGATCCTATGATTACTGAAATGTATGGTAGGTTAATGGATACCAAGGCATAACTATATTTTTAAGCAATAAGGAGGAAATAATATAAATCTTACACAAAATGTCACATAAGTTTTTAGCCCCAAATGATATTCATCATGACCTATTTGTTATAGTATAGGAACTGATTCCAGTCATCCATGTTTTTAAGAAATTCGTATATTGAAAACTCTTTTTTCCACATTTAAAAACTAGCTGTATTGAATTTGAATGTCATTTCCTGCATATATTTTAAATAAAAATATTTAAGATATATATGACAAGAAACATAACTGATACATTTTAACAAACCATAACATATGCAAATGGATGTTTTCCCTTCCAAACTATTTACCATATAGCAGTGATTCTCAACATCTAGATATGCCACTTATCACAGGATATCCACCCCCCACCCCCACCCCGCAGCCCCCAGTAAAGAATTATCAGTTGTGCTGAGATTGAGAAACCTGCCATGGAGAATATACCATGTCCCAATGGTGTAGCCATTACTAAAATATTCTGGAAAATACTCTTTCATAGTCACTTATGTGATCGTCGGTGGCAACTCTTTATTTCTTGTGAGGTATTTTTTATTTCATGCTAATTCTCATGTCTCATAGGGAATTCAACAAAACATGCAGGCATTTTGTATACATGCACATAAAACTCACTAATTATTTCCAGCTAATTCAGAATTTGGTCTGGTTAGAAAATGAATGGCTTAAACTTTATTTCCATATTATATTTAAAGGAATTTTTTTATTGACAAGTATTGTTTTAAGGATGGAATTCACAACCTTGACTGTCACCTAATTCCCAACTGGAGAGGAGAGTTGAAATAAGAGAAACTTTCCTTGAAAAAGGTTTTTTATCAGCTCAAATAGCAAAGAGGATTGTCAAAAATGTGGATTGAGCAGATAATATAAACTCTTAGTCCCCAAAAGCCAATGGAAAACAGATTAGCTAATCCTTCCATGTTTTTTCTGGATCCCTTTTATTTAAATTGATGCTTTTGCTTTCAACCAAATAAATCTGATCGAATTTACTCATATAACCCCCTGCTAATTAGAAATTCTAGTTGAAGGGCATGTGGGTGGCTTAGTTGGTTGAGCGTCCAACTAATGATTTGGGTTCAGGTGATGATCTTATGGTTCATGAGTTCTAGCCCCGCATCGGGCCTGTGCTGACAGTATGGAGCCTGCTTGGTATTCTTGGGATTCTTTCTCTCTCTCTCTCTGTGCCCCTCCCCTGCTCATGCTCTCTGTCTCTCTCTCTCCAAATAAATAAATAAATAAACTTAAAAAAATTGTAGTTGCTATTTAATGTGGTATAGACTTGTCTTCTACATTCAAATAATCCTGGTCTATAATCTCTGCAGTTCTAAAATTCCAAAAGCCCTGAAACTTAAGGATTGTTATAACTCGGCTGTTGGCAAACCCTAACCAGAACTGTTGTGAAGCTTTTTATACTTTTAATTTACACACACAGTGTGAATGTTTACTCTTTACTTCAGAACTATTAATGTGTTGTATTTCAGGGGGCTTATTAATATTTTTTGCATTTCCAAGATATGAAAATTTTCAAAGTTTGCCTGGGTGGCTTAGTCGGTTAAGCGTCTGACTTTCGCTTAGGTCATGATCTCGAGGTTCGTGGGTTCGAGCCCCGCGTCGGGCTCTGTGCTGACTGCCAGCTCAGAGCCTGGAGCCTGTTTCGGAGTCTGTGTCTCCCTCTCTCTCTGACCCTGCCCTGCTTGCGCTGTCTCTCTCTCTCTCCTAGAAATAAATAAAAATATTTAAAAAAAAAACATTCAAAGTTCAAATTAGTGTGAAACCAGTAAGAATTGTAATAGATTTTATTTTAAATAATTTTATTTGTTTTCATTTTTGTCTTTGAAAAATTATCATAGGTTTTCAACTTTAATCTTTCCAGATAATTAGGGAAATAACCTAGTACTCTATTATTTTATCAGTGGAACTTAAAGCTCAATGTATTCAGTGACTAAAGATAAAATAGTAACCATTTTCAAAATTACCGCCATTATAGGGATTTTCAGATTTGTGACTTAATTTTATATTTTAGGAAAGAAATCCAAAAAAATATGAGTTTATTAATACTGAAATGGGAAGAGGAGATATGATCAAGCAAATGATAAAGATGATATGTATACCGCTAATAATTCTGTGAAAAATGCAGCATATCACATAATAACCTTTTAAAAGTACAGAATAAAATTAGATGTCATTCCCCCTCAAATAAACAAAGATTTTAAAAACTAATGGGACTAAATATAATGAAGGATGTAAGAAAACAGCCATTTCCATGGGCTGCTTATTGGGAGAAAAAATGTGTACAAAACTGTCAGAAGCTGTGAGAGAGCTCAAAAGTTATATCCTTTGACCAGAACGATTCTACCTCTTGAATTAAGAAATATCTAATATGCATCACAAAAATACATATATGAATGTTCATCACTGCTTTATTTTATTAAAAACAACCAGAATACACATAAGTGTTGACAAAATAAATTCTTATACGTCCCTGTAATGAAATATAAATCATATTATGAAGGAATATATAATGGGTTAAAATATTCAAAATATATTTGAAGTGTAAAATGCCAGAGTAGAAAATAGTACATAGAATTTGCACCCTACCACCTTTATACCCAAGTGTGAAGATGTGTGTGTATCACAATAGGAAATTCTTAATATTGTGTCATATTTCCTGAGCTACTTACACATTTCTAAAATTATTTGAGGAAAACTAAACAAACAAACAAAAAAAAACCACATACTACAAAGTGAAGAGTCATCAAGAATAACAAAATGAAGCAAATATTCCTACAAAAGTTCCAGGCATTTCCTAACTGATCTCCTGGGAGGAAAAAAAAAAAAACATGCTACCTATATAGATAAGTAGAAGTTAACAAAGTCTGTTTTGTGTCGTTCATCCAATCCATGAAATGCTATTTTAACAGAAAATAGATTTCTTAAAAGTTATAATTCTTTAATTTTTAGGCTTTATTCTCTTTATCTGAAATTCTGAAATCTCTGAGGCACTTGATTACAGTTTCAGTAAAATAGGAAGTACCACTTTTCTCCCTAGATTTCTCATTTCAAATATTAGCACACAGGGTGGAATTTTTACCTCTTATTCATGGTGTCCAGCTCTCAACATCTTAACCTGGCAGAAGGACCAAACTAGCTGTAAATCTTCACCGAGACCACACTTGATTACTGTATGATGGGAAAATTAAACGTGAATAAAACAGCTAGAGCATTAGGGTGTTCTTGGAAGAATAAACACAAGTTGGAAGTCTTATGTGGATAGTGCAAAGTACAGGAAGGCAATCAATCATGTAAACATCAAATGAAAGGTTGGTGAGGAAGCCATTGGAGTCTGTCAGGCGCTCTCTGCAATAAATGGCTTATTCCATTTCTTTTCCCTTTCACTCAGTTTAGAAAAATGAATTCTGTGGAATCTCTAACATTCTAAAAGATTTTGTAAATGCTTATTCCTGTTTAAAGATATGCTTTGAACAGACTGAGCTCAACCAATTAAAGAGGAGTTTTAGTTTATATAAAAGGGACACAAACATGTCATGGTGCATACCTCCCTGACTTTTTCGCCTCTTCCCACAAACAGGAAACTGTTAAGGCAGCAATAATAGAAGAGCAGAAGCGAAGTGAAAAGGCTGTGGAAGAGGCAGTGAAAAGAACAAGAGATGAATTGATAGAGTATGTAAAAGAACAGAAAAGAGTAAGTATCCCCTGAAGGGTTTTCATTTGTCCTTCCATAAACTGAAACATTGGCTTTCATACAATAGCAGGACATTTAAAAATACTTAAGATGTCCTTTGTCATCTACTTAAGAGTCGCCAAGATTGTTTTTCTGGTATAATTATATATTCTGATAGTTGTATCTTCAAACATAAATCCCATCTGTCAACAAAAAAGCCACACTGAATAACTGCTTGCTGGACTCCTACAAATGATCTATATACAGCATTTCCAACTAAACTACCTCATGAAGAGAGTAGATAGTTTTAGATTTTTAGGTTCTTTGCCATAAGTTTGTTAATTTCTTATACTATTTGTTGAAATTTGCATACACCCTCTTGGCCTTCTAACTGTGTTAACACCACTGTGGTTCTAGTAGACTTCAGTACTGTTAGCAAGTTAAGGCCCTCTGTCATCGTTCCATTTCAGAAACATAATTCAGAATATACTTCTCAGAATTCAGAATACATATTGAAGCTTTTCAAAATAAATGTCATTTCAGTACAGTGTAGTCTTATTAATACAGGTGTTTGATGAATGGCCAAAAATAATGAGTCAAATGTAATTTGTAGTCTTTTCAACAAATGTTTAGTCTTCTTAAGTAATAATCAAGATAAGAAGCACTTAAGATGTTTAATGTAATATCTATAATAAACATCTTCTATTATAGTGTATAATAAGTTACATAATAACTTCTCATAAATATAATGTTTTATGTTTTATTTACATGTTTGGTATAACATGTTATATATTATAGAAGTAGTATGTAAGGATTATAAAATATTAGATACAAATGTATAATATAAATATTGTGTAGTATTTATCATGTGTGTTATATAATAAAAACATAAATAAAACATAAAACTGTGTGTGTATGAGGAAACTTGACACATGAGATCTAAACTTAATTGGTGATCAAAATGGCAAAATAAATAGAAACTATAAGATTATGCTATAGCTGGCAGTTAAGTGGAAGGCTAGAAGTACAGTGAAAGTGCATGACACCAGCTTAATCCCACACTCTTAATTTGAAGTCAAATTTGGTATGATACAAAGAAAATTCTCACCCCTCAATAGCTACCATTATGTTTCAGCAAAGGAGAATTTGCCAGCAGAATAAAAATTGCTAATTAGGCTTTCCAGGTAAATCATCCATTCATAGAAGCACTTTGTGCGGAATTAAATTTTTGTGCATGTTATCCAGGTGTTTTTAAAAGCAGTTTCACCCAAATAAATAAAATAAAACCAGTAAATAGGTGCTTAACCTTCTGAAGAGAAAATTCTGAGCCAAAAATAGTCAATTGACTTCTCAGGAAGTGATATATTCTCAGAAAACTGCTATTTCCATATGTATCCCCAGAATGCTTATTTTAAATAGTCTGGTTTAAAAGTAGTCATGCAGCAAAGGAATTATAGATGCTTTCCACATATGTACAGCAATTGCAGAGTGAAAGAACATACATTTCAAATAAATTCAAGATGTCTTGTGGGTGCATCCTTTATCGGGTTTTCTCAATAATATACGACCAATCTTTACTTGGGGTCTAAATCCGAACAAGAGATTATAGAACAAAGCAAATCCATCTATACCGTTATTTTAGTATTTAATATTATTTAGTATTTTTGTATCAAAATGGAAGATTTTTCTTAAAACTCAAAATTATATTACTTTCTCATCAAAAGGAGTCATGTGGCTCTATAAGAAATGTTTAAAATGAGAGCAAAAAAAAATGCCCTTATAGGAGTTATCTGGTCTCTGGTGAGCAAAGTAACCCTTGAAGAGAGCTGACAATGAATTCTGCCACTTCAATCTGTGTGTCGTTACAAATCCTGTTAAAGGATTAGTATTCATTTGTATTGGGTAAACCAGTTCTCCCATGTTAGAGACATTCATTAAATAACAACAGCAAAATCATGACAACATGTGATTCTGTTCGCACCAAAGTTCCACTTCTTCATGCCAGTTTTTGTATATGGTAAGCGGAATAAATCCAATACCTACCTTACAGAATTGTTATGAGTTAATACGTATACTAAAATAGAACAGCTAAAGTAAGAATTCAGTCATTTGTGCTATGATTTTTATCATTTTCACTATATTATTAAGAGAAAAAAACTCCTAGTAGCATTATTTTTTGTTAATTAAAAATGTACACTTTAGAAAGTTTAGAAACTTTCTTCTGAAGCTTACAGTGTGATTCTAAAAGGTTATTCCACTCTTGTTACTAGAATCACAGAAGATTAGGACTGATTTATTCAGTGTGCTAGCAGGAAGTTTATTACTTCCACTTGGAGATTTGGGAGGATTTTTTTTTTTTATAACACATTGTGGAATACTTTTAACATTTGAATGTTTCCATCTCTTAAACAGAAAAGCTATAAAAAAAGGAAAATGGATAAAATATCTGAAATGGAGGACCAACTATTTACTAGACCTCTTTTTTTATATCACTTTTTAAAAATTTAGATTCTCTGTACTCTTCTTCCTTCCAAAACTGTATTTCAGTGTTTCAAGTTAATTTGTATGAATATCTTTGGGCTTGGAAATTTTTCACAAAAAATAAGATATCTCATAGCTTACAAAGTCATAGTTAGAAGAAACAAAAGTTTTTTAGCAAATTCATAATCTTCTAGTCTCTTTCCAAAAGACTAAATTAGGGCAACTCATCTCTACTTCTTCCTTTGTAAGATGGATTTCTATTTGCATCAGAGAAGAACACTTTTCCAGAACAAAAATTTTCCTTTCTCCTCTCCAGCTTTTTTTAACTAGAGAGTCAACTTGAGATTTTTAGCATTAGACACCTCAAAAGCCCTATAGACTTTGCTTCCAACTGGGCTTACATTCCAGTCTGTGAAGTAATCTTCTCCTTTTGAAGTTTTCAGAAATCTTTGAAGGAAGAAGTCTAATGTTGTGTTAGTTCCTGTCTTTATATGCCTTTTGTCCTAAACAATTTTTCCTTTGACATCATCTTACCCTTTCCAAATTCACTAACAGACTAAAATGAAGACTCTTTTCCCTACATCTTTCCCTTCAGGTTTTTACTTTTAAAAGACAGTGAACCATAGAAAAATCCAAATGCTTACCTTTTCAAATAACTTATAACTTGTCCTACAGTATAAGATGCAGTGGAATCACATTATCACCATAGAGGGTAATAGTGCTTTTTCCACATATCTGCAGTCAACAGGTTTTTAATCAGTTACCTAACCCTTTTAAGTATTACAGGTACACTAAGAATTAAAATTATACAAGAATTGGAATTATACTGAGAAAATGTCTTTTAAATGCCATTTATTAGTCTTGTTTCAAATCAATGGAGAGATCACCAAGTTTCTTAAATACTATTCATCTGGTCTGAACATCTTTGACAGGACAGAGGGGCTACCTATACATGTAATAATTAAGTGAATTATAATCTTCACTGAAACTGGGGCACCTGGGTGGCTCAGTCAGTTAAGGTCTGACTTCAGCTCAGCTTATGATCTCACAGTTTGTGAGTTTGAGCCCCACGTTGCACTCTGTGCAGACTCGGAGCCTGGAATCAGCTTTGGATTCTGTGTCCCCCTCTCTCTGCCCCTTGTATGCTTACACTGTCTCTCTCTCTCTCTCTCTCTCTTTCTCTCTCTCTCTCAAGTAAATAAATAAATAAATAATAATTTACACTGAAATTGCACCCTAAATTATTTACTAAGTTGGCTACATAGTACTTATACTGTTAGTCCAATTTATATTAACAACCAAAAATTAGTATGGAATCAAAATTCCATACTAATGGAATCCAAACAAGGGGGCCTTTTTAAGTGATCAATCATAAAAATAATTCAAATTGATAATGGATCTATTCCAGTGATAAAAATGCCTTTAAGTATTGTAAATAATAGGGTTTTTATTTAATCCTCTGTAAAATCTATCTTGCTAATCTCAGAAAAAATAATTATTATATTGAAATCTCAGTTGGCATGGGATTGAAAAGCTAGTGTTTTGCAGCTTCAGCTCTTACAAATTTCTGTCAGTTGATAAAAATTGTCTAATTTTTAAATAAACCTAGAAATATTCACTATAATTTGTACATTCGCAAAGAAAAGGTAAATAAGATAATCTGAAAAGATTTTAAAAAATATTTGAGAATCAGCAAGGTACCTTCAAGTGTAGTGATTTGCACTGGAATGTATTTCATTAATGTATTTCATTAAAATTTAAATTTTGGTTTAAACTCTCTTGAATCATTATAAATTCTACATAACAGGTTGCAAGCTAAAGCCCCAGGTTCAAGTCTGGTTTGCTGCTTGTTTTGTAAATAAAGTTTTACTGAAACACACAGCATAGGCATTCGTTTATGCATTGTTTTTCGCTGGTTTCATGCTGCAACAGCAGAGTAGTTTCAGAGACTATCAGGACCATACAACGTAAAATATTTACCTTCTGGCCCTTTATAGAGAGAAGTTCATCAACGCCCATTCTAGACCATCAAAATCATCTTGTGGGGAAAACTTCTTNCGAACCGCGAGATCATGACCTAAGCGAAAGTCGGACGCTTAACCGACTAAGCCACCCAGGCGCCCCAAAAATATATATCTTTTCATTCTGCCTCACTGTAACTAGAAATTCTATAGGTGCCATCTGCAAAAGATTTCTCTCCCGGTATTAATTGCCACATAAGGTATTATAATATATCAAATCCTGTGTTTAATGCCATAAACTTTATTTTAGACTAAAGGAGATTGTAGAAAATTGGGATAGGAAAGACCACATCCCTTGACTCTTCCCTGCAAAGGAAGAATTTGTGGTTTATAATGACCTATGGCCCTTGGATTAGAATGGAGTGTTCCTACCCATCCCACAAGTTAAGACTGTTACACATGAGCTTGCTATGAGGGAGGAAGTGTGAATAACATTCAGCAAGCAACAACGACTCACAGCCAAGCAGTGATTCCTAAAAAATAAAATCTTGTCCAAATGTAATAAAAGATTATTTTTTTTTCCTCTTAACCAGAATTATGGCCTGTGTTTTCTAAATCACCTCCAGGAAAATAATCTTCACTTTAGAGGATCCTTTTAATTTAGATTTTTAGAAAAGACTAAGGAACAGTTATCTTCCTTCAAAGTTTTTGTGGTCAAGACATTGTCAGAATTTCTTAATTTTAAAAGGACTCCTTTAACCCAGTTTTGCTACATATTCTTGAGTGTTTGCATCTCAGACTATTTAGTGAGAGGCAGTATTTGACCAAAATGAACTCTCGGATCAGTTCTGCAGTTACTTGAATTAAACATGATTTCAAGACAGTTATTTAATACCTTATGGTGCCTGACTTTTCTCCTCTTAATAATATGGAAGTTCCACTGTCTGATCTGTAATGTCTCTTAGAGCTCTAAACTCTATCAACACTATGCATAACATTTTCCTTGACAACTGATAAATCTTTCAAGAGGTTTTTAATTCTTGGTATAAATTAGTTACATTGTACTAGTTATTTTATATATTTTTTTATGCATTAGTGTAGAAAAGGACACCTTCTGACATTCCCCAGCCTTCTGCCTCATTTTCATTCTAATTAATTAGCCTAATTAACTTGCTCCTACTCATCCTGAGGCAGGTTGTATAGTCACCTATGCAAAAGCATCTGCCCTTCTAACTGCAGATTTGGGTATCATATCAGAAATTGCTTGTACCTGACCAAGACCTAGTAAATTGAATATACCCTCACATGTACTTGTCCTTTCAGTCGTACATCATTTTTTAAAAATTTTTTAATGTATGGGGCGCCTGGGTGGCTTAGTCGGTTAAGCGTCCGACTTTCGCTTAGGTCATGATCTCGTGGTTTGTGGGTTCGCGTCGGGCTCTGTGCTGACAGCTCAGAGCCTGGAGCTTATTTCAGAGCCTGTCTCCCCCTCTCTCTCTGACCCTCCCCTGCTCACGCTGTCTCTCTCTCTCCCCTAGAAATAAATAAAAATATTAAAAAAAAATTTTTAATGTTTATTTTTGGAAGAGAGAGAGAGAAAAGTGCTGGCAGAAAGGGTCATAGGGAGACACAGAATCCCAAGCAGGCTCCAGGCTCTGAGCTGTCAGCACAGAGCCCAATGCGGGACTCGAACTCACGAGCTGTGAGATCATGACCTGAGCCAAAGTCATGGCCACCCAGTCACCTGACCCAGGTGCCCCAGTCGTACCTCATTTTTTAATGCCAAAGGGAATTAGACCTTCTCCATACAATCTGTATTTTAAGTTAATGCCTAAAAAATTTACTCTCCAAATTTATAGAATTTCACCCATTTCAAATGGCACAATAACAAATAAATAGAAAGGTAGATAGATTTAGAAATAGCCAGTGTGAATCATTTTGCCAACTGATATTTCACTGTCATAAATTATCCTTCTCTCTAGATTTTAAGAATAGAAAACTTAATTTAGAGGGGCGTTTGTGAAACCCATGATGTGAATAGGTTTCAAAAATTTATGTAATTTATAGAGATGTGGTCTAAAAAATTATTTACTTTTTTTTCCATCTTGCAATATTTCATACAGTATTCCTTAAAATAAAATGTATTGCCATCCTTCACTTTATATTTTAACAGTCTTCTTGATCCTCATTCTTATTTTGCTATACTCAGTTGCATAAGAATAACCTTAAAAAACGTGTTGACATGTGAACAGTCATAGTCTCCAGTGAGCCAGATCCCTACTGATCATTTCCATTTCAACAGTGGGGTAATTGAAAAGATGTTTTAGATACAACTTCATGCTTCATCAAAGCCAATTACTATATCTGTTTCAGGAAATAACAGCATATGTTCCAACTTAGAATTAAAATAACAATTTAATTAAGTACACATAAGAACTAATTAGGTACAGCAATTAAAATACTGTGTTTTGGGGATAGCATTTTGTTTAAAGAAAAAACTTTTAAACCAAAGTACAGTAAGTAAATACTTCTGTTGAGGTCATTTAGAATCTCAAAATGCTTATCTCTGTTTTTGTATAGCAATTTAAAATATTCATTTAAATAATTATCCCATCACTTCTCAAATTATTACAATGACAGTTGACTTTATTCTTCACCGAAAGGTTTAACTCTATCTTAAATATTCAAATGACTTTTCTCCATCAGTACACTATACTAAAGTTCTTAAAATTTAGATGGTGATAAGAATTGATTCAAATCAAAGACAACTCGACAAAAAATGTCAACTTTGAGCCATAGCTTAGAGCAGTTAGGAATTGATCCACCTGATAGATATACTATCATGGAAGGCGTGTGAGCAAGGTATTGCTTTTGAGATGGATCAAACCAAGTGAAGCTTTACTCAGAACAGCTGGATATCTCATAATATAAATGGTGAGCAACTGGTCAAGAAGGAAAAACCAGAGGTCAGACCTAGAGGAAACAGTAGCTATCAGAGACCTCAAAATTGAAATGATGATAACAGTGATGATGAAAGCTAGTACTTATGTACCATTTACTGTATTCCAGGCACTAGTCTCAGGAGTGTGTGTGTGTGTGTGTGTGTGTGTGTGTGTGTGTTCATTACAAGATTTTATTAGCCACCAAATCATAAAACTAGAAAGTGATAGTTTCGGTCTGGAACCTGAGCTGTTAACCAGCACTCTGCTTCAGTGAGCAAGATGCAGCGATAAGGAATAGCAATAAAGAATTATCTTATTATGATATGGCTGTTAAAAGAACATGTAAAAATGTTCAACTTCAGTGGAATCTATGTTGTTGAAGTGAAATGTTCTGTATTAGAAAACAGTACAAAACAACGAACACTTATCAAGTGCCAGGTTGTCCAAAATATTATGGCAGCTGCTTTATTTACACTGTTTCACAGTGTAAGTTTGCAGATAGGTCAGAAATGAAAACTTGAGGTGAAAAGCTAAGAACAGAGGGTAACAGAGACCCGTGTTTCTGTTCTATTAGCTGTATGGCACTATTAGTAGCTACCATATCAAACAGCTGTGGAGGACCAGGAATCTCATGGCCTTAAAAAGCTAAAGTCTTATTTTAGAAGGAAAGTATAAGGACATATTAAGTAATTGTGTAAAGACAAAGTAATAGCTTGAAGCAATAGTAAACACCGTAACACACGGCAGTGCTTGAATAAAGGTCAAAAGCATTATGCTGACACGATTGACAATAGAAATCCAGAAGATCATATAAGACTGTGGTGATCAGGACGGGTTTTTTCTTTATTTCAGTTAGACAGAAACTAAAATATGGATTGGGGTATATAGGAAAAAGAGGATAGATAATAGTCTGTAAGAAACCAAAGGATTTAACCCTTATAGAAATAAGCAGTTAATTTATGAAGATTTTTGTTAAAAAAGTCTGTTTCCAGGTTCTTGATATACTTTTCGGTTGCAATTCTAGAAAGTCTTGTTTCATGAAGCTCAGATTATTGGGGACAGTGGGGATGGAAAGATTTTAAGTTTATGTTGATTTACCCTTCAGCCAGTCTTAGAAGTTAAAAAGCACTTATTCATTCATGAACTATTTATTAAAAAACCTTCAGTTGCCTTCACTGTGCTGCTCCAGCCACAACTATCAAACTGTTTAGAAAGAAATGAAGAGTGAAGTGGTATTCCTGATTGCCAACATCTTGTTCTATTCGTATATCTACACAGCATGCTTCCGAGTGTGCCCTTCCTATTCCACCCTAGGCTGTGTACTGTCAGGTTTCAGTCTAAATGGTTGTGTTTTGTTTTTCCATTCTATAAAAAAATGCTGAGCATCTTTAATAATCTGAGCACTGGGCTCAAGACACTGGAAAAATGAGATAATGAGAGTTACACCCTCATATCCATAATAATCATGTATATTTGTTTAGCAACTAAAACTTATAAGGATTTTCACATATATTATTTGATTCTGACCATCAACTGCTTGGTTATTAAGCTGCTTTGACAGACCAAAAATAAAAGATGATAGAAGTGTTGACTTCTCCAAAGGTGTGGCCAAGACTTGAGTTTTCCTGTTCTTCATTCTGTATTCTTTTCCTCTGCATTACACCAACTAGCATTGTGAATTCCCTGTATACCAGCAGTTTCCATGGACTGTCTACAGGGAAGCCAGTATCTGAAGATGATTATCTAAGCCCATAATGGTTAGAACCACTGAAGAGGTAGGCCCAACATCAACAGCCAAGAGAACTGGAAAGGCATGAGATACTCAGTGATACAGAAGAGGACTGATCCCCTGAACAGGAGCCTGCGTGTCCTCACTATCTTCTTCTCTTTATGGTGCTTTCACTATAGAACTGTGCCCAGTTTTGAGATCCGTATTAGGAAAAGATGTTGGTATTTTCATGGAAATCAGACTCAACTATTGAGGATATAACCTAGGAGAAGAGTTTGAAAGATCTGAAGTTCTTCAACTGAAGAAAAAGTTACTATGGAAATTCAACGACACAGCAACCCAGAAAACATATCTTATTAAGATATGACTATAAAAAGAACACCTAGAACTGTTCAACTTCAGTGGAATCTAAGTTGTTGAAGTGAAATGTTCTGTGTCAGAAAACAATACAAAACAACAACCATTTACTGAGTGCCAAGTTTGTCCAAAATGTTATGGCAGCTGCTTTATTTGCACTGTTTCACATAATCCTCGAAACAACCCTGAGATAATATCTGCTCTTTACAGATGAGGAAAATTGAAAGTCAGTGATATTTGATCACGGCGCAAGATCAGTAAAAGAGTCAAGATTTTAACGTAGTTCTGTCTGACTGCAAACCATATAGGGAGATGCCCAAGTAGTTCCTTATGTCTGGTTAGATTTGCTTTCCACGTTATTTTCCATACGGTGGTCTAGGATTGTCATTTGCTCCACTAGCAGGCTTTTAATCACTTTTCTACTTTTCCAGGTGTTATTTGGATAAATTAAATAAAATGACTCCATCCAGACAAATAAGGGAAAAAAGTAGAAAAACAAGGATAGTGTACAGTCATAGATAGTTCACGTGGGAAATTGCTTGTGGTTATGTATTGGATACACTTTATAAGTCATTTTTAAGTAGCTTTTTCACCCATTGTGAACTTTTGAGTACCCTAGCAAAGACTATTGGTTGAGATAGTTTAAATACTATTCCTCAGAGTTTTAAGGTTTGACTTATATAAGAAACAGGCTTGATATTTTTCTACTTGGCATGACCATGTTAGGTAGTGGTAAAAGATTGACAGTCTTAAAATGAAGTTTTATGAAATACGCAACATAAATTAAGCTGTGATGTTAAAACCACCACCAGCTTATGTGATAGCAGTGATAAAGGAACAATTACTTTGCTGTGTCTTTTTTAAAACCATTCTAGCTCCTCTATTCTAGGTGGTATTATCTCTATCTTTAGTTCTCATCAAAGTCTTTATGGGTATGTTCTTGGAATTAGTACACATTTCTACTCACATACAAGCTAATGCCAAACTCCCTTAAAATTGCACTCCTCTAGTAATTAAAAAACAAAACAAAACTAACATGTCAGATTATTTCAGTCCTTTAAAATAGATCCAAATATACAAGTCATTATTGCAAACAAGTTTTTATGTAGCAAATTAAGAAAACTGAGTCATGATCCCAACATAACCTGTTTGAAAACCAATTTTGTTAAGTTTTGAAGTTAGTTGGCGTGGGTAATATTTTTTTTTTAAACTTGATTTTATTCTATTTTAGCAGGGAACTAAGCAGTATAATCCTAGTATTTACTTGTCTGACACTTCTTAGAGGCTCTCGATTCTTTTCTGTTTGTTTGTTTGTTTGTTTGTTTTTACAAATAGTTTATTGTCAAGTTGGTTTCCATATAACACCCAGTGCTCATCCCCACAAGTGCCCTCCTCCATGCCCATCTCTCAATTCTTAATTCAGTCTTGCTAGATAGAGGAAATTGTCATTTACAAGAAAGATACAGTGTTGGAACAATAACAATTCAGGCCTTGCACTAGTATCTACAAGAGTTTCTTGTAAAACATTTACAAATATAATAACTTTCTCTTGTGGACTTGAAACAGTTGGCTATAGAAATTATATGTGTGGGATTGTAGGCTTACTCTACAATAGGTTAATGTTCTTTATATTACCTGCATATTTGTGAATATCTGTTGTTTCCCTTTCTTTAACTTATTTTTCAAATGTACAAATAATTAAGAGATAAGTTATTTTTCATGTCCTACTTTTTAACTGGAACTCTTGAAATGACTATTATTTCCTTTGTCAAGATTTCTTACTTTCACTAGAAAGGAGATGGTATTATTACTAAAAAGACACTGGTAGTTTTTACATTTCAACTACTTGATTTATTATATAGTTGTTTTCCATCATATGTATCTCCTCAGCCATCAGTTCTTTCCTTTGAAAAAATAGCAAAAATAACAATTTGGTTTGTAACTAATAGTGCCTTGGAAACAGCATGAAAAAATCATTTTCTAAGAGATGCGGTATTTTTCTTCTCATATGAAAACAGAGAAAACCTTCTTGACATTCTGTTCATTGCTGATTCATATGCACTGACATGACCTCTCTGTGCTCCTGTGTTGCTCTGGAAGCTTTGTGCTCACTCTTTAAAGGAAGTCTAATTATTTAACACATGTGAACCTCACAGTCTGTAACAGAGGGGAAGCAGATACATCACTTATTATCATCACATTATTTCTGAATGACATCCATTACGTTATGGGTGAATCACATGTTTGCCTTAGTCTTTGACTAGATTATCAGACAGTTTCTCTTATTTTTTAAAATAAAGAATACTAAATGGATAGACAAGACATAATTTTACTGCTTTTCTTTCTCTGGGATTGATGCACCAATGTACATGTCATCTTATTTTTTTCTCTTTTTAAAGATATTTTATTATCCTGTATTCTTTTCCCTAGTAATTTTTCATCAGTTTCCTTCATCGTTGATTGGTTCAGTTGAGATTCCATGCATGAGATTCCATAATCCTTAACTTTATACATAAAGGTGCAGCATTCAAATGAGTTCACCCCCTAAGGACTAATTTTTATCATTGCATCCCTTTAGCAGAGAATTGAAATTACCCTAATTAAGATCCTGTATGACAATATGACAAACTGTTGTTCTACTTGAAAACTATATATTTTTAAAATTCAGATTGAATTCCTAATTTTAAGCAACAGAAGTTAACTCTGACTGCTTAAGCAGAAAAATAATTTATTAAAAGGTTATTGGGATGGGAAAACAGGCTTTGAAAAGTTCAGCTTCCAAAAGCCAAGCCCAAAGCCGTCGCCTCGTGAGGAAATCCCACTCCTGCTGCTTCCCTCCCAAACTCCCCCCAAACTCGTTACTTTCACTTCCCCACTTAACACCACTTGTGTATCTCTGACCGCATCTCACAGCCCCTAGCGAAATCTCTCCCTCTACCCTCAACAGTTAAGAAAGCCCCATGTGGAGTTTCATTCATCAGATAGCTCATGTCTTATTGAAATCTAATGGGAGTAAACCAGGTTGAAGGACCTTTGATCGCATGCCTATATACTGGATACAAAAAGAAGCTAAGAAAATACTCTTTTGGCATCCTGTCTCCCAGTGACTAAACTTACAAGCATAGGATATTTCCTGGCATCTTAAGGGTTTTCACAAATGTCAAAACAAGAAAATATGACAAACATACACTATCCTACATTGCTTGGGTATTCAAGATCAATTTATATATACTCTTTGCTAATACTTAAAACCGTACCTTCAAAATAAACCCTTGTTCCATACTTAACCATATTAACAGTAACATCAGGTCAAGTAAGAACAAAATACTTCGGCTATCCCATATAAAAACAAAATTCACAAAGGGAATAGCCTGAAATCTCGCAGCAACCTACCACAAGGCAAGTATAGCTGAGCGTGTGAGTGATCTGATCATATGATTTCTGCTGTAAGAACTTTCTCAAGTCTCATTCCATATGTGTCACAATCACTTAATATGGCTTGCTACTGAGCATGCCTAATTTAATAGCTCAGTGAATCAGCTAAACCAAGTTTATTTAGGTCAGATCAGGTCACATTTATTTTTTTCCACAGTCCAATCTACAGACTCTGATAGCATTTAATAGTAAGCTAAACGCTCCTTTTCAAAGGCAACACATTTCCTGCCGGATGATATTGCTCCAAAACTTTAGAGATCTGTGCTGGGATTCTTCAACCAGAACTTGCCACGGGCTCCATCTAGCATTCTGATAAAATATTGGCAGTTCTAAGTCCATTGAATCAGTTGGCTGTGAAAGCCAAGTAGATACTCTGTAGCCCAGATTACCTGGGAAGGCTGCTTTTCCGCTTGTGCCCACTCAGAGCTGGAGGCTTTCAGGTCACTTTATAAACAGGTTAAAGCAAGATTCCCAGTATGATGTATATTACTTTCAAAAAGACCCACATGCCATTTTGCCTGTGTTTTGATGGCAGGAGGCCCAAGGTCCAGTTCGTTTCTTTTAACTGTAGAGATTATCCTGACACGCTCAAGATCACTGGGCCCTCAGAAACTTCGCTGAGGTGTAGCTCTTAGATATTCTTATAATGTATCTCAAACCTTACTACACTTATATTGGATTTATAGTTGTGTTTCTGTACAAAGAGTCTTGAATACTTATTACCTCCTGCTTTCCAAGTCCTGTAGACATAATGTCATCAATATAGTTGTCCTATGTTTTGGCGAGACACTAATGGTCTTTGTGAAATATATTGCAGTTCAAGACCAAATAATTTATATAACCCTAAGATAGAATGGTTTATTGCTCTATGAAAGCAGCTGTTACAGGTGTTCTCTCTCTATTGGGAAAGAGGGGGAAAAATCATTTGCAGATTAATAGTCCTCTACCTGGTGCTGAGAGCTCAAGTAAAGAATGTACATCTGCAATAGCAGCTGCTTATAAAATCACTATCTGATGAAGCCTCTGGTAATCTACTCTCCTTCTCCAGTGCCAGCTGTATACTCTGTGTTTAAGGTCCTAGTGGGCTGGATGTGAGGCTGATTCAGGGTAAAACTCCACTCATCATTGGATTTCTACAATCATCCTTTGTGACCAGTAATCCACAGTGGTATTCTAGGTCCCTTGGTTTTTAGAGTTAGTTCAGAGCTGATATACAACAGTACTCAAAAGACCTGGTATTTCCCTTTCTCCAGTGCAGTTACCTTGATGAGAAGAGGCCCAGCTCACAGTTTACAGTTTACACCTGTGATGTCATTACAATCTTTATCTTTAGGAACTTGTGTTCTCTTCTTTGCTCAGAAAACTCTGAATCTGCAAATAATTGACTTAGGACTAGAAATTGGAAAAGACAATATAAATTTTTGCTGTAGTGGCTCAAGTCAGACATCTCTTCATTAAATCTGGGAATCTTATAATTTTATTAAGTTGGAATTTTTTGGATGCCTGTCTGTTATATGGATCATTTGATCAACTAGCCAAAGCCAATGGTCAGTGCAGGCCAGAGCATTCTGATTACAACTCAACTCCATGGAAAGCAGCATGAGCACTCCTGATCTATAAAAAGTAGACAGTGTTGTTCACTGATGCCGGCTTTTCCCTCCCTGGGAGCACCAGGAAATAGCTCTTGGCTGCGATTTTTGTCTTTAACTGAGAATTTAGAATTGTGAACATTTCATTTTCTTTTGTAAAGCTGTGCTGTGGAATTAAAAGCAAATAGTTTTGTCTTCTTCACACTCTTAATATTGTTGTTCCATATTAGTAGTCTCTGGATCTTCCGAAGTCTTGCCTTCATTGATCACTTCATTTCAAGTGACTATAGTTAATAATTTTTTACTTTGCTGCTATGCAGGCTGACAGATGTTACTTTTTTATTTTTTTCTTTCAGAAAACTGGCTGGAATTTTAGAACCATCAGCCCTTAGAGAGCCAGAGCTAACGATAGATCCTTCTGATATTCCTGAGGTTACATGGCCTTCAGCCACTTCTTAGTAGCCATTTATTATCAACCAGGGCTTTTCTGGCTACTTAGGCAGTAATAAAAGGTGTTTTAAAAGGAAATTGAGTAGTTGCCCAAATTGTTGAAAGCTGGAGAACCAGGCAAGGTTAAGCTTCTGGAAACAATGCCAAAACTACACCACCAAACTTGCTTCAAGTCCTCCTTTACTGCAACATCCCCACCAACCACCAAAAGAACCCATTGCTTCATGTAACCATTGCAATATCCAACCATTGACTGTGTCTCATCCATACAAACAAAATGGATGCTCTACAGTGCTTCCTCTTGTTTTTTCTGAATCAGAAAGTATCACAGTGACTCTGATTAGCAGAGACTTGGGAGTAGAGCAGGATAGATAACTAAGTTTTCTGAGTTTTACCTAGGGGAGTCATGCCTCATAAGGCTAGAAATTCATCAAACACAGGAAGGGTATCAAAAATCAGAGAACATTACAAATGGCCACTACATATTTTGGGAATTTTTTCCAAGTTGCTATGGTTACTCTAGAAATATTTTTCCAGCTTTTTAGTCTCATGGCTAATTCTAAATCTGATCCTTTGAAGTCAAACTACATGGGTTTCATTCTTAACTAAAACAGGGCTTTAGCAGTCGCCAGGTTCATCAGACATCTTGTAGAAAGTTTGCCACTTGGACACCACAAGTTCATACTTTCTCAAATAATCTGAGGTTTCTACAGTTACGCCGAAATGATGTGACACTATTCAGAGGATATGCAGTATTTGGATAGATAAGGTTTTTGTTCCATGTATTTATGCTAAAAATAGTTTTGGAAGATCTATATAAACAGATTTTTTCTAAGTTTTAGTGATTAAACTTGTTCCTCAATTAACCAACAATTCTTACCTTCAGTAATGTAGGGATATACTTTATACATTAATTATAGTACTTGTTTTCATAGAGTGATGGCCACAAAGATTCATTCCTGAAGTAGAAAGAACTTGATTAACTTGTCTTTTTACTGAATTCACCTAGATAAATTTTAGTTGTCTCTTGTGTCCTTGGAAACATCTTTGTTCTCTGTATTTACTTCACGCTCTTATCAGTGGATCTGTTTCTTCTAAATCCTCTCCATTTTCTTGCTATCAAGCCTGTTATCCATGACCTCTGCTATTTTTTTTAACTCTGAAGAAACTAAAGAAAATAGGAAACTAGATAGCAAAGTACTATTTGTCATATTAAGTCACATACGTTCTAAGTCTGAAAAAGAAGAATCTTTAGTCCCTAACTGTAATAAATATGTAGGTTTCGTTCTGTCTATTTTCACAGGTCCTTTTTACTTCTATCTTTCTTTGAGATTATGGTCTATAGAAGATTATGGCTACTCATAATCAAACTGGCTGCCAGTCAGAACATTATTATACTAGTAACTTTCAACATTAGATCCCTCCAGTCCATTTGAGGCTTTTCCAGATAATGTTTTCCAGGGTAGATAATTTTCTGACCATTTGAGTTGAAGTACAATATTTTAGGATAAATACTATATCCAACATTCAGTGTATGTTGAGATCGATTCATTAAATGATCCCACTATTCTTGACCCCAAGATTTTTCAAATTTTCATATTTTTTACATGCATAATGTGATCATTACCTTGTACCAGGAACATATTAATCATAGTTTCTTTGCCATTTTACAAGAATTTTAATGTCTGCTTTTTATTCATCTGTGGAGACATTTGGCATATAAAATAACTTTGTTGCTTAGTTTTTCCTTTATAGCTTAGAGTGCTTATTCATTTAAGATTTAGTGTGACTATAATATATTCAACACTTTGCTTTTGTCCTCAATATTTATTCCATTCCTGTGGTTTGCATTTTCCTTTTCTTATGTATCATGTGTTGAAAATGAAAATATCTTGTCTGGGGTGGAGCTTAGCCACTGGACTAAACAAACATGCTCTCCTTCTGCTCTTAGTTGATTTTAGTGGTTAAATTACTAAAAAATCCTGTTAATAAAAAAAGAAGTTTTACATCTACCTTTTTTTATTGTGTACTTTAATAGTTAGTAAAAGTCCTTTCCTTTCAACTCTCCCACCAAAATACAACTTGTTCACTCATATTTCTTTTATATTTAAGATTCTGACATTAGTAATCAACAGATTAATGAAAATAGCATAGACATTCAAGAATCGATGTTTTTGAATTCATTGAAAGAAATTTAAACCACTTGGGCAGAGTTTCCAAAAGTCAGAGGGTATCTATGATGGGTTATCCAAGGCATGTTCTTCTTACGTCAGTGGCAGAAGTGCAAGAGGGGAAACCCAAAATCATGAACAAGTTTTTGACTGTGTCACCTCTGACGTCTTGTGAGCCAAATCAAGTCATATGGCCAAGCCCAAGGTCAAAAGGCAGAAAAGTACATTCCACACCACGAGGCTAATGGTGTCGCAGGTCAAATTCAACATCAATGGAGTGGAAAACTAATCCTTCCATGGAGGTGGGGAAAAAGAATGGGTTAACGTTTGCCAAACAGTAATCTAATCCACCACATAAACCAATCTTGACAAGCTACCCTCTCTTCTACTAACCTTATTTTATTGTATCATGACTCCATTTTATTTTCTTCTCAGTATGTAACATTATCTGAAACTATTTTAATAGTTTATATTGCATTTTGCATTCAATCATCAAATACCATCAGACATCTAATACGTACTAGGAAGTACTGTAAGTACTAGGGATGAATCAATTTAAAAAAAAAAAAACACAGACAAAAGTCCATGTTAATTGTCTCCCTCATTAAAGTATAAAGTCGAATAGGGAGAGGATCTTGTCTATTTTGTTCACCACTGTATCCTCAGTATCTCAGAGCCAACCTGGCAAATAGCATATGTTCAAGAAAATTTTGTTCTGGGGCACCCAGATGGCTCAGTCAGTGAAGCGTCCAACTTCAGCTCAGGCCAGTATCTCATGGTTTGTGAGTTCGAGCCCCACATTGGGATCTGCACTGACAGTACAGAACCTGCTTGGGATTCTATTCACTCTTTAATAAATGCTGATTTAATATTTATATACTAAAGTATATTTAGTATAATTTATTTACTTATTAGTATAAAAATATTACAAATATTTATATACTAAGTATATACTATAAGCAAGATAGACATGATCTCTATACTTCCAAGGATGATTTATAGTTTGGAAAAACTATAGTCTGGGGAAAACCAGAAATTGCCACCCATGTGAGAGTGCTGACACAGAAGTGGGACAGGGTGCCATAGAAGCACCTGGAAAGACGACCTGATGAAGTCCTAGTGGATCATAGAACCCTTCTTAGCATAATGACGTCTATACCAGAACTTTAAGAATTCCTTCTCTCTCCCTATGTCCAGTATATAAGGAGATCTATCTTTAAAATATATCCAGATTCTGACCAACTCCATTGCAATCACAGTTTTCCAAGCCACTATCAGCTCTTGTCTGGACCTCTACACAAATCTCCTAACTGGTATCTTTACTTCTACTCTTGCACTGCAAAGTCATTTTTGAAACTTCAGTCAAATTATCTCACTCCTCTGTGTAAAATCTTGAGATGGGTCCAAGTCACTCAGAGGAAAGCCAGAATCCTTGCAGTGGCCTATACGGCTCTACGTCATCTTGCCTCTTATTTCTTCTCTCATCTCCTTAGAACACCAAACATAACAGTAAAATGCTACAACTTTTTCACAGATTTTTAGTGTCCTATAATACTCAATTCAGTGTTTTCAGAATTTCACTAAACTTAACCTATGGATGAAATTGGAAAATGAGCCTCATGATTTAATAAGTAGAGTTAACTATGCTGTGTTTCACATTTCACCTACATATTATTTTGAGGTATCTTTTTCAGCTCTTGACAGCCATTGAAATCCGTGTTGAGGCACCTGGGTGGCTTAGTCAGTTGAGCATCTGACTTTCGATTTTGGCTCAGGTCATGATCTCACGGTCGTAAGACCGAGCTCCATGTTGGTCTCTGCACTGAGCCTGGAGCTTGCTTAAGATTTGCTCCCTCTCCCTCTGCTCCTCTCCCCTGCTTGTGTGCTCGCTCGCTCTCGCTCTCTCGCTCTCTCTCTCAAATTAAAAGTAAAATAAAATAAGTGTTAAACTACATCTAGAGCCAAATTGCTGTATCAAGATTTTTAAATATAATGAAGCATTATTCAGTTGCATTACCCTCATTTTTAAAGTACATATTTCATAACATGTATAACATATTCCTAGAAAAATACAACATATGTTCATAAATTAATAAATAACCATTTTGTTGGGCTGTAGAGATTCTATTTTAGACCAGTGGTCTTTTCCACATTTAGGTCTAAAAAAGGATAAATAAAGACTTTTTTTAAAGAGCCATTGTGAGGGGAGCACTTATTTATTGAGAAAATTGCACTGTCTGTTTAAGACTCTCTATTTAGTCTGTTTCATTTCTTCTAATTGGAATACATGTTTGAGAGAGGAAATGAAAATGAAAAGAGATGCAGAATAGTTGTCGTAATTGATTTGTACCACAGTTACTTCAGCACTAAGTTTAAAGTTATTTTAAAATATACCTCACTCCTTAAGACCTTTGATATAACACAGGACAGTGTTTTCTCTCATTTGTTTGGTTTTATTGTTGTAATGTTGTTAGGAAAGCTATAAGCTTAGGGAAAATAGCAGAGAGCCAGTAAGACTTAAAGCAATTTAGAAAATAGCTAGATTGCTTAGGGTGTAGTCAAGAGTGAAATAACTTTTAGAGCAACAATGATAAACTATTTACTTTTCTAGAGAACAAGAGTGAGATGAAATTCATTAGGAAGTCAAATATATTTACATGATGCAGAAGTATTATAAAATTTGACCCTCATGTTTGAGAATTTATGGGATGATGAGTCTAAAATACATATTTTAAAATGAGTGCATTGTACGAGACAGCACACAGTTGTAATACATGACTCAGCCTATCGTTGCTCAGAGAGTTCAGAGAAGGAAACATGAAGAAACAGAGCAGACTATGTAAAGACTGTAGTTCTTCATCTAGCACTGCAGAATCGTGGCAAACAGTACTAAATACCTACATAAGATAATGTCTCTCCTTCTGCCGAGTTAATAGAATTCCAGGGTTTTTAAAGGTAGCAGTGTACACAGTCACAAACAGCTTCCTCCTCAAACTCCTCTTCAGTCTTTAGTGGCCGCATAACCCAGTTGAAGCCACTGAGGTGCCAAAGTGTCTATTGAGTGAGGCTTCTAAGAATGTTCTTTTTTGGTAAAAATAGGCACACTCCTTTGGCAGGTACGTTTTTCTCTTCCTTTTCCTTCTGTCCTATTTAGAACATAAATTAATGCCTAAAGGTGCAACAGCCATCTTATGACCAAAGTGGGGAGAAGGGTGAAATATATATGTGTACACACACACACACACACACACACACATATATACACACACACACTAAAGGAAATGTGTATCTTACACTCATGTAAGATGATAGTCTGTTCCTGGACTGCTTACCATCTCTGGACGGATTACTCCCCGAAGCCATGCTGCATTAAATAATAAACCCTTCTTTAAGCCACTGTTTGTCAGATTTCTATTATATACAGCTAAATACACTTCTGACTGATAAGAAGGGTTGGGATTTGGATAAGAAAAAAAATAAAGGACAAACTAAGCATGAAGTCACAAATGACATCAATACCATGTGCACTTAATTGGGAATCAAAAATGGATGTTACTTACCTGAATACAATGTAAAGACTAAGGCCCCTAGAGTAAAGTTTGTATTGACACAACTGCTTTTATTTATTTATTTATTTATTTATTTTAACATTTATTTATTTTTGAGAGACAGATATAGAGCATGAGTGAAGGAGGAGCAGAGAAAGAGGGAGACAGAGAATCTGAAACAGGCTCCAGGTTCTGAGCTGTCAGCACAGATTGCGACGCGGGTCTTGAACTCACAAACAGTGAGATCATGACCTGAGCCAAAGTCAAATGCTTAACCAACTGAACCACCCAGGTGCCGCTCAACTGCTTTCAAATATATAAATTGCCTTACTTATTTTGGGGGAGTATTTTAAATTATGTTCTTTCTTATTATCTATGCATTATCTGAAAGACATGACATTCTTCATCCATTTTTCTTAAAAGGAGGCAGAATTTCATAAGCCTATACCTATAAATACTCAGTAGTCCATAAGTTTAGACTCCTGTATGCTTTTCCCCACTACTTAAAGACCCCAAATTGTCATCTCAGACAAGCCATTATAACAATTTTACCTGTCTTCCAACAAGTTTACACCACAAAAATGATATAGTCAGGTAAGAATTAATCACCTGAACTGGATGTAGTTCTCAGCAGCATTGGGACAGAAGACCAATCTATATAAAGGATTGACACCCAGTATTAGTTCAGTGGAATCATATTTTTAAAAGCATGGTGCCATCTCTTAGTTTTCTTAGCTATAATATAGCAACCTCTGATTTAAACTAAGGAAAAAGAAAATTCTCAAAAGTAGTAAAATGTGCAAGGCAGTAAGTGTATTAACTTATTGTACTTGAACTGAAAAGTATCAATTTAATAAAAAGAGAAAACTTAGCTTGTCCATTTCTATGTCTGGGGTACGGTCCCCTGTCAATTGTGTAAGCCTCTGGTATCCTTTCCACAAAATCCCTTTTTTTAATTTTAATTTTAATGTTTTTAAATAGTTTATTGCCAAGTTGTTTTCCATATAACACCCAGGCTCATCCCCACAAGTGCCCTCCTCCATGCCCATGACCCCCCTTCCCCTCCACCCCAGCCCCATCAGCCCTCAGTTTGTTCTCAGCATTCAAGAGTCCCTTGTGGTTTGCCTCCCTCCCTCTCCCCCAGTATTTTTCCCCTTCTTCTCCCCCATGGTCCTCCATTAAGTTCCTCCTAATCCTCCTATACGTGCAAACATATGGTATCTGACCTTCTCTGCCTGACTTATTTCGCTCAGCATAACACCCTCAAGTTCCATCCATGTGGCTACACATGGCCAGATTTCATTGTTTCTCATTGCCATGTAGTATTCCATTGTATAGATTAACCACATCTTCTTGATCCATTGGTCAGTTCGTGGACACTTAGGCTGTTTCCATGATTTGGCTATTGTTGAAAGTGCTGCTATGAACATTGGGGTCCATGTGCCCCTATGCACCAGCACTCCTTGGGTATCCCTTGGGTAAATTCCTAGCAGTGCTATTGCTGGGTCTCTTTCTAAAGTTAGCCTGATCCAGTTCTATTGCTTATAACCAAAAAGCCCTACAGAGTAGCTATATCTTAACATCTGCATAAATCCTGTAATTTAATAAAAGTAGCTAGCATTCATCTGATCTCTGGTGAGAAAGCACTAGTAGGGTTTTATGTAGGGAAGAGTGAGAATCACTGAGATGCCTCATTCCTCTGCTCCCATGAGACGTGAATAAATGATTAGATGCAGCTTCACACTGAAGAACATTTACTTTGGGCTCATGGTTGAAATTAGCACCTTCTAAGTCTCCTAGCATGTTTGAACTAGGCTCTAAATTGTAAAATTAGATTCTGGCTTAAAAAGCACCCACGGAAATAATTGATGACACTTGTATGTTTCTTAAGAATAAGGAAGGATTTATATTATCATAAGACATGATGCTGAAACTGTCACTTTAGGAATCTTTAATTGATGAGTTCCATTATGTGTTCAGTGTAGCATGATCCATAACATAAATAAATCCCTTGCAACCAGGGTCCTTAAACTCCACAAAATGTAGAATTACTAACTACTAGGTTGAGAAAAGAGGGCAGACAACTGAGACAAAAGAATAATCAAAGACCACCCTGAATCAGTTGTTGCTTTACCACCAGGGGGTAAAGTATTTCCTAGGAAAGTGAATAAATTATGTAATCACGAAATATTTCCATGCCTTCTAGAAGTTAGATGAGGTTTTTTAAGGAAAATTTTGAACTAATTATCAAACTATATGCATGGAAATGCTTATGTCACTTAAAAGATTCTTATGCATATATTTCATGCATCATATGTAGATCAAGAAAAAATGCCCTTTGGGGCAGGTAACGGACTTCAGTCAAGTTTAGCAGAACAGCTTCACCCAAAGCTATAAATTAACCTGCCATTTTAGTTCTGGAAACTTTCTGCGAAATGACGGACTGATCATGGTGCTGGAGAACACCCTAAACTGGACGCACTGCAGTCGGTAAGGGCTGCTTCAGGAACACTGAAAATAGGAACTGCTACCCATGTTAGTATCCGTTAATGAACTTCTTTTCCCCTATTTTTTCACAAAAATCTGGTATTTGGCATAATTATTCAGTAAGAACCAGGAAGTCTTTGACTTTCTTAACTACGCATTTAGTTTTTATAAACTTTTCTGTTCAAAGAACTCTTACCATTTGCCCTTAGAGTCATCTATTCTGAAGTGTGGGCAAATGAATGGAGTGTCGAATTTTGTACACCCAGTGATGGGAAAAGAACATATTTTCCATGTCCTGCACTGAAGCGCCATCTTAATGGCTTGTTCCTAGTTTAACACCGCTGACAGAGGCGTGATACTCCATGGACTTGAAAGTTATTCTGGGAAGTGAATGCTAAAGCAACTCAGAGATTGCCATTCTCTCTTCCCACAGTGAAAAATGAAATGGATCAAAGCATCTGTAAAGCAAAACCAAAGTGATTATTCATTTCTTTCCTTGTTTAAGAAACATGCACTTTCACTGCTGCTACACCCCTCTCCTCTGACCCTGGATGCCAGTAATTGCAGATTCAGATTTACCACACAGAGTCTGACCCGCAGCTATACCCAAAAAGCAACCACATCCAAGACACAGAAGGGAAGCCAAAAATAATGAAAGCCTCTGTATCTGAAAAGATTCTTATTTAAGATCTCAGGTAAGCCTATAGAATTGTGGACTCAGGCAATCAGACATCAATCAGACATTCAGTTTCTTTTCACTTGCCTTGTATTTCTTGAAGCCCTACCAAGAAGTGCTCCAACAGTGAGCAAACAGAGATGACTGCTTAAACAGCACCTTTGCTCCACAGAATTTTCTTTTAGGTAAACAGTCCTCAGTTCCTATGTAGACTTCACTGTGTGGGGATATGTTTTAGGGCTAAAACCAAAAGCCAAGTCAATGATAAAACATATTTCTGAAAGCAGAGAGAAGTCACTAAGTCTTCTTTGCACTTACCGTAATTAAATATCAGATTAGATAATTTATGCAGACTTAAGACATAACTACTGTATATAGAGTTTTTTGGTTACAAGCAATATACCTGGACCAGGCTAACTTCAGGAAAAGCGATTTTGTTGAAAGGTTATCAGAGGCTTGCAGAATTGATGGACGGCTGTACACCAGACATTGGCATGGGCAAGAGAAGTAAATCACTTTTAGAAATTCAGAGGCAGCAATGTTAACAATGGTGTTATAATGAAAAATTAACTGGTCAGGGTAGCATTACCAGGAATGGACAAAACTAACCATTTTCTGTGTTGTTTCTCCACCCAGTATATGAATTTCAGAGAAGGAACATCTAATTGGGTTGGTTTTGATTATATACCTGCCCTTTGGCTAGAGGAGGGCAAGACACCTAATTACAGTCCACCATACTAAACCCAAGGGGTAACAATTAATTCCCCAAATGGAGTTCAAGTTGCTGTTAATAAAGAGAAATAGGTGCTAGAAGCCAAAAAGCTTCTATACCAGTTTGTCTTAAGTCAGATGTCCCTGAAAAAGAAACTCAGATTGACATTTGTTTGCAGGAAATTTATCAGGGCAGGGAATGCCTTTAGGATCAGTACCTATGCTGAAGGAAATAGGTTATAGGGAAGAAGAAAATAGGATTGGGCAAAGGGAGGAGTTGTAATTTAGTTGTACAAGGGCTTCAGCTAATTCTGTAGAGCCTTGGAGCTGAGGCTCTACAGCTCTGAAGGGGTGGCCCTTCAGAGTTGGATCAGATCACCTTGAGGCCAGGGGTCTGAACCTTTATACTCCCATAGTGAACAGTCATTGAATGTAGGAGTCTCTCACGGAAAGGACATGACTTGGCCCAAGGTCTTAATTCCCGGAGAGGGACTCCGCTAAAAACCCACCAGTCTCCAACAATCTCAGCAACTAGCAACTTCATCTTGAAAGTAAGTTCTTGATGGTGCACTAGAGTTCATCTTTTGCACCAATCACATCCACTTCCATTACTTAATACGTTCTTGAAACAGTTCTTTGAGGATTGTTTAGTCTTTTGGTCTTCTTTTGTGGGGAAACCTACAAAAGGAAAATTGGTGACATGAGCTAGTAACCCCTGTGTTAGCTGATCTCAAGGACACAACTAATTCTTGTCTCCCTCCTCTACTCTTTGTTCTAGATTCCTCTTACTCTTGGCTGAACTCTGTTGTTTCAGGGACTTACTGATGAAATAACCCCAACCACATCCATAAGACCTCTAAGATTCTTTTGCCATGTGTTTCTCAGGCTATAGCTGTTGAACTTGGCTATTTACAGTAAAAAATAGGCAAAGGAGTGCTAAGAGATGCCCTATTGGATTACCTGGATGTCACTGTGTAACAAGTCCCGTCCCCTCTTTTTTTTTTTTTTTCCTGTCTTTTTTGATCAGGATCAATTACATTTGCCTTCTTTCCTTGCCTACTGTTCTTGACAAGAGGAGCCCAAAGTGACCAGTTAGCAATAATAGCTTAAAATTTAATGAGACTTATTTTGTGTCCTTTGGTGGAATATCATTGCCCTTCTAGGAATCAGTGCCTCTAAAGCCTACAGTCTGTCTGCAGGAGGGAGAAGCACAGATTCTCCAATTCATTTATTAAGAATTATGATAAATAAGGCCATGCATACTCCTAACTCATAGTTCCTGGACCCATGAATTCTACTTCTTGGAAACACAGCTCCTTATAATGGTTGTAGACTTAAAGTATATTCTGCATCCTAGAGAATGAATTATAGGACATCATCTCCAAGGAGCCCTAGCTGCACCTTTAATAGACCATTCCCTCATTCTATCAGGCCAGCAGCTTCTGGATGGTGTAGCCTATGATAGAACTTCTGCTGTCTGGCATAGCAGTTATGGCATTTCTGCTTCATGTTATGTGGACCATTGCTTTTTCTATTCTTCCAAGAGCCCTCATAGCAGCATCTTAGCATCATCTCAGGTGATCTTGCTAGGGTATTAAATCCTATGAGAGAATGCTTCCATATCAATAATCAATATCCATTATCTAAACTCATAGTCTATCTCCTCTTGACTGAGCACTCTCTCATACATAGTGTCCTGTATCCTGCTGGTACTTGGCTTGACTAGGTCCTCTAGTTCCTTTGAGGGATAGTCCCTTTCTTCTCTTAGCAGGCACAGCACTTCCTAGGCTGGTTTATGATGTAACAGTTGATCCATGATATTGGTCTGGGGGCCACGTCTTGCATAGGTAGGTATAATAAATCTTAGTGGTGGGATTGTGGGTGGGGCATGTCATCTTGCAAGGTAGAAAGCTATTTATTGTTTTCAAGCAGCGAGGGACTGCTCTTCTCTAGATTGTATGTATATTGCAGTTTAGTCAAGCTTAGTTCTGCATGATGACACGAGTGACTTAGTTATGTTTTTAATATAATTATTTTATTAAATTCTCTTTTAAAAATTAGTTTGTGTAGGGGCTCCTGGGTAACTCAGTTGGTTAAGCATCTGATTCTTGATTTTGCCTCAGGTCATGATCTCACCGTTCGTGAGGTCGAGCCCTGAGTTGGGCTCCATGCCTTGGAGTTCTCTCTCCCTCTTCCTCTCTGTCCCTCTCCTGCTTGCGCATGTGCATGTGCACTCTCTTTCTCTGTCTCTCTCTCTCAAAATAAATAAACTTAAAAAAAATTAGTATACATGGATAATCATTGTGCAATTAAATATGCATGATATTTAAAGATCTATTTAAAGGTGTACACTGTATAAAAAGATATGTGTGATAGCTAGCTAGATACCATCCAGATGAAAATGTTTGGATTACTTTTCAAGGCTGATGATAATGGGAACAAGGAAGAGGAAAAAGGAATGCTCTAAAGCACAAAATTATAGAATTTCTATTTCTCATAATATGAATATAATATTTTTAGGTTTCAAGGCTACTTCTAGCACAGAATTTTTGGTGAAGGAGTATTATTTTCAGTTAGATATAAACTATGTGTCTTTTTTTTAATGTTTATTTATTTTTGAGAGGGAGAGGGACAGAGAGAGAGGAAGACACAGGCTCCAGAATCTGAGCTGTCAGCAGAGAGCCTGATGCAGGGCCCGAACTCACGAACTGCAGGATCATAACCTGAGCTGAAGTCAGACGTCCCAACTGAGTCACCCACGCGCCCAAATCTGTATGTCTTGATCCAAGAACTCTTCTCACATTTCTAGACCACTAATAGTTTGGAAAGCTCTAGCAGTGTATCAGTACGTACTCTTGCACTCGTCTGAGAATATGTTACACTATCAGGGTGAGCTACCAGTGTTGATGGAAGGGTAGGCACCAGATATTGAATCTTGAAATTGCAAAGGGTGGAGAAGCCGGTTTCTAGATAAGAAGTGGAAATAAGAAATAGTTTCCTTTCATGGTCCCTATCCAACTGGCTAATTCTTTTCACATAATTAGACTTTGAAAAATAGGTGGATAGAGACTTATTTCATAAGTTAATTTGTCATTTGTCTTTGGCACCTCTGTTGTGTACTTAATCCTTTGGATAATATAAATCTGAGATAACACTTTTTCTCTAGAACAACACGGTATCTAGCCTTCCCTCCTGTGAAGTGTACCTGAGGACATGGAATTCGACTTAATATGTCTAAAGTAGGTTTCTTGATTTCCACCACCTGTCTCCTGCCAGATTTTCTCCTTCAGAAGCCTTTCTTATCTCAATAAATGGTAGCAGTCATTCAAACCAAATCCTAAGTCATTCCCTTTCCACAACTTAACGTGGTCTTCCAACAAAGCTGACAAATATACTCTAGAATAATACTGAATTCATCAACTCATCACCATCTGTCCTTTCCATCCTCTCTAGACCAAGCCAGCATCATCTTTCAGAGGGTCAGTATGCCTCCACAATATCTCCTGAGTGTATCATTTTATCACCATCTCCACTCCTGGATCATAAGACCAAGCCACCATGATCTTTACAAAGACTACTTGCTACCGCTTTTGTTGCCCCCTCACCTTGCTACAGTATGCTTTTTATACAGCATTTTCAAAGCATAAATCTGATCATCTCAATACTGTACTTGAAATCTTCCAAAGGTTTACCAAATGTTACCTCTTCAAAATGTCCATCCCTGGCCATCTTAGCTAAAATTACTCCATGCTTTTCTCCCTCCACTTACCATGCTCTACCACCAATGCTTTTCTTTTCTTAGCACTTAGTCAGTGACTGAAATTATTTTCTTTACTGTTTTAGATAGTTGCTTTCTATTTTTCTCCAAGAAGAATGGCATGTTTTAAAAGAAGGGGAAAAAAGCCATATGTTCCAATGCAGACACCAGTGCCTGATATTTTAGAGTCATTCAGTAAATATCGGCTGAATAAATGAGTGGAGGTCACGGCAAGTACTGAGCCTGGGGTGATTCCTCTTACTGAAAAGGAGTCTGAGGACAAGCTGTACTTATTTTGTTTCTTTGTTTTATGAAGGACCCCCTGCACTGTGTCTGCATCTCATATGTCAATTTCATGTTGGAAAAAAATGTGTTGGTGTGGTCCCTTGCTGTCATGCTGCTGTCAGGCTTCTGTCTCCACCGAAACCATGAATGTTATTTGTTACTGGCAGATGAACATCATTTTTGGCCATGAGAAAATAATAAAAGGTTCCTAGTTCTAGGGTACTCTAGGATTTTTCATAATGTTTTCAATGAAATAAGTTAACCTCTGTTCTTTCATTCTACAGAATGGCTCTGAATGTCATTAAAAACACACGTGTTTGTGACTAGATGGATTTCAGTACTTAACATCTTGTGTTAATCTTATTTTTCAAATCCCACTGCCAACCGTTTCTGCCTGGTTGGACCACCCATATCTGGGTTTCTGTGATGCATTCTATTATGAATAGGTTCTTTTTTTCCAGTGGATTTTCCTACCTTATCTACAAATGTCTGCTTTCTACTCTCAAAGGAAGAGATACCACACTGAGTACCAAGTTTATGCTTCCTAGTCAGTTTGAATTTTTTGTCAAATTTATTTTCCTTTTCCTAACATAGGAAAACTGCTTATGTCAGTAGAAAGTCTATTCTCTTGTTCTAGAATCTAATTTAAGAGTGAAAGAGGTGCATTCCAGGTTAGAAGTAAAGGGAATACAGATAGTGCTCTTCGAGAACTCAGAATTAATGCCGTTTGTCTTCCCATTTCCTGCATTTCCTTTTTCAATGTCATTGACTCTGTCAAGCATGATGTATTTACTGAGGCCAGCTATCTGTCTAGCACTATAAAAGGTATTGTGGGATAAAGCAGGCATTGACCAAACATGATGAATGGGCCTAATCCAACTTGCTGCCTGTTTTTTTAAAAAAATAAAGTTTTATTGGAACACAGCTACACTCATTTGTTTACATATTATCTATGGCCGCATGCATGCTACAAGAGCAGAGTTGAGTAATTGTGACAGAGACCATATGGCCTGAAAAGCCTACGTTATTTATTATCTGGCTCTCTACAAAAAAGTTTTCCAACCCTGGGTATATAAATCATGTCCCCCGTTCTCATAGAGTTTCTAAATTAATTGGGTCTGTTGTGAAAACACTGAGTAACTGGTAAATCAATACCAAATTGTATGATCCTGAAGAGAACAGATACCACGGAATAGTTCTTGGTTGGGAAATAAATCTCATTTACAAAGGAGCTGATGATTTTTAAATGATGAAATGCAGAGAGATTTCTTGTACTGCCTTTACTCAATAATTCTGTGCTTTTCTTTGTCAAGTCTCAGATATGCTATGAAATTAAAAGAAATTTAAAACTTTATTAGCAAACGTTTTCCCAGCTAGATGTCCTCCATAACTCTCCCAAGTAGAAATAGCACAGGATTCTTAAGATCAAAGCATAACATGCCTGGCATATCATAGATCCTCAGCTATGTTTTTATAAATGAAAGAACACACAAACCATAAAGAAGAGAAGTTCTCTGCAAATAATAGCTAATGTTATTGAGTATTCATCGTGTGCCATCTTAGAATGGGGTTTTTCAGCAGGAGAGAAACTGACTTTTACAAGGTTAAATGGTAGCTGGAATGTAAACTACTTCACTTAGTGTCTGACGCATGGCACATGATAAGTGATTGAGAAGTTTTTGCTGTCATTATTTAGCACATATTTTCTTTTAAACAGACATAATACTAATTATACTGAGGTACATGAAAATAAGTAAAGCATACAAATTAACCCTTGATTGTATCACTCTCCATATTAAGAACATGTGTTTTAGGAAATACATAGAGCAGAGTCATTCGCAGTAATGTAAAACTAGCTGACTCATCAATGTAGAAAACATCTTTTTTTAATTAAAGAAACATCTTTTTTGTTATGCTGATTATTAATAACTTTTTAATATCTTTTAACTATCAGGAGAAATTAGCTATTGTATATGAGGTTGTATGTACTCAGCTGCTTCCTTTTCTAAAAACCTTTTATTTTTGTCTACCATAAACTCTAAGAAGAGCGCTCAGTGAATTTTCACAAAGGAGGCACAACTGTGTAACCAGCACTGAGGTCAAGGAGGATATTACCAGTGTCCTGGATTACCTCCTCCCAGGACTCCTTTTCTTTTTTTTTTTTAATTTTTTATATTTATTTCTGAGAGAGAGAGAGAGAGAGCATGAGCAAGCAGGGGAGGGTCAAGAGAGAGAGGGAGACACAGAATCTGAAACAGGCTCCAGGCTCTGAGTTGTCAGCACAGAGCCCGACGCGGGGCTTGAACCCACAAACTGTGAGATCATGACCTGAGCTGAAGCCGGACGCTTAACCGACTGAACCACCCAGGCGCCCCCCAGGACTCTCTTTCAATCACCACTACTCTCCCAAGGGGAACCTCTGTCCTGTCATAGGAACAAGCATTATAAAGACTAAGCGAGGAGATGCTAGCATGTTCATTTAATAAGTCCACAGATTCTGTTAGGCCTTTGAGAACAATCTGTCATTTTAAGCAGAGAATAGACTTCTGACACTAAAATATTTTATGCTAAATATGTCAGAGTTCTCTCTACATCATCTGTAATGTGCTTTGACGTGTTTTGTATGAAGGCCTTCAGGGGCAGACAGTTATTTTCCCATTCTTAAAATAGAGTGGGGCAGGGATCAGCTACCTGGAAAAGTTCATGATTAACAACAACAGCAGCAGCGGTCAGTCTGGAGGTTTCACTAGAATGTCCGTTAGTCAATCATACAAATTTCACGAGGCCTGCAGGTGTGGAAAGTGAATTTGAATGGATCTCTGGTCTGCTATTACCCTGTGCATTCAGGGAATTTTAGTTATTGTATTTTCCACTAACATCTGTAAAGGAATTCATATCTCCTCTTCCTTCTGTGCTCGAAAGGCCATGCTGATCTACCTCAGCAATTACTTCTATACTCTGAATAACATATGAATGAATATCCAAGAAAATGCTTTGAAAGCTATCAAGTTTTCTATTTCTTAGAGTTATTCCCTCATCCTAATTTTTCTTTGTTTTACTTGATGTTATATGTTTTTAAGTTACTTAAAACAAACAAACAAATAAAGGGGTCATTATAATTCTTGTTCCCAAATGTTTAGTTTGGCATCTGATGCAAGGCCCCAACTGCAGGCTTACATGCCAGAAGTTGAAGCTGAAAACAAGAATGTAGTGGGCCGGCTAGAGATTTTAAACTTGGAGGAGTGTTTATATTTTCCCAAGGGACTCATTAACAGGAACCCAAGCCCTCAATGTTACTACCAACACATTTTAACTCTGTTTTGTGAAGTCGAGTGTCGTCTTACGTATACGCATCTTTATCTTCTCTTCCCTCTCAGTTGCCTTGTAAGCTCCTCAAGTCTAACAATAAATCCTCATCAAATTTGAAGTTGTGTTTTTGCTCCTAGCCCATGGCAAATATTCACACAATAGAATTCTATTCTTGGATGTTTTCAAAATGAGAAACAACTGAGTTGTCCATCAGTAGAAGGCTGGTTAAATAAATTATGTTACAGTGGAATGCCGTGTATCCATTAAAAAGAATATTACCTGCATTTGTGGATATGGCTGTAAAATCTCCTGAGTTATCTATCTCTCTGTATATGATGTATTAGAAAATATATTTAAACAAGTAAAAGACAATGGTGATTGTCTTCTCTGGGAGGTAGAATGGGAAAGGTTTTGCCTCCTGCTTTATAGTCCATTGTTTCAACATATAATATATTGATTATGTCATAGCTTTAAAAAGAGGAAACCAATTTAAAAAGATTGGTGTTGTTTTGTGTCTGTTTTTTATATGTCCAGTATTTCAACTCTTTTTTTGTTTGTTTGTTTGTTTTAAGTTTATTCAGAAGCCTCTCCACAGCTTTGGTGGGGGTTGGACTTGAGTGTTCTCGATAAGAGTAAGCTAAAGTTTTGCTTTCCCATTTGAGCCATGCATACTTAGAAGGAAATGCTGACCAATGAAGTCAATGCCAAGACTGAGAGTGGTATCAAGGTCAGAGAGAGTTCTTTAGCTCAGTTTCCTACTCATTCATCTGAGTCTGTTTTGTGGCTTTAATAGGATTAGAGAAAGCCCCATTTACATTGGGGCTTTAGGAGAATTTTCACACTGCTCAGCTCACAGAACAATGTAAACCCACAGGATTAAGGATGGGGTTTATATAAAGTCCGTAGGGTAAGATGAGTGCATACACCTGGTTATCTCCTGGTTTTCTACTTGCTGAGGAAGGCACTCTGAGACCGTGGGAGCAACATATATGTGTAGGCAAGGGCATGTTTTTCAGGGAGACGCGATGTGATATATTTTAAGGAAGTTCTACCTTTTTAAGAATAAAGGCAAGTCCAGTTGCAAATGATTTGTTGAAAACAAGACTGATGTAGAAAATAATTTGCCTCTCAAATATATTATTAGCATTTGCTTAATCTGCCATATATTCTTCACTCCGCAACCTTGCTTTTTCCTGCCTTTTGAGTCCCATAAAGATTGAAGTTATTCTTTCTGACTGTGATTCAGAGACCCATACTCCCTCTTATAATTTAGGTGAATTGCTTACTGCAACAGTCATCTGAACTGGAGATAAGATGAACACCCTCAGGAAGTTGAGAATGCTGTGAAGTAGTATCTAATCAGGACCTATGGCAGGTTGTATTTTTCAAAAATGATCATATCAGTGTTCCCAATCCGACATTCTCCCTGTCAATTGCTTCTCCCCTTCAATAAGCAGAGTCTGTATTCCCTCCTCTTGAACCCAGGGCTGATTGGGGCCTGCGTCAACAAATCTGATGAATAGGACACTGAATGGTTTTGAGGCTAGATCAAACAAGGCAATAAGGCCTCCACTCTTTTTGTCTCTTGTGATAATCACTTGTGAATCTAGCCATCATGCTGTGACAAAATTCAAACTGGTCTATTTTGAGGGACCACATGGAAGCCCCATGTGCAAAGGAACTGAGGCCTCCAACCTCCAGCCAGCATCAGCCACCAGAGGTGGAGTTGAGTGAGCCCTCGGCTGAATGTAGCTTCAAGGCTTCACATCTTCCAACCAAGATCCCAGATATCACGGAGCAATGGCAAGCTATTACAGTTGCACCATATTCAAATTCCTAACCCACAGAGTTCATGAGCATAATAAATGGTTGTTTTACACTAATGAGTTGTGGGGTAATTTGTTTTGCAGCCATAGTAACTGGTACGGGCCACTTCTCCACTCAGAGATGGATAAGGAAGTATCTGTAGACAAGGGCAAAATTCTTTTTGAGAGATAGTTTTATATGTTCATGGTGTGGCCTGGATTCAAAGAGTAATTTTTAAGAGACATATGTAACTAATATTGAGATGCACAGAGAAGAGTGGGCAGAGGACTAGTTATTAAAAACTGTCCAAGCAAACGGAGCTCATGCCTTAAGAAACCACCAGAAGGAGTCTCCGTTAGGTCCACTCTTTAAGCACTCTGTGCGATTCCATGCTGTCTCAAGACTTGGAATATTATCTAGACTGATGGAGCCATCCAGAAAACTGTCTTTCAGAGAGATTTCAACATGTCATTAACTAATTTCTTCTAGTCTCAGAAGCATAAAATGAGCAGTGTCAGAAAGCAACGTGGCTAGAACTTTCACTGTATAGATCTGACGGAGTTTAGAAAATGAATGATTCTCAACAACAATAATTTTCAGTGATAGATATTAAGAAACTTGACATTTTTTCCTTTTATTGCTAAAAATTCCAAAATGTGTATAATTTTCAAATAATTTTGTAAATTCTAATTCTTTTACTCCCCCTTCTATCTTGATTCTATTGATGTACCATAAAACAAAGCATCTACGTACTGATGCGAACCTCTATTCATGTGATACCGTATTCATCATTTTAAAGCCCTTCTACATATTATTTTTGTGATGGCAAAAGTACCATTTGACTGTTGAAATCTTGAAAATATATTACAGTATTTTTTCTGAAATACAGTTGCTAAAATAAATTTAGTAATTATCTCTTCTTGTTTTATTCTTTAGTAAATTCAGCCAACATTTAGTCAGTCCTTATTA
This sequence comes from Crocuta crocuta, assembly GCF_008692635.1. NCBI lineage: Eukaryota > Metazoa > Chordata > Mammalia > Carnivora > Hyaenidae > Crocuta > Crocuta crocuta. The sequence continues at coordinate 4,043,910 of NW_027531905.1, read as the reverse complement.
GGTGCCAGGCACTGTTCTAAACTTTGGGGAGACAGAAATAGGTACATCAGAATTTATCTATGGCTTCCTAGGGTTTACTTATGGAGCCTGCATTTTAATGAGGTCTGAGGCTGACATTAAACAAACATGTGGTATTTGAGGATGTTAAATACCTTCAGGATCAGGGTGATGTTGAGTTAGTGACGCAGATGAAGAAGGGGTGTGCTCTTTTAGAGGAAGTGCATGAAAGCAGGCCTCAGCAATGAACCGAGGTTGGCATTTGGGAAAAGACTTTCGTGTAGAGAGTTTTGAAGTCATGTGGTTATCTAGAAAGACATTCCAGATAAAGAGAACACCAAGTGCAAAGGGCTGGTCTAGAAGGGAGCTTGGTTATATTTGAGAAAGGGCAAGGAAGATGGTGGCTGCAACCGAGTGAGCAAAGGGAGATAAAGTCAGAAAGGTGTGCCAAAAGGGAAGTGAAAAAAGTGATTCATAGGAGTTGTATCTGTCAGATGCTGCCAATATGTCCAGTAAATGTTGACTTAAAATTGAGCCGTCTTTAACTAATATAATCTGATGAGCCCACATTGAAGGGACTTCAAAATTATAATTTAATCTCTTGAAGATATCAGATTTGGGATTATTTCATTTTTTTAATCTTTAAACCTATTTATTTCAGACAAGTAAAATAGAGTCATCATACAAGTTGCAAGCACAAGATGTATGGCTAGGATAAAAATGGGGGGCTGGTAATTGAATATAGAAGTTTAAGGAAAGAAAAAGAGTAGTGTAAAACTTCCAGATTTTAAACAAGAGTATGTTTGTATTTTTAAAATATAAGTGACGTGGGATATAAATAGGATATATCTAAAAGAGTAAATAATTGTTCTATTTACAGTTGTCAGCAAGTATAATATGCTAGAAAAATTCCATCCTTTGTAAAACTGTGTAACTTACAATAAAAAAAAGTTTAGATAGCAACTTAAAAGTGTGTAAGGAGACATACGGAACCAAAATATTTAGAGACCTCTGAATTAAAGCAATTAGAAAACAGTGTCATAGATTTGTAAGGTACTGGTGTGTAGTTTACTCTATTCCGTGTGACACAGTGTGTCTCTAACCCTTATCAGCCACTTAGAAAATGGTTATCATCGGCCATACGTGTGTCCAGAAAAATAATATTGGGATGGGGCAATGTAAGTTCTGTTCAAAGAACTCCTCAAAGCACATGGGTCAGTAGCACTCATTCTTTCCACAAACTATTAAATATTGACCAAGAAGATACTACTATTATTACTGCCTTGCAATATGTGATATTTGAACACTATTTATTAGTGAATGGGTGCTAATGAGAGCCCCAGTGCCATATTTGATCTGGAAAATTATATCAGTGTGTTTCTTTAACATTCATTATGCATACTCTGTAAGCAAAATGCATGTCTACCTGAACTTTTAATCAAGCTATCTGCTTATAACATAATTCTATTTCAGAGTATTTTCATTGAGTCTCTTTTCCTGTTTCTGAGATGTATAGATTTGTAACTTGCTTACCCATACTCAAAATCAGGCACCTGTAATAATCTCTTTAATTAGANTGGGTGCTAATGAGAGCCCCAGTGCCATATTTGATCTGGAAAATTATATCAGTGTGTTTCTTTAACATTCATTATGCATACTCTGTAAGCAAAATGCATGTCTACCTGAACTTTTAATCAAGCTATCTGCTTATAACATAATTCTATTTCAGAGTATTTTCATTGAGTCTCTTTTCCTGTTTCTGAGATGTATAGATTTGTAACTTGCTTACCCATACTCAAAATCAGGCACCTGTAATCTCTTTAATTAGAGCAATTTCCAAAACAAATAGTCTTTGTGTTTACATTAAACTTGTTCACTTCATTTTCTGTTAATAGTTTGCTTGCCTGTGAAATTTACATCCTTTGAATATTCTCCTCTAGAGTAATTATTCTGTTTTTGTCCATTTGTCAAATAATTTACAATTAATTTTTCAATAACTCATACTTCAAGNTTTCTGAGATGTATAGATTTGTAACTTGCTTACCCATACTCAAAATCAGGCACCTGTAATCTCTTTAATTAGAGCAATTTCCAAAACAAATAGTCTTTGTGTTTACATTAAACTTGTTCACTTCATTTTCTGTTAATAGTTTGCTTGCCTGTGAAATTTACATCCTTTGAATATTCTCCTCTAGAGTAATTATTCTGTTTTTGTCCATTTGTCAAATAATTTACAATTAATTTTTCAGTAACTCATACTTCAAGTGTTTGTTATTGGCAACTATACTTTTGATTTTTTGATTGGCTGATAAATATATTTTCCAATTCTACTTTTCCTTTTTTTGTATTACTGAAGATTATTGAGATGTATGTAATTAAAATTCTGTGGTTCCCTTTATAAAAACTCTAGAATACTGAAAATATAACCACTCATAGGATCCTTAATATTTATGTATTATGCTCCTCCTCCTGCTTACCTGTTTTGGATAAAATAGAGTGATGAAAAACAGATTTTAAAATGTTGCTTTGCTGTGATTTCTTTTTCAAACTCTTATTTGAATAGATAAAGAAGATGTGTTATACAGGGGTGCTTGGGTGGCTCAGTTAGTTAAGCATCCAAATCTTGGTTTCAGCTCAGATCATGATCTCATGGTTCATGAGTTCAAGCCCCACGTTAGCTTCTGTGCTGAAAGCTCTGGGCCTGCTTGGATTCTCTCTCTCCCTTTGTCTCTGCCCCTTCCCCCTTCACACACTCACTTTCTCTCTAAAAATAAATAAATAAATAAATAAATAAATAAATAAATAAATAAATAAATAAATAAGCAAGCAAGCATAAAAAAAGAAAAGAACATGTGTATATGTGTATGACACACATATACAATGGAATATTACTCAGCCATCAAAGAATGAAATCTTGCCATGTATTTTGCTAACCTAATTAGTCAGAAAATATACTATATGATTTTACTGATGTGTGGAATTTAAGAAACAAAACAGATGAACACAGGGCAAGAGAAAAAAAGAGAGGGAAATGGAAGCAAACCATAAGGGACTCTTAACTATAAAGAACAAACAGGGAATGGGGAGGGCAGGGGAATGGGCTAGATGGGTGATGGCTATTACAGAAGGCACTGTGATAAGCACTGGGTGTCATACGTTGGTGATGGATCACTAAATTTTACACCTGAAACCAATTTTAAGTAAAAAATAAAAACTTAAAGGAAATGTGTTTTAATAAAATACTTTATTAAATTTTTAAATTTAAAAAAAGTTGTTTCCTTAGCCTCTCCAATAGCTTTACTATGTGATTTAAATAACAAGAGTACTTTGTGATCTTTATCACACACAGATATTTTGTAACAATTTTCTTATCAAATGCTTTTGTTCATGTCCCCTATATTTTTAAATATTCTAGGACCAGAATACTCTTTTGCAGTATTATTCATTCTTCCAACACAACTTACTAGGGTTGATTTAAAAAGATATCCTCCCCACAAACATTACTTTCATTAAATTTTCACCTTCTCTCATAATGTATTATACATTAATTCAGTGGGGCAGTATGAGTTTGTACTCCGGAGCCAGGAACTTACATGTTCCATAAATATGGTTTTACTACCAATTCTCAAATATAGAACTTTCTGATGTTTTAATTTCCTTATTTGTAAAATAGAAGTGATCATAATTTAGTCAGTTCTTACTTTCCGTTCTATTTTTTAAATTTCTTTTTGATGTTTGTTTTGGGGAGAGAGAGAGAGTGAGTGGTGGAGGGGCAGTGAGAGAGGGAGACAGGATATGAAGCAGGCTCCAGGCTCTGAGCTGTCAGCACAGCACCAGACATGAGACTGAAACCCACAAACCAAGAGATCATGACCTGGGTTGAAGTTGGATGCTTAACCAACTGAGCCACCCAGGCACCCTCTGCCCCTTTCTACTTTTGATACTTCTTCTGAAAATAGAGCTGAAGTTAGAGGTACTAATATCCCACACAGTTGGAAATCCACGTGTACCTTTTGACTCTCCAAAAACTTAACTACTGATAGCTTACTATTGACCAGAAGTCTTATCAATAACGTAAAAGTTGATTCACACACATTTTGTATGTTATGTGTATTATATACTACATTCTTATGATGGGGTAAGCTGGAGAAAATAAAGTGTTATTAAGAGAATCATAGGGGGTGCTTGGATGGCTCAGCTGGAAAAACATTCGATTCATGGTCTCAAGGTCATGAGTTTGAGCCCCATGTTGGCTGTAGAGATTGCTTTAATTAAATAGGGTGCCTGAGTGGCTCGGCTGGTTAAACATTCAACTCTTTGACTTTGGTTCATGTCATGATCTCAGAGTTTCGTGAATTCTAGCCCCATGTCGGGCTCTGCCCTAACCCTGCAGAGCCTGCTTGGGATTCATTCTTTCTCTCTCTTTCACTCTCTCTCTCCCTCTCTTTATCGCTCCCCTGCTCACGCTCTGTGTCTCTCTCAAAATGAATAAACTTTTAAAAAATTATTTAAAAAATAAAATTAAATAAAGAAATAAACTTAAAAAAAGAAAATCATAAGGAGAAAACACATTTGCAGTACTATAAAAAAAAAAATCCACATAGAAGCAGACCCACACTGATCAAACCCATGTTGTTCAAGAGTCAGCTGTATTAAACTAACCTGATGAAATTAAGGAAGGAATGCTGAGTCCTACTCTCAATACTTTGCACCACTTTTTGTGAAGAGTTTTATACCAGTGACCATTGCAGATCATTAGCTTTTTCAGTACAAGGAAGCTGTGCAGAATGATCATCAAATAATGAGGTGAACTCCGCCAAGAGAAGGAAAAATTCCAGTCAGTTTTCTTCGCTTTCTGGAACTTCATCTCACTTTTTGATGAGTGCTCCACACTGTTCCTCAAATAGAGCAGTTGTGATTTTGTTTCCTATCCACAGGATACGTGCAGGTCACTGTCCGTGACGCTCCGCAAAAGCCCCATGCTGCTGTTCTTAACTGAGCAAGACCCAAATATGTCTTTTCTTAACTATGGATCAAGAATCCTTTAAAAATGATTACTAGATTGGTCATTTTTACACTAACCCACTACCTAATGGGCTTTTGGCAATCCTAGATTTAAGTCTCCAAGAGGAAGACTACTTCTGCAGAGATCTTTGTTAGTGTGGTGGCCTTCCTCTCTAAATATCATCCCTAACGTTTTCCAGTTTCTCAGCCAACAACTCAGGCAAGGCTAGACACTTCATTCATTTTTGTGTAAAGCTCTCCCATCACTAAAAGACTACTTTTTTAAAAATAAAGTTTGTATTTCTGTATATACTCACCATAAATTTAAGAAGTATACTTCAGTGTTTTCTTTGAAGATATTCTATAAAATGAAACCGCCATATAACTTTTTTTAAAAGACTTAACTTTTTAGAGTATTTTTAGGTTTACAACAAAATTGAGAGGAAGATACATCCCGCACTTGTATAATCTCCCCCATTTTCAGTATTTCTCCACCAAAATAGTGCATTTGTTAACACTCAGTGAATTTGTATTGACATCATAATCGCCAAAATGCATACATTACACTAAGGTTTGCTCTTTGTATTGCATATTCTGTGGGCTTGGACAAATGAATAGTGACATGTATCTATTATTATAATATACAGAATGTTTCCATTGCTCTAAAAATCCTCTGTGCTTTGCTTATTCATCACCTCCTACCTCACCCCTGGCAACCACTTAAGTTCTCACTGTCTCCAGATCTTTGCCTTTTCCAGATTGTTCTACAGTTGGGATCATACAGCATGCAGCCTCTTCACTTTGACTTCTTTCACTTACCAATATGCACTTAAATTCCCTGCAAGTCTTTTCATGGTTTGGTAGCCCATTTATTGTTTGTGCTGAATGATATTCCATCATTAGAATGTGCTGCAGTTTATTTATCCATTTACCTACTGAAGAACATCCAGTTTGCTTCCAAGTTTGGGCAGTTATGAATAAAACTGCTATAAACATCCAAGTGCAAGCTTTTTTTGTGGACATAAGTTTTTGGCTCCTTTCAACAACTTGGTATTTGGGTAAATACCAAGGAGTGAGATTGCTGGAACATATAGTAAGAGTATGTTTAGTTCTGTAAGAAACCACCAAACTGTCTTCCAAAGTGGCTGTACCATTTTGCATTCCCACCAGCAATGAACGAGAGTTCTTGTTCCACATTTTCATCGTGAGCATTTGGTGATGTCACTGTTCTAGATTTTGGCCATTCTAATAAATGTTTAGTGTTACCTCATTTTACTATTCATTTCTCTGCTGTCACTCTTTTCATATACTTATTCGCCATCGACCTGTCTTCTTTGGAGAGGTGTTAGATCTTTGGTCCATTTTTTAATCAGGTTTCTTACTGTTAAATTTTGATAATTCTTCGTATATTTTGGATTATAGTCTCTTATCAGATGTGTCTTTGCAAATATTTTCTCCTCATCTGTCTTGTCATCTCACCATCTTGATCCTGTCTTTTACAGAGGAAATTTTTTAATGAATTTGAGCTTATCAATTATTTCTTTCATGGATTGTGCCTTTGGCATTGTATTTAAAAAGACATCACCATACCCAAGGTCATCTAGGTTTTCTCTTCTGCTATCTTGTAGGGATTTTATAGTTTTGCATTGTACCTTCAGGTCTATAAATAATTTTGAGTTAATTTTTGTGAAGAGATAAGGTATATGTCTAGACTCATTTTTTTTTGGCCTGTAGGTATCTAGTTGTTGAAAAGACTGTCTTTTCTCAATTGTACTGTCTTTGCTCCTTTGTCAAAGATCAGTCCAGCCATGTTTATGGAGGTCTGTTTCTAGACTCTCTTTGGTTCAGTTGATCTTTCCTCAGCTATTCTTTCACCAGTACTGTGCTGCCTCGATTACTGTCACTTTATAAGAAGTCTTGAAGTCTGGTAGCATTGGTTCTCCAACTCTTTTCTTTGTCTTCAGTATTGATTTGGCTATTCTGAGTCTTCTGTTTCTCCCTATGAACTGTAGAATCAGTTTATTGCTACCCATAAAAGAACTTGCTGGGGTTTTGATTGGGATTGCATTATTTTTATGTTTTACCATTCACATACTCTTAAACTATTACAGGAGATTATATTCCATTGGTTATTTTTCAGTCCCCAAATTAAAAATGGCCAACTTACTGGAAATTTTCATCTCATTCACTCAAAATTTTGAGTTTATACTACAAATTCTTGAGCCTATACTCTAAAAAGTAAATTTTTGTTTCTGATATGATGGTAGGCATGCACAGTGTAAAGCTGATACCTTTGTCACCGGGATCTGTATTTGTCTCCTAACAAAAGAAACTATAAATAACAGCATCAGGAAGTCCAGAGGTAAGCAGTTTAGAGCTAGTACAGAGGTTTAAAAAAGTCATAAATGATTCAGGATCCTTCTGTCTTTCTACTTTTTCTATCTTTGGCACTGGCTTACATTTTTAAGGCAATGGAATAATAGCTGGAGCTCCAGTAAACACATTTGTGATGGAGGAGAAAGAAAAAATGAAAAAATTAAAAAGGACTCGGGATAGAAGTCTGTCCCGTTTTTAAGGTGGTCCCCTGGAGATCCTACCCAGTGACTTACATTCCCATCTCTTGAGCTACCCCTGGCTGGGAGGGCGACTTGGGAGTGATGGCTGAAGGGTATTCATACTGGTCCTGGAACTAAACTGGAATTTTATTGGTAAGAACAAGGAAAATGGAATATTGGAGAGAGAACTCACACACTGTGCCATATTTCCTGACTTCTGATATCTTCTGTTTGGTGGGTGTTTAGTGCTAATTATTTTTCAGCATCTTCTATTTGAGCAGGTGCTATTGCCATTTTTAGGCAGTAATATCCAAGTTTAGCTTTCTTAATTGAAAGCAAACTTCCTTTACTTGTTTACAAGAAGGAGGAAGGTTAGGGTTTTCTTACATTTCTTGTTCCAGCTGGGAGGCAGCAAGGGATTTTAAAAGGACTGACTGGGTGTTTGCCCACTTGGTTTCCTCAGTAGGATAAATCTGTTTTAAAATGTGCCAGACAGATGGTATTTTTTCCTTAAGGCTTCACTGATCAAGTGCACACCATAAAATCCTGAATGAAGAGGAGGAGCAGCAGCACTATATATTTAAAATGAGAGAAAAAAGTCTATTCACACTAACTTCCATTTGATTAAACAGTGCTTTGTTCCGTTGGTTCAGTTTTGAATACTGAGGGATTCCTAATGCGAATCAGGTGTGCATCACAGCTGCGGAGCATCTCACACTTGTGTACATGGCCAGTTGTATCAGTAGTAATGGAAATGTGAAGGTAAGCAAGCGATGACTGTCTAAGCCTCAGAAGTACCATAAGGGTGAGATCCATACCATACGTAGCCTTTATGAATGTTTCCCCTTTCTTTTGTTGTGGACCTAGCAGGAAGTAACTGGGCTTTGCTTTTTTTTTTTTTCTTAATGTTTTTATTTATTTCTGAGAGAGAGAGCAAGTGAGCAGGGGAGGGTCAGAGAGAGAGGGAGATGCAGAATCTGAAGCAGGCTTCAGGCTCTGAGCTGTCAGCACAGAGCCTGACACAGAGCTCGAACCCACGAACTGTGAGATCATGACCTGAGCCGAAGTCAGACGCTTAACCGACTGAGCCACTCGGGCGCCCCCGTAGTCTTGTTTTTATACACAGCCACTGAAGTTTATAGATTCTTTAAGGCAGTAATTTCTTATATGATGCCAGTTTTTCTTCAAATACTTCTGTTGCATTTTCAGGGAACTATTCGTGGATTAATATAACAGAAAGATGTATTAATATAACAGAAGATGGTTACATTTTAATGACTGTCTGTAGGGCTTTTGGCATCTTGACAGGTTTTTGCACAAGTGTGTGAAATACAAGAAACTCCTACATATTTCTAGCAAAACAGATATTATGGCAAGGACCCCGGTCATAACTAGTTCTTATCTGAGCAGGCAGTGTAGTATTCTCGTTTAGAGAATAGGTTTGGTATCATGCACCCGTGGATTGAGCCCTGGCCCTGCCTCTTGGCCAAGCTATCAGTCCCTAAGCCTCAGTGGCTTCATTCATAGAGTTTCAAAAGAATAGAATAGAGAAAATACATAGTTTACATTTCTCAATGCTGCCCTGCACTTCGTGCAGTTTCCTCGCCCTGAGCCTGGGCTAGACGGAATGAAATCGGGTTGTGAAAAGATTGTGGCTTTTGTCTTGGGTGCTCTCTCACTCTCTTGGTGTGTTTTTGATCCCTCTCGTTCTCTCTGGGATTGCTTGCTTTGGGAAGTCAGCTGCCCAAATTATTATGCAGCCTCGTGGAGGGCTCACATGAGCTTTGTTAGAAATGGATATTTTGAGGGGCGCCTGGGTGGCTTAGTCGGTTAAGCGTCCGACTTTTGCTTAGGTCATGATCTCGCAGTTCGTGGGTTCGAGCCCCGCGTCGGGCTCTGTGCTGACTGCCAGCTCAGAGCCTGGAGCCTGTTTCAGAGTCTGTGATTCCCTCTCTCTCTGACCCTCCCCTGATCACACTGTCTCTCTCTCTCTCTCTCTCTCCTAGAAATAAATAAAACATTAAAAAATTTTTTTTTAATAAAAAAAAAGAAATGGATATTTTGAGGCCTGCTAACAGCCACAAGAGACCTTGGAAGCAGGTTCTTGTCCAGATGAACTTTTGAATTGACTACAGCCCCAGTTGAGAACTTGACTGCAACCCCTCAGTAGAGACCAGGAGCCAGAGGCACTCAGTTAAGCGGCACCCAGTTTCCTCACCCACAGACTGTGAGATGATAAATATTTTTTGTTTTAAACCACTAGGTTTGGGGTGATTTGTTACACAATAACAGACAACTAATACAGCACATAAAGATGTTCACCTCTGCATGGCAGGTAGCAAGTGCCACCAGTTAAGACTTAGTAACACTATTCTCGAAACAAGAAAAGAGGAGACTTAATTCAACATCATGGGATTATTGATCATGCACTGTAAATCCTTTTCAGTAGATGCGTGCACAGAGCTCATGAGCAAGTCTTATGGACAGCCACTTACCTGTTTTTACAGATTAAAACATATAAGGCAAAATTTCCCAGTCATCCATGATTATAAAATAGCATGGGAAGACAGGACCCAAGAGGTCATGTAAATCTTTCTTCTACTTCAAAATAAAATGAAATGTAAATTGCTGAAGGTCAAAACAAAAGAGGAGATAGATAGTAACTGGCAGATATTGTTTCTTAGATTGACACAAATAAATCGCTAAAATCTTTTAAAGATGAATTGATAAAAATGCGAGAGTTTGCGTTTGTTGCTTGAACATTTTGCTACATAACAGTATTTATTTAGATCTTTATGTTTATTTAATTTACAAAAGGCCATCCTACAGGTTGCAGTATTTGCAGTAACCAAGACCTTGAAAAAATAATGTGGAAAAAGGTTATTTCATCATTTGGGAGCATGTAACAAATTACATTAAAAACTTTATGTGGAATGTCATATTAAAATCAGTCTCTCTTGCCAGAATCAATCATCTTATATTTGAGATAAAATCTTAGCTTGCCATTGAACTCTAGAAAGTAGGATATGGAACTCATTAATGAATAAATATAACCTTATGGTTTAGAGCCCTAAGATAGAATTCCTGTATACTACTACTGCAATTTTGTTTACCTTTCCTTTTGTTTTTCTAAAATTTCCCTAAATCTGTGGCTTTCTTTTTTTTTAAGTTGTCTTGGAAATTTTTAGATTCTCTTTGGAAATTGTCAGAATTGGGACTAAAGCAGTTGTTACCAGAACCCTCCCCCCGACCCCCCCCTTTTTTTTTTTTTTTTTTTTCAAATTAATTGAACTTCACATATGAAAGCTCATACTGTAAAGTCTAGTGGTTGCTATCAGGCAAGTAAGAGTAAAATCTTTACTCACTACTACAGTACATCCTTTTCTGGCCAGCTGTTTGTTTCAAGATTAAATAAGGTTATATTCCAAGGTGGTTTGCCTGCACATCAGAGTCTGGAATGCATATTGATTTATTCTGTCCAGATGATTTTGCAGGGAGCAAAAATGAATATTCCCATAGCCCAGTGGATTCTATGGTAGTTTGAGATAAAAAGACAGGACTGCCCAAATATGTAGAACTTACTTTAGATGATTCAAAAACAGAGAATTTATGTAGTCTAAGACATCTTAAAACAAAAGAGAGCAAGAAAACAGTTCTTCAGTTGTGGACAATAAGGTTTAAGACTCTTTAGACCGTTTTTTCATTTACTCTAAAAGACCATCTGTAATTCATCTTGTGCATGGTAGAAAGTTACACAGTTTCTTTATATGTTGACATTTTTCTAACTATATAAATAGTCAGACTTGAAATATACTTTAAAGTTGAAAAGTATTCTCAAAGAGAAAAGGAGATGAGAACTCTGGATTGAAAGTCTTCATGGGACATGAAAGATGACCTGTGAATGGTCTCGTAAAGAGGTTAGGCCTCCATTTTCTGAAGTTCATGGTTGAGGCAGCTGGCACTGCCTTCATTTAAACCACTGCCCTGACTATATGGAATCTCTTAGGGGCCAAGTTATTCTAAACACGTATTTTATGTAACATTATCATCCTAAAGTTGGTTCAAAGTTTCTGGAACATGATTTACAATAATGACATAGTTATATTCCCAGAGAAGAGATTTCATGTCTAAACTCAAGTTTTATATACAATATATCCCTCTTGCAATCAAATTTTCTTATCTGAAAATATAAAGAAAAGATTATTTTAAAAGAGAAACTCTTTATGGTTAATATACCAGTAATAAAACAGATAGCATAGAACCTCCATTAATACAACTAGTAATGTTATAGATAAGTCTGAAGTTTCTTAGGCTAAAATGATGAGAAGCAGAATTTGAAGATACAGGAGAAAAGTAAAGATGGTGGTGTTTAGAGCAAAAATGTTTAAATGTCATGCAATAAAAGTAATCACCACTCAAGAATAATTTGATCTTCTTCAAGTCTGTTAGCCCTTATTATGATGGTTTCATAAAACATACCAAACCACTACAGTTATGTTTGCATATTAAGTTTTAAAATTGATCTGCAATCTACTTCCTTCATGTCTGCATTGAAGCTAAGACTGGTGATATCATCACACCCAGAATAGTTCTCTGCACCTTTTAGGGATGAATCTTACCTACCCATTGTCAAATACTTAGGGAGGCCCTAAAATGTACTCTGTTATTTTTTTAAGCAAAGATAAACTGAGGTTGTAATACATTTAAATATATTTTAAAGAAGTATATTTTTAAGCATAGGAACACATATAAGTTTGTGAAACTGGTCTCTTAACCACTCAGAGCATCAATTTTCCACAACTTATAAAATGTAGATGTTAGACTAGGAAATCTCAAAATATCTTCTTGCTAAAATTCCATGCTTACTTATAAGAGGAAACTCAATCAGTGTAGTCTTCTGCCCATATTTGCAATCTGTTTTGAGTCTACAGAAGTTCTCAAGAAAAATCTATTTGTGGAGCATTTTCCCAATTATGCTTTATGCACATGCGTACACACACAAAATTCCAAAGGTCAAAAAGTTGGGAAAATGTTACTATACTATAGCAATTTGGGCAGTTCAAATGCTTATGAGCACAAAAGCTCTGAGGAGTTCTGAAGAAAAGGAACCTTTTTAATCCCACATTTCCCAAATTTACTTGACTAAAAAAACCTTAAAACAAAAATAGAGCATGTGCTACATCTAAATGATGTTTTACACATTGTGGGAAACACTACTCTGGTATGTAAGGGACCTCAACAACTTGAAGAAATCATTGTTAGTAGTTTCCTGGGGCCACTGTAACAAAGGACCACAAACTGGATGGCTGAAAACAACAGACATTTATTCTCTCACAGTTCAGCTCTGGAGGATAGAAGTCCAAAATGAAGGTGTTGGCAGGGCCGTGCCGTCTCAGAAGGCTCCAGGGCGTGATCGGTTTCGTGCCCCTCTCCCAGTTCCCACCGTCGCTGGCAATCTGACGCATTCCTTGGTCTACAACCACATCACCCCAGTCTCTGCCTCCATTTTCACATGGTATTCTTCCCTGTGTCTGTCTCTGTGTTTCCCTGTCTCTTGAATAGGACACCAATGATCGGGTTCAAAGACCATCCTAATCTGGCATGACCTCATCTTACATCTTAATTATATCTGCAAAGACCCTTTTTCCAAATGAGTTGCCATCCACAGGTATGGGTTTTAGGAGTTAAATAGATCTTCTGGGGAGACACAGTTCAACCCGTTACAGTAATTATCCTTCAAACCTCATATCTCACTGCTCCTTGACCAGATCATGTGTTGGTGGTGTTCTACAGCTTAGTTTTCTGACTTTTCTCTTTCATCTACATTTATTCTGCAGATAAAGTCTTCTGTGCTTTAAATGCCTTCTCTATAAAGATGATTTCCAAATTTGTATCTCGCCCTGATCTCCCTCCTGAATTGTACTCTTCTATCCAATAAAGCTGACTTACCTGACAGAATCAGACAAAACAACCCTTCTAAAACAAAATCCTAATTTTCCTGTGGCCACCTCACTCCAGCTGCAGTCCATCATCAGTACATGGCAATACCTGCCAGTCTAAGAATCACCTTTTTATTTCTCTTTTCCTTTCATCCACACTTCTAATCCATCAGCAACTCAAGTTGGTTGCTCAAGCCTAACCTACTGGTAAGCTTCCGCTGTTAGCGGTCTCATCAATGTTATATCTTGCCCAGACCGGAAGTCTCAACTCGATCTTCCTCTTCCACTCTTGCCTCACTACAGTTTGTGGTCCCCAGTAACCAAGGGTGGTCGTCTTCAAACCTAGAGTGTGTGGTCATACTCCTGCTCAAAACTCTCCAATGCCCTCCTATGACCTGTTGTGTCCTAATTGCTCTGGCCACTGGCTGCTTCCCTGATCCTCTCTCCTTCTCCCCCTTGCTCATTTTGCTCTAGTTTTACTATGTGTGCTGCCAGTCCTTAGTCCATCCAAATCTGGAGCTACATTTCAGACCTTGCTATTGCAGTTTCGTCTGCTGTAAAATTTTCTTTCCGGATGCTTTTGCACGGTTCCTTTCGCCCCTCTCTTCTTTCAGCTCTCTTCATAACCACTTTGTCCATGGGCTCTTCTCTACTCATCCTTCCCCAAATGCTCTCACCACTGTCTCTGTCAAATGCTACTTTGTTATTTTTTATACTACTGATCTCCACCTGAAAAGCATTCCTCACACTACAGTATAAATTGTAATAAGAACTGAGAATTGTCTGATTCATCACTGTATTTCTAGTGCCTATAATGATGCCTGGCACCTCCTAGGTGCCAGAGAAATATTGAATAAACGAGCAAATGAAAGAATGTGTGAATAGTCCTAAGCAGACTTTCTCCACTACAGTCAAGCTCCTTCTTCAGTGTCTCTCAGTAGTCTGTTTTTGTTCTTCTAATCTGCTTTCCTCAAATTTCTAACAAATCTTCTACTCTTTAAGGAAATGCTCTTGATACTCTGAGCAAACTGTTCAAGTCCCGCCTCCATGAAGTTGTCACTGCTACCCTCCTGCCGTGATCCCTCCCTGTCGCTCATCTTCTGTTAGGCCCCATCCATCTTTACACATCAGCACCTAATTGCTCTTCAATTACTGCATGTATGTCTCTCCTAAAAGATTATAAACTTCTTAAGGACAAGGACGTTATTACATACTTTTAGTGCCCAGGCCTCAGAGCAATAATGTACAAATAGTGGGCAATTCTGACTTTTGTATTGATCACCTGATTGACTAACGGATTAATTGATTGCCTCAATCTCAAACATGTAAATGAAACAACGTGAGGGCCTTTTGGGGGGTGGGGGGAGGAAGTGTACAGTAAAGTCAGAAAAAGAGAGGCATTCATGTCCAGACAATACCACTAAAATGTCAGCATCATAACAAATAAGTGACTGAAGAACTATTTCATTTCTTATTAGAAGGTAAATAATCTTTCTTACCCAATGTGATGATGTTAACTAGAAAATCTGCCTGAGCAATCACAGTTCCGGATCATCATACTTGACCTTTCTTCAGTGCTCATGAAAGAGCTGGTTAGTGAATGTGATAACTGAATCCATAAGAATGTATTTTTACTAAACTGATAACATTTGTTTATGAATCACTTTCCATCAGTGAATTTGCAAGACATCTATTCTAGCTTTTTTAAAAATTAGATCAGTTTTTAAGCGTAGTTTAATATATGGTGGAAGGCAAGTTGGAAAAGTAACATTGATAAAGATAAACCTAGTATTTTCACATTTCTTGGTATATCTTGCTGGCAAAGGCCCAAAAGACATTGAAATTAGTACTAAGTGTATCATACATATTGTGTGTATATATATATATATTACATATATATGTATTATAACATAATACATGTAATATATAAATTCAAAAACAGTGTATCAGATTTTCTGGGATATAAACAGTGTTCTTAACAGTTCAGTTAAAATAACCTACATAGGGGTGCCTGGGTGGTTAAACATCTGACTCTTGATTTTGGTTAAGCATCTGACTCTTGATTTTGGCCAGGTCATGATCTCATGGTCGTGAGAACAAGCCCTGCATCAGGCTCTGCACTAAGTGTGGAACCTGCTTGAAATTCTCTCTCCCTCCCTCTCTCTCTCTCCCTCACTGCTCCCCCTCCAAAAAGTAAATATATAAGCCATACTTGTTTGTAATTGACTTTGAACTGTGCTTTTTTAGACCAGGATAAGTTCACCATCCATTGTATTGTATTTTGGAATGAAAGCTTGTGTCTAGAAATGTTTTTCTTTTTCTTTGCCATAGCATGAAATACTAATGGAAAGGTAAGTCTAATGCAGGGAATTACTAGGAAATCTTGTGTTCTTTTTTTCTCCTAATCTTATTCATATTAACTTTTAGCAGGTTGTATGCTTTAAAATGGTTTTCAGCGGTATACAAACTCAAAAGATGCAAAGAGGGAAAAAAATATTTGTAAAGCACAGGTGTCTATTTCAGAGACCTCAGAATTTCCAGGTTATTTCCAGGTATCTGAAAAAGCTGAATAAAGGCTGAAGCAACAGAAAATGGAAAGGAAAACCGAGCAGTTAGAGCTACACTGTGATGAAGAGATTGTAAACCCCATATCCAGAAATGTTTGCCAGCACTACTTGGACATAATATATTGTCAGCACAATGTCATAGAACACAAATCTTTGATTCACTTTGAAATAAAAGTCACAAATACAAGACTAACCCGCAGTCTTCAAGGGGCAAAAGGAGTTGAATATTTTGCCAGAAATCTTCTTGCCTCAATAAAGAATAATGTAATGCCTAATAAAACAGAAACTGTTGAAATTCAGGAATTTGCCAAGAACATCAGCCTGGTATACTCATTTCAGAGAGAGGAATTCACCATCTTCATAAGAGAAAGATCTCAATTGTTCCTCCTCACAGACATGATGTTTGTAGCATGCCCAGGAAGCACCCACCAAAGTAGAAGTTCAGCTCTGTGATGACCCAATTTATCTTCCTCCCTGTAGAGGATCAGTGTCACCTTATTGCTCCTTGAACTGTCGAGTGCCTGTTGATTTAATGGATCCCTGCCTTCTGAAAGTCCTGGGGAGGCTTGGTGAAAGATATGAAATGAACCTTGGAGCTGTCGAAACCCAAAACCAGTGTGCCCATCATCATATAATCAACTAATTCCATAAGCAAAAGAAGAGAAGTGCTTGATATGTTTACATAAAAATTTTATCACATATATATACATACATACATATATAAGATATTATATACATATAGGATATATATAGGGTAAGTTCACCATATATAATATATTAATATATTATGATATATATATACTTGCTTTTTATTTATTTATTTTTTAACTTATTATTTTATTTTATTTTTTTACAAATAGTTTATTGTCAAATTAGTTTCCACATAACACCCAGTGCTCATCCCCACAAGTGCCCTCCTCCATGCCCATCTCCCCTGCCCCCCACATCCATCAGTCCTCAGTTTTTGTCAGCATTCAAGAGTCTCTCATGGTTTGCCTCTCTCCCTTCCCCCCCACCATTTCTCCCCTTCTTCTCCCCCTTGTTCCTTGAGGGTGTTATGCTGAGCGAAATAAGTCAGGCAGAGAAGGACAAATATCATATGTTTGCACGTATAGGAGGATTAGGAGGAACTTAACTGAGGAATATACTTGCTTTTTAAAACCTTACAGAATATTTATTCATTCTGAATGGACAAACAGAGATGATTATTGTTACTTAGCAACAGTCACAGGTTGTGTGTTATGTGAGCTTGTGTGATAGGCCTTCAAAAAGAGAAAAGTTTACCCTCTATCTCCTATTCAGAAATTCTAAGATATTCAGTTAAATTTCATTTTAATGGAACTCTTGATTGTTCCAAGGGCTTCTATAAGACTGAAGTATTAAAGCTAACACTTATGATACATGAACATGAGTTATGAAACATAATTGTAAAACAAGCACCCATGAAGCCATCCCAAATTGAACCCATTGTCTCATCCTGCTACAGCATCCTCTGCATACAACTCCAGATACAACCGGCCTCATCTGTGATTGCATAAGTTCCGTGCCATAGAAAGAGAAATGCGTTATTGCCTATTGATGTAACTGAAAATAATACACTTTTGAATTTTGCTTGGCTTTTGTGAAAAGGACATCAGACGATCTCTAGTCTGACCAGTTCCTTTTTAAATTCAGTTTTATTACAAGTATTTGTTAATTTATATTCTTCTGAAACATTTGATGGTATGATTAGTAATATGTTTGTTAAAATGCGATATATTAAGGTTTATTATAAAGTTGTAATTAAGGTTCAGCATATTTGAGTAGGGACAGGTGAATTGTCTATTGGAACAGAATAGGGAGCCCAAAGACAGACATTTGCATATATGGAAACCTGATTCATGATAGAAATAACGCTACAGATGACATTTGCTTTGTCCCATGCATAACTTTTAAATGATAACTTTAAGTAAATATTAAATAAATAACAAGATATCCATTTTATACAAGTATATATAAAATTATAAATACACAATGGAAAAGTATGCAACAATGTAAGAGAAGAAAACGGGGGAAACTGATCCTCTCATAGACTACAGGTGGGACTAATATATTAGTACCCTCACTCTAGAAAGCAATTTGGTATCATCTGTCACAATTTAAAATATGCAAATCTTATGATGTAGAAATTTCACCTATTGGAATCTGTCTAAGAGATACTTTTGAACATCTTTTGAAAGGAGTACATTCAGGTTGTTAATGTCCTTGGTGCTTCAAAAACAAGACAAAACTGGAGCAAACTTACATGTCTATCAGTGAGGAGAGTGGCTACATAGACCATGGAATGCAATCAACAGTTACTCAAAATTTACAGTAGTAGCCTTAAAAAGAGAAATACACGGGGCGCCTGGGTGGCTCAGTCAGTTAAGCATCCGACTTCAGCTCAGGTCATGATCTCACCATTCGTGAGTTCAAGCCTCACATCAGGCTCTGTGCTGACAGCTCAAAGCCTGGAGCCTGCTTCAGATTCTCTGTCTCCCTCTCCCTCTGTCCCTCCCCTGCCCGTGTGCTCTCTCTCTCTCTCTTTTTCTCCCTCTCTCTCAAAAATAAATAAGCATTTTAAAAAAATAAGTTAAAAAAAAGAGAGAGAGAAATACATTACCTTGCCTTAAAAAGAGAAATATATTATTGCCTATTGATGTAACTCAAAATAATACAAGTGAAATAAAGTGATTATATGAACCTCCCATAGTTATCAGCTACTAAGATCTGGATCAAATATTTTTAAAACCCTATCTTTAAAAGCTTGAAAACATCCAAAAGTAGATCAAAACTAGGAATGGACTAAAGCTGAGTGTTAGTACACTCTTCTGTACTATTTGAATTTGGACCAAATGCAAAATTTTAAAACTATAAGTATTTATATTTCAACCTGTGTTACATGTATTAAAATAAAACTTTTAAAAATTAACCTGTATCTCCTACGTATTTAGATTAGGTCAAGGATGTTTTCACTTTTAGAATTAAAATATATGTGTCATTCCCTGGTAGATTGCCTTGCTCTGTTTGAGGAACTATTTATTGATTCATTCAATCTCAGCAAATATTTACTGAGTGTCTAACATGTGTCAGACCCTCTTCTAGTTGCTGGGGACAGTAGTCAGTAAGACACACAAGGCCTCTGCTCACTGGGAGTCTATACTGTAATGGTGAACTGTCTTATTGAGTAGACATGTATGAGCAGAGGCATAAATTCACCTAAAGGCACATCATCTGAGAGAAGAAGGGGGGAAAAAGACAAGGAAAAAGGATAAGGAGATGTCCTATTTCTGTATGTACATCAAAATGCAAAACTGTTAGAATTGAAGGGAATCTTAGTAGTGTTCAGGTTTTTTACATGAGCATTTTGCTAGTATAATGCAATACATCTTTATTAACTAAATTTTAGGATATTTCAAAATTTTAACATTCCAGTTTTTCCATCATTTTGAATATCAGTGGATTATAGAAGTGAAATTTAACAGGATTCTTGTTTGTATTTTTTTTCTTTTATTCTGGGGAAAGCTGCTTGGAAGATTATGTCAATTTCACATAAGTATGAAAGGTATATTCTATGAAATGGAATTTACTTAGCTTTTTTTGAGTTCCTTCATTGCTCTGTAATTTATAGGCAATATGTTGTCTTTGGTTTGGTTTTTGTTATCCCATGGGCAAATTTATTTTTCATTAAGTTTTTTTTTATTTTTACATTTATTTATTTTTGAGAGACAGAGTGTGAGGGGAGGAGGGGCAGAGAGAGAAGGAAACAATCTGAAGCAGGCTCCAGGCTCTCAGCAAACCTTCAGCACAGAGCCTGATGCAGGACTTGACCCCACAAACCTTGAGATCATGACCTGAGCCGAAGTTGGACACTTAACTGACTGAGCCACCCAGGCGCCCCAAGTATTTTATTTCAATTCCAGTATAGTTCATGTACAGTGTTATGTTTAAAGTGTACAATACAGTGATTTACCAATTCTATACGTTACTCAGTGCTTATCATAAGTATACTCTTTAATCCCCATCACCTACTTCACCCATCCTCCAATCTACCTCCCCTCTGGTTACCATCAGTTTGTTCTCTATTAAGTCTCTTTCTTGGTTTCCTCTCAATTTTTTCCTTCACTCATTCCTTTTGTTTCTTAAATTCCACATATGCATGAAACATATGGTATTTGTGTTTCTCTGACTTATTTCACTTAACATTATACTCCCTAGCTCCATCCATGTCATTGCAAATGGCAGGATTTCATTCTTTTTTTGTAGCCAAATAATATTTTCCTGTGTGTGTGGTGTGTGTGTACACACCACATCCACTTTACCCATTCATCTATCGATTGACACATGGGGTGCTTCCATTATTTGGCCATCGTAAAAAACGCTGCAGTAAACAAAGGGATACATGTATCCCTTTCAATTAGTGTTTTTGTATTCTTTGGGTAAATACCCAGTAGTGTGATTACTAGATCATAGGATAGTTCTATTTTTAAATTTCTGAGGAATCTCCATACTGTTTTCCAGAGGGGCTGCACCGGTTTGCATTCCCACCAATAGTGCACAGGGTTCCTCTTTGTCCACATCCACCCCAATACCTCTTGTTTCTTACTTTTTTTTTTTAATTTTAACTATCTGATAGGTGTGAGGTGATATCTCATCGTGGTTTTGATTTGCATTTCCCTGACAATGAGTGATGTTGAGTATCTTTTCATGTGTCTTTTGGACCATGGACAAGTTTTTTAGGGCAGAAGAAGAGTTAGAAACTTTTCTTGATGTGTTCAATAATCCTTTCCATCCAGAAAGTTCTTTATTATATTATTTTTATTACTAAAGTTTTTGTTCACTATATTAATTTGTTATTGATACATTAAAACANCCCCTTCCCCTTACCCCACCCCCATCAGTCGTCAGTTTGTTCTCAGCATTCAAGAGTCTCTCATGGTTTGCCTCCCTCCCTCTCCCCAACTATTTTTCCCCTTCTCCTCCCCCATGGTCCTCTGTTAAGTTCCTCCTAATAACTCCTATACGTGCAAACATATGGCATCTGCTCTTCTCTGCCTGCCTTATTTTACTCAGCATAACACCCTCAAGTTCCATCCATGTTGCTACACAAGGCCAGATTTCATTCTTTATCATTGCCATATAGTATTCCATTCTATAGATAAACCACATCTTCTTGATCCATTTGTCCGTTGATGGACACTTAGGCTCTTTCCATGATTTGTCTATGGTTGAGAGTGCTGCTATGAACATTGGGGTACATGTGCTCCTATGCCTCAGCATTTCTGTATCCCTTGGGTAAATTCCTAGCAGTGCTATTGCTGGGTCATAGGGGAGTTCTATTGTTAGTTTCCTGAGGAACCTCCACACTGTTTTCCAGAGGGGCTGTACCAGTTTACATTCCCACCAACAGTGTAGGAGGGTGTCCATTTCTCCACATCCTCGCCAACATCTAGAGTCCTCTGATTTGCTCATTTTAGCCACTCTGACTGGCGTGAGGTGGTATCTCAGTGTGGTTTTGATTTGTATTTCCCTGATGAGGAGGGATGCTGAGCATCGTTTCATGTGTCTGTTGGCCATCTGGATGTCCTCTTTGGAGAAGTGTCTGTTCATATCTTCTGCCCATTTCTTCACTGGGTTGTTTGTTTTTCGGGCGTGTAGTTTGGTGAGTTCCTTATAGATTCTGGATATTAACCCTTTATCTGATATGTCATTTGCAACTATCTTTTCCCATTCCGTTGGTTGCCTATTAATTTTCTGGGTTGTTTCCTTGGCTGTGCAGAAGCTTTTAATCTTGATGAGGTCCCAATCATTTATTTTTGCTCTTGATTCCCTTGCTTTTGGGGATGTGTCAAGTAAGAAGTTGCTGCGGTGGAGGTCAAGGAGGCTGTTTCCTGCTTTCTCCTCTAGGGTGTTGATAGTTTCCTGTCTCACGTTCAGGTCCTTTATCCATTTTGAGTTTATTTTTGTGCATGGTGTGAGAAAATGATCTAGTTTCATTCTTCTGCATGTTGGTGTCCAGTTCTCCCAGCACCATCTGTTAAAGAGGCTGTCTTTTTTCCATTGGATGCTCGTCCTCACTTTGTCAAAGATTAGTTGGCCATACATTTGTGGGTCCAATTCTGAGTTCTGTGTTCTATTCCATTGGTCTATGCGTCTGTTTTTGTGCCAATACCATACTGTCTTGATGAACAGCTTTTTAGTAGAGACTAAAGTCTGGGATTGTGATGCCCCCCGTTTTGGTTTTCTTCTTCAATATTACTTTGGCCGTTCAGGGTCTCTTGTGGTTCCATACAAATTTTAGGATAGTTTGTTCTAGAAAACAATTTCTTTAACTCAGCAAAAAGACCAGGTCTAATAAGTTTCAACAGTATCAGATATTTCTTAAAGTACATCTATCCCAAGAACTTGCTCTAACTTCACCTTCAGGAAATGATTTTTTCACTTACCCTTTGTGTCCTGCTAAACTGTATGCATGATGTAATTCTGTTTTTTTGTACTGTGTTTTTTGTTTGTTTGTTTGTTTTTCTCATCTATTATGATCTTTGTGGATATTTGGTCTCTGTATTCATTAAGAACTGGCATTTTTATATTTTATGTCTTCTAAAATCACTATGATCAAATTTATGCTATTTCTCTAGTAACTGAATACCAATATCAATTTTAAAATTATAATGATTATCACCTCACTTTAGAGAATATAGGCCAGAATTCGTGACTACATGGTCTCTGAGTTTAAAGCACCATTTGATTTTCTAAATCACCATCTAAAAGGTTTCTCTAGTGGGCTTCAGGAACATAACATTCCTTACCCCTCAACTAAGTGTATTTTTTTTCTCTTTTTCTCTCCCTCTTTTAAAAAAAAATCAACAGCTTGATCAAGTCATCCGCCAAAGAAGCCTGTCCAGTTTGGAACTGTTCCTCTCTTGTGCTCAGAAACAGTTAAGTGCTTTAATAGCTACAGAACCAGTTGACATTGAATAAAGAGAACATGACAAGCTAACCACACTGGCAATGGATAAATCATTAGACCTCTAAAATACATGCTGTGAATTATAAAGATGCTTTTGTTTTCCTTCCAAACCTTGGAGAATTGATTTCCACTTCAAGGGTAAACTAAACCAATATTTAGAGGAACTATCATGAGATCTAATTTATTTTCTTTTGTTTTCTCCTTTACATTTACTGTTATTTTCTTAGTAGTAGGAGCAGCAGCAGCAGCAGCGACAGAAAATAAAATGTGACCCCAAAACCATTGAAAATTGCCACATTACCAAAAGTTAATTAAACTTCATGTTCTCTGGTGGCCTATTATATTTTATTTGGCAAAGGTAGTAAATATCTTTACTTATTGCTTCACAGTGACTCTTGATAAAATTCTAGAATGCAGTCATACATTTATTTGATTTTGAGGATAAGCAGCATGGATTTCAACATCACTTGTTTATCGATGTAATTGGGATATAAAACACTGATATGACAAAGAGTCATTCTGATATTACCAAACCCCTTTTCTATAGAGGGATCTATGTATTTTCATTGGTAGTGATTGAAAATACTGAACATTATTATGTTAATTCAGCTTTGATCTGATGTGCCACTTAAAGGGGTATATGTGTGATATATGCTTATTTCCTGCTTCTGTTCTTCAAAGTCACTATAAACCAATAAAATCATTTTTCTTATTAATCCTATCATGAACTTAATCTCTAGAAAGATAATATAACTTAGCCATTTATAGGAATTTAGATTCAAATATGAAAGATATGAAATCCTTTCCCAATTATTCAGAATGTATTTAAATTATGAGCAGTATACTTTAATGAAAAATCATGAGTCCTTTTAACATCAAAATTAAAATATTGTCACTAAAATGTATGCAAACATTTTGTCTTGTTTTCTGAAATGCTTCTATTTCCATGGGCTTTGTACTTTTCTGGGATTTCTCAGTCTAATAAAAAGAACTCCAAAAACTTACTTGGTTGTTATTTTTCTTTTTTTAATCTCTTTTAAACATTAATTCTTTTTAAAAAAAAGTCTTTCTTAAACTTCTATATTTATGGATGATGCTGTTTCTATACATCCACCTAAACATTTAAGATAAAATTTACCGACAAATTTAAATGTTGATAACTACTTAGTTTTCTCTTATAAATTTAAATGAGAAATTAAAGCAAACAGCAGCATAGTAAATCGAGGAGGAGGGCTTTAATTCAGGAACAAACCAAAAATACAATGTTATAGTCATACTTAAAATCGTTTGACTCTCAGGCACCTGGGTGGTTCAGTGGTTAAGCATCTAACTCTTAATTTAGGCTTAGGTCATGGCATGGTTTGTGAGTTCTAGCCCCAGCCCCACATTGGGCTCTACACTGTCAGTGTAGAGCCTGCTTGGGGTTCTCTCTCTCTCTGCCCTTCCCCTGCTCTTGCATGCACACACACTCTCTCTCTCAAAACAAACCTAAATAAATCATTTGACTCTGTCATCAAATTTAAAATGATAAGGTATTGTACAAGACACTTAAAAAAGAATAAGATGAAAACAAAGCATAGAAGGTCACTGAGACCCAGAGAGACTACAATCCAGAGACAGTAGAAATATCAAGAAAATCTACTCTGCACCTCTCTTTCATGCCTGTACCACCACAGATTGATTTTTTTTTTTCCTCTTCTGTTTGGGGTTCCATCTTTGCTTTGACTTAGACTAATTGTTGTCTGAAGTGATTTGGAAGAAATTGGCACCGATCAGTCTGCAAGTATTTTCAGAATGCCCACCAAGCACAATAGGAAACTCTGGGATTGCTCCAGTGCCTTTTTTCCACAGAGCTGCTCTTGAAGGTAACTGAGAATAATCATCTGGGCAAAGAATCAATTATTTGAATACATTAATCCTTCCAAACTGAATTAGCTGATAATCTGTTTCAGTGATGTTCAAGTTATGGATTTCCTTTATAAGAACCGTGCTCCGCTTTTGCTCTGGTTATCAAAAGGGCATAGACCATCTCAAATAGTATTCACTCGGAGAATTAAATGCCTCGGGATTGTGCCACGACTAAACGTAAGAGTTTTTCCCTGAAATGCGAGTCCACAGTCTCAAAGAAAAGTAGCCAAAGGTTTTGTACCTAAAATTTTCTTTGCCCATTGTATGATTTTCTTAACTCTTTTTATGGAGCATTTTCTACCTTTATGTTTAGGTGACCATTTTAAAAGGCTGAGAGTAAGACAGCAGTTAGATTATTTTTTTTGAATGATAAAGCTTTATCAAACTGTGACTCCATTTTTAATAACATGCATGAGGGTTCCTTACTAGAAAAGTTTTCTGCCCCTACACATGAGTATCTTTGTGCCAAGTACTTTCACATGTTATCCAATAACACTATAGTTAAATCAGCTCTGCGAAGGAGATGATCTATCCGTATTTATTAGTGAAGAGATATTTACTTGCTCATGCATGATAAATGACCAGGTGGACTTGGGATTCAACCCCAAAGCCTTCAACATGCAGTTTTATTCTTTCAGGTACACTGGAGATGCCTGACATTCTCTCCATGAGAAAATATCTGAAACTCTCTATCCCATGTAGTCTCATCACATTATTTTAATCTTTTGAGAGGAAGACTCCCCTCCCTCCTTATAAACCTAGTTGGAGTTCCGGCTCTGCTGCTTTCTAATTGTTGAATGTTGGACAAGTTGCCTGACCAATTTGAGTCTCTGCTTTCTCTTTGTGAGGTAGAAATAGTGATCTTTATAGGCTTTTTGTGGAAATTACGTTAAGCTTTTAAAATGCTCCATATAGTAGGCCATGTTGGTGTGGCCACCACTTCACAATAACTCCCCTTTCTCTGGGAACTGTCCACGAAATACAAGTGTGTTTGCCCGCACACAACTAGTTAAACAATATTGTCCAGCCTCCCTGACCTTGACTGATCCACAAGTGAAGACCTGCCCTCAACTGGGCCTCCTGTGAAGAGTCGTCTGGTGAGATACTTAACTACTTTACCCTACGGAGACAGAGATGAGAACTTCTGAGGTTGGAAGTCCCCTGATCTCTGCCTTCCCTGAGTCCTGGATTCTATGAGATACCCAAATATTCCTTCAGTATGCCAACACCACTTACTTTTTTCCCCTAAGCTAGCCAGAGCCAGTTTCTATTCCGTGCAACCAAAAGAATATTAATCAAGGCAATCCAGCAGAGCCCAGCACATAATCCCAGGATACTCGGCACTTGTAAATTCTTCATTTCCTCCACCATAGTAATCCACATCCAAAATGGGAACACTCTTTGATTTATTTTAAGGAATGTTAAAAATATAACTGAACCAAAGCCCCTATTGTCTAACAAAGCCAAGTAAATCACAGATACCTACAACTATGAACAAACAGTGCCCTATTTAGAAGTTCTCTGTCACTCAGAATCTGGAGTAGAGGTTTAAACTCAGCTTTGCTAAATGCTGATTCATGTTCCAATTCAAAGGAGCCTTGCTCAGTGATTGCTCTGAAATCAAAACCAGAACAATGTCCCTATGATTGGTGTTATTCTGCACTGAGTCAAGCATCTTAAATAAAACTTTTTTTTTTTTATTATTCTGGCAGTTAAACCAAATGGAATCAGGAAACGCTATCTATACTTTAAAAAACAATAAAAGCTAAAGAATTATCTGTTCCCCTAATTTAAAAGATAGCCTTTGCATATTAAATCCTGAACGGGGCTGGGGGGAGAAGCCATATGTAAAAACCTGGAAAACATTAAAAAACCCCAAGAGAAAAAGGCAAGTTGGATCAAAGCATTTAGCTCCTAGTCTTCTGTTTACATACCAGCAAACAATTCTACTGTGTCTCCAAAGACTTTGCTAACAAGAAGCAGAAAGCCAACGTGTTCTGCGTCCACGGGCCACTTACTTGCAGCATCGCCACCAGCATCACATTAAGTGGCCAGAAACTGTAGGAGCACCCCCAGCTGGGACAGCCAGTATTGGTTTAAGCCCGGCACAGCCAAAACTGTTCCTTTAACCGAAAAATAAACACACTTTCAAACACCTAATCTGCCACAATGCAGGCGCTACTTGGGCATCAATCATTGCTCTATAAATAGAAGGAAAAGTGCTGGTAAAAGTTTCCTTGCTCTTCTCTAGTTTTCTCTTTTCCTCTCCTCAGAAGCATCCATTCTCAGCAAGTTGAGTCCCTTTATTTTTTTAATTTTTAATGTTTATTTATTTTTGAGAGATAAATAATAAATAAATAAATGTTTATTTATTAAATGTTTATTTATTTTTGAGAGAGTCAGACAGAGAATGACCAGGAGAAAGGCAAGAGAGAGAGACACAGAACCCAAAGCAGACCACAGGCTCTGAACTGCCAGCACAGAGCCCAACATGGGGCTTGAACTCACAAAATGCGGGATCGTGACCTGAGCTGAAGTTGGATGCTTAGCCCACAGAGGCACCCCAGCGCCCCAGGTTAATTCCTGTTAAATGATACCTCCCCCCGCCCCACAACCCTGCACATTACATACTGGACTTTCTGATGGAGTATTTATAGAAGTAAATATTTTGTGTTAATTGTAATTTTTAATTAATAATCTATGTTCTTATTGTTTTTTATATAATCTCTACTCCTGAAAGGAGAGCATACATCTGTTTTGTTTATTGTGTCTTGAAGCCATTTCATAGTGCCTAGACGATGGTGTGGACTTCGTATATAATTGTGAGTTTATAAATAATTGAATCAAGCAATAGATCATTGCACGTGTAATATAATAAATCAACTAATTCTTTTTTTATAAATCAACTAATTCTGAGCTAGTGGATTCTGACTACTAATTTAAAGGTTTAGCAATAATTACTATATTTCTATTTTTTAAATTTTTCATATGTTTTTATTCATATCTGAGAGAGAGCATGACCAGGGGAGGGACAGAGAGAGAGAGCAAGAGACACATACTCACACACACACGTGCACGCGCACGCACACACACACACACACACACACATACACAGAATCCAAAGCAGGCTCCAGTCTCTGAGCTGTCAGCACAGAGCCCGATGTGGGGCTCAAACCCACAAACCATAAGATCATGACCTGAGCCAAAGTCAGACATTCAACCAACTGAGCCACCCAGGCATTCCTAATTACTGTATTTCTAAATGAAGGCTTGTCCCCACAAGTGCCCTCCACTTGTGGGGATGAACACTGGGTGTTATATGGAAACCAACTTGACAATAAACTATAATAAATAAATAAAATGAATTAATGAATGAATGAAGGCTTGGTAGGAAAGTTACCTCTCATAAAACAGTAACCAACCTTCTATGAATCAACAAAACTTCTAAACACTCTAAAGTGGATTCTGCACTTCCAAATGCTACTGGAATGACTAAATCACTATATCATAGCTATTAGAATTCTATTCAATTAATAGAAACGTGGTACCCAAATTTAGAAGCTCTTCAGGGTCGGGGGAGGGAAGAACATCTGGAAAATGATGTGTGGAATAATTTCTTACGGTTCTGAGAAGTGCCTGACCCTAAGAGTAAGAAAAAGCCTTCCCTTGAGTGGGCTATAGGGTAATTAGACTCACTGGTCGTGGTCTATCAGGTTTCAGTACCAAATGAAAGGAGGAAGAAAGTCTGGAGAAGAGATTGTGCAGGTTCTGTGATCAAGAGTAAAAGATTCAGAAGGCCCATTGGAGTTGTGGTTGAGAGGAGAAGGAAGGTGTTTAAGAGTGAATTAGGTCAGGAAATGTCCAGAGCAATGTGGTATGAGAGTCCTTCTGATCACAGAAGCCAAAGAATACCTGATAGGCTTTTAAAATCCACCTCTGACTCCCATTGTGATATGAACTGGTCTTGTGTTTTTGAGAAATACACAGAAATCAAGAAACAAACGCGTTCGAAAGGTAGGAAAACTTGACTCAGTACTGGCAAACGTTCAGTTCTCAGAAGTCTGGGAGCTGACTTAAAAAGAAAAACCTGAAGCCACGGAATGTACAAATCTCTAACTTCAACACAGCTCAGATACTGAAACAGATTATAGAAAAGTTCTTGTGTCAAGATATATGAGTAATGAATTTTGAGTTTTTGCTCTATCGCATTGGTGCCGTTCCATAAAACGTTAGTAACTGCTGGACACCAGCGAAAACAGTACCTTGTAATGTAGTTTTATCTTTCTTTTTGCCTGCTTTCCATAACAACCCAAAATGTAAATATTTAATTTAAACTATAAAAAATGTAAACAATGATTCAGGTAGTTAAATTTTAGTTCTTGTCTTGGTGAGCTATTCTTTAAAATCCATTCTATGTTCTAAATTTTATAGGCAAACCAGTATGTTTTTAAGGAACACATGTTTCATTTCCCTTGCACTTTTCTTTTTGTCTTAGAAAGCAGGAAAAAGACTTTTGCACTTTGTATCAAATCAAAACTGTTTTTGGCGTGTTGATAGCTGTTACATAAAATGAAGTAAACTAGGTAGGTGGAAATATCAAATCAGACTTTTTTGAGAACTCTGGTCTGTTCAAGCAATCCAGATAAATAACCTGCTAGCTAAAGTTGGTGAAGATTAAGATTTGTTCACTTTTATATAAATGAAATTTTGTCAGTGTCACAGTAATCTACCTAATATAATCCTTTGTTATGCTGGTAGTTCCTCACATGAAGGATCTTGTGTTCAGAAAAGTGTTTTCTCCCTATTCTTTATAATTTGAGATGCGTACTCTCTATTACATATATTAAGTAGTCTAAAAATTCTGTATAACCCATAGTGCAGTGTTATATACACCTTCACCTTAAATGTAACAGGGCCGCTGCCCTCCTTGTTTTTTTCTATCTTTCTGTGTGATCCCAGCTGATTCCCTGGCTGTGTATAACGCCTACATGCTAAAGACCACCAGATTTGTGTCTCCAGCCCAATTCTCTGAAGTCCAGAGGCCTATCTTCAGCTTCCTACTTAATATTTCCACTTGATGTGGTACCAAAACCATGCTCTTCACCACCATCCCTCCTCTGCTACTTAGAGGCCTTTCCTCTGTCTTTTGTATTATTTCCCATCTCAGTGAGATTCAATGTCATCTCCCCCTTTCTCTCTTTATTCCCGCCTCGCTCCCTACCACAAAGTCAGCCCTGTCAACTTTCCTCGAAGGTTTCTCCTGAATCAACTTTCTTCCATTCATTTCACTACTACCTCCCTGACCAAAGCCTTCATCATCTCTTGCCTAGACTTTTAAAAGAGTCTCCTAAGTGAGTCCTTGCTTCCATCCTTGCTCCCAAAGAATCAGTTCTCCGCATTAGAGCTAATGATCTCCTAAGACCTCAATCGATTGAAACAACTAATGCGTCCATGGAAAAACACATTCATAACTTGACTTTGTATGCTAGGAATGTAAACAGTGTAGAAGGAATAGTTGTCGGTGATGGTTTCTGTCATTGGGGCCGGGATACTAACAGGATGAAGTGCAGATGGTAAAAGCACGACTGGGTTGAAGACAAGGAGAAAGTTGGTAAATGAATGGCCAAGACACCTGCGGATCTCCAGCTGGTCTCTATGGAACTGGGAGCCAGCTGGTTCCTGTTTCACCCGCTTTTCTTCTATATGGCTTCCAGTTTGACCTGCCTGCCTCTCTTTACTATTACTTACTGTGCAGAGCAGAGTGTCCTTCCTTGAAGCATTTACTGTGGAACAGAATTCAACAGTACACACATCCACAGCTCTTATATAATCCTTCCAAGGTTGGTCAGGAATTTTATGTGTGATGGTGGGAGAAGTGGAAGTAGAAATGGTACCCTTTTGTCCCCCTAGCCCTGGAGGTAATGATAAATCATCATAGAGAATTGTGTATAACGACACAAGAATATGTGGCTTTAAGCTATTCTGTGCATTTTCTGACTGAGTTAAGGTGTTGAGTAAACAGGATCTAGGTGCAGGGTAATGAAAGAATAGCATTCTTAGGGCACAAAAGACCAACATTTTCTCAGCCTTGATTAGCCTTCTAGGGAGGAGGGATGAGCTTCCAGTCCCTCATGAAAAGTTTATCTTCTCCTTTCTTTCCTTGCCATGTGGCACCACCAGTCTCGCCATTATAGTGAACATGCGCAAATAATGAGAAGGGAAGCATAAATAAGATGGGCTGGGTATCAGGAGGGAAAAGAAATGGCAAAATCCAAGAGATTCCAAACAGGAGCAGTAGGAAAGAAAAGAGCCATTTCATTGCTTACTGCTTGCCTTAGGTAACAGTGTCAGCCGTCCTTTTTTGAAGAGCTATTCTAATGAGTATATATTCAATTGACTAATAGAAATACTTGAGAGGTGGAATGTGTCAGGTAACCCTTGGGCAATCAAGTTTGCTTCAACAAGCAGAGATCGCTGTCAGGAGGCCATGCTTTACTCCTTTGTAAAACAGAGAACATGGAACCACAAGATTGGAGCGATTCCATTCCCATGAAGTCAGTCAAAACAAAGATGAGATCAGGCGCATTCAGGGTGGTATGTCTGTAGACGAAAGAGTGAGAGTAAAGGCACAAGATGGTATTCAGTCTTACATTTTGCGCTAGAAGTATTTTTACAGACTTCTTAAGGAGTAAGAGAAAATAAGAGGAAGACTGTATGTTAGTATGCTCAGTGAGAAAAAAAATTATAAGTGGATACCTTGACTGTCAATCATTTAGCAATGCTTCCTGGTAGAAATTATGGAGATGATGGAAATTATATTATATATGCATTTTGTAATGATGGTAGCCACTAGCTATATGTGACTCTTGAACACTTCAAATTTGGCTAGTGGGACTGAGAAAACTACACTATTTTATTTTATTTTAAGTAATTTATTTTTTTTTCTTGCTTTTGTCTGTGTAACTTTTTTTTTTTTGCAAATAGTTTATTGTCAAATTAGTTTCCACATAACACCCAGTGCTCATCCCCACAAGTGCCCTCCTCCATGCCCATCCCCCCCTCCCCCCCCACATCCATCAGTCCTCAGTTTTTGTCAGCATTCAAGAGTCTCTCATGGTTTGCCTCTCTCCCTTTCCTCCACCATTTCCCCCCTTCTTCTCCCCCTTGTTCCTCCATCAATTTCCTCCTAATCCTCCTATACGTGCAAACATATGATATTTGTCCTTCTCTGCCTGACTTATTTCGCTCAGCATAACACCCTCAAGGTCCATCCATGAAACCAAGAGTTGGTTTTTTGAAAAAGTGTATTTTAAGTAATTTAAATTTAAATTTATATTTATATAGCCAACTGTAGCTCATAGCCACCATATTGGAGGGAGTGAATCTAGAAGTTCCGTTGCCACAGGAGAAGGAGTGGCCAAGTTATTTTTTTCCCTTATCTTTAACAAATTTGTTTCCTTACATCCTTTTTAAGATTGACAGTAGGCATGTCACCAGTACAAAGGCATGTGAAACACTAAGGAAAGATATGTCACCAGCAGAAGGCTGGGAAGACTGTGCTATTGACATGTTATTTAATTTTATCATAAGTAAAGGGTAAAAGAGACTTTATTGAATAGTTCTTCTGACTAATGTAGGACTAAACTTTCTAGTTTAGTGCCTATAAGCAGAAGAGATTTCTCTGATCTTTGCCCAAAATTATCCTAAGAATCAGAAATTCATCTTGTAAATTTGAGGAACCACTATAAAATCAGTCTTGGTATGCTTTTACAAGCAATGAGGATCCATATGGCTTTAATTTTAAAAATCAAGCAGATTGAATATCCTCATTATTCAATTAATTTAGAATAACTCAAAGTATGCATTATCCAGAAATTAAATAATAAGGATTCAGACTTCCAAAATGAATTTTTGATTAATAAAAAATCATGTCTTAGTTATGAGTCTTCAAAAATATTTTATTCACACCCTTTTTCTCATAAGGAACTTGTTGAGAAGTAGCTTTTCACTTAAAAATAATTTATTGAGCTCCTGTTTTGTGTCATGCATTGTGCTAGACATATTAAAACCACTTAATGCTTTTTAAAGAGGAGGAGGAAACTAAGGCAGAGAGAGGTTCAGTAATTCACCAGTGATCACAGCTTGTCAAGTGTGAAGCTGGGTTCCAACCCGGGACTGCCTGAGGACAAAGCCATGCTTTTCAGAAGGGAAGATATTTTCTTTTGCCAGCTACATTCGCCTATTTCATTTAACCTAGCCACTCGATCTGTTTGGATTCACTTTTGTAATACATCCCCCTTTAAAGGATGCTGATGCTCTTTCTCAGTACAAGCACAGCCTCTTGGCAACCAGATTGTGCTGAGTGGTGCATCACCAAAGCCTCCACCAAAGCCTGTGGCTTCTTGGAGAGTCAGGGTTTATGCTGAGGGGGCAAAGTTGTGGGGAAATCATTTCCCTTCTAAGCCAAATTCCCTTTGATTGCTATTGTTTACCTGGTGGGAAAAGATTTATGTTCCACAGCTCAGGTAAATCAATACTACTTAATACTGGGATTTAACCTATAGTTTCATTAGCTAAATGACAAGAAAGCCTGGCTGGAATATAAAGAAATCAACAAGCTTCAAGATTAGCTAATATAAATGTAATGAATAAGGTTCTTCCAGAAAACTCATCTTCTCCCTAGTTCTAATCAATTCTCAAATCTCCATCCAAATCAATAACATTATAGCATGATGAGCATTCTAACCTTATGCTCATGAAATCTGTCATTTCAGCACAGAAAATAGCAATGGCTGAATCAACATAATCTAATTCTGTTCTAGGTCTTAGTCATAGAGCACAGCACAGAACCAAGAATTACTAGCTGCTTTCCTCAGATTTTACCTATCAATTGAAACTGATACAACCCACCACTGACTTTAACATCAGAAACTACATCACGTATTAAGAATTTAGAAATACTCGATATTGTCCCCGTTGCAAAACTTAACTCAGAGAAGATCTGTGTTCTTCCCTTTTATAATTTATCACAGTTTATACAGGATGGAGCCAGGCTGTCTGGGTTCAAGTTTCACATTCATCATATACCTGCTTAATATATAACCTTACCATGCCTCAGCTTTCTCAGTTCTAGAAAGACAATAGAACTCCCTAAGTTTGTTAGAAGGTTAATATGCGTAAAGCCATTAAAACAATATCTGAACCGTAATTAAGAGCTTGTTCTGTATTCATAAAGACACATACGTGCTATTTACATGATCTTTACTTTAAAATTTCTCATTACTTTTTGTTAATATTTTTCATATTGATGGAATGCCATTTTTTAACTTTTAGAAATACTTGTGTTATGTTGATTCATTTGTTCTGATTGATAGTTTTTCTCTTCTGTTAAACCATAGCTTAATTTATTGGAAAAGTATTTATGATCTGTCATCTTTCAGCCAGATGTCCTTTAGCTTCTAAGAAGCCTAGAATTCTGCAAAACATCTTCAGAGAGAGAGCATAATAACACTTTACTGAATGACTTTTTCTTCTGGTGGTAGCAAATATTTTGAGAATTCTAAAATGCTCTTCAACTGTTCTCTAAAATTAAACTGTGAACATCTGACTGCCATGCAGCCTCCATATGTCACTGCTGTGATTGTCTCAGGTGATCCCCTTGAACAGAGTCAGTCCCCTTAATCTCTTCATGTTCCTCCCCTCCTCCCCTCCTTCCTCCTCCTCCCCACCAGTCTCGCTGCATTCCTGTCTGCTGTGAAGAGTGGTGACAAATACTAATCTGAACTAGACCACAGCCATATGAAGTCAGATGGAGGACTTGGCCTTGTCTCAAACCTAAAGCAGAGGGTAAGGGTGGAAACTGCCGTCTTGTAAATAGCAAGCCACCCAGAGCGTAAGCCCTGAAAACATGTAAATAACACTAAGTCCCATATGCTTTATTTCTCAATTTTGTCATGCTACCTTTGCCAGCTAGTTTGACTGAGTGTGATTTGCAATGTTATTTTATTGAACATTTTTTGACAATTTGAGTACAGTTTTGAATGTAATATTAAATCCTCTTCTGGCTTGGCAGATTGCAAAATTGCACGCTCTGTCTACACATCAAATCCTAGGTCTGGAGGGGAATTCAGACTTGACCTAGTCCAGCACATATAGAAAGTACTGCATTTGAGCTCTCCCATAGCACATGGTATTTCAAACTATCCTAAGTGACATTCATACAAGAAGATTAATTATAATATTGAAGATGCTTTCACACAAAAGTTAAAATTAAGCTTGCCTCTCATTTCTCATACATTCATGCAATTTCTTCTTAATCAAGGATCTCTAGCCAACTCCAAGGGCTGGACCAGTAAGTTTAATCACACCTCTGTGACTGAGGAGGAAACTATCACAAGTTGTGTTAACAATTTAGTTCTAAATCATTTGTGGCAGCTTTACGTGTCAGGCTTAGGATCGGTCCCGTTTTTAATCCATGAGGGATCTGGTGTTGAAAAAGTCCCAGAGAAAAGCTATTCTAAAGAACTCTGAGAGAATCATCTCAATTCTGGCAACCATTTTATGGAAATTCTGTGATGACCAGAAACTATACTGGCACAATACTTCAGGCTTTGGCCTAGCATGAATTTAAATCATAATTACATTATGTTAGAACATTTTTCTAAGAATTCCTCAAGGAAAAAACATATATGATCAAAGGAAGGGAGAAGGGCTTTAATCAAAGTCCCAGTGATTGTAGACCATATATTTCATTCCAGAATGAAGACTCAGAAGAGAATTTAATCAGCTTACCACTGGGTCTCCTATCTTCCTGCTTCTATTATTATTTATATTTTTTATTTAGATATAAATTGACAAAAAAATTGCTTTAAAATATTAGGCACATGTTGTTTTAAAATTCACATTGACTTTAAAGTTAGCTTTAGTTAGATTAAAAATGTATTCAAACTGGAATTTTTCCTTCATAATCATCACCTAGGATCTGTTATTTTTTTTATGATTAAGTAGTTTCTTCATCTATTTATTTTTCTTTATATTTCTCCCCCTCTTAAAAGAAGCTTATTCCTTGTTATGTGTTTCCTTGGAAACCATTTAAACTGTATGATGGAGACTTCCAGTCTTATTCTATCCGGTTTTCCTCTGTTTCCGGGACACAGGGTGGACTATATGTTCCTAAACCGTTACAATGAAGTGGAAGAGCGCTGCTATACTAGGAGGCTCCGTCACTGGCTTCACAGAAGTGATGTGTGTCACAGCCATGNCTCCCGGGGGGGGGGGGGGGGGGGGCGGTCAGCGAGGCAGAGGCAGAGACCTCGAATTGAGATTGTGGATCTACATCATGGAGCTGATGCATGAAGGACAGTTGGCTTGGAGGGTCTCCTACATCCACAACTAATTTTAATGGAATAAGAATGAAACCGTTTTTTGTGTATAAGTCACTGAGATCTGGGAGTTTTCTATTATTGCAGGATAACCTGGTCTATCTTAATAGCTAGACGAGATAAAACAAACCTCAGAAGAAACTGGCCTGTTTACGTTAATACTTCTTGAGAATCTTACTAAGACCAACCTGGGTCTTGTTGCTCCAGAGAAGATCATGTCAGCTTGAATAATTAATACTTTCCAGTGTCTGATGTTTGTAGGCACTACACAAGACACCCAGAATACAAACATGATGAGGATATAGCCCTTTGCCTTCAGACTGCTATAAAAGTACATCCCAGGGTTATGTTTAACTGTTCAAAGTTGGGAAATCTTACTAAACACTTTTTCTCTTGCCAAAAAAATGTATTAATCTGATACACACACACACACACACACACACATACACACTGGGTATATGTCATACATTGTCATGCATTCAGTCTATATTAATGTTATAAATACGTGTGTGTATATATATTTGAAGGGGTAGGGGCAGAGGCAGAAAGATACAAACCACCACATTCTTCAGTTGATCTTTCACTAAATTCCAAAATCTAGAAAATAAATTTATAATCAGTGTAGTTGTGATCTACCTGACACTATCTTGCACAGAATAAAAAATGGCTCCCAGATAATGGGAAAATTGTATAATTCATTTCCAGCTAATCTATAACTGGTAATTTTCCTTTTCTTTCTGTTGAAGGATTGGGTGAACTTGTCTGAAATGAATTAGTGCAATAAGAAAAAATTTTGCCATTAAATTTTACGTATACATTGTATTACATTGTATTAGCAATTCTTTGTACTAAAGCACAGATTCTATTGAATTACTGTTAATGCCAGAAAACTGCTATTCAATCATATGGATGTTTCACGGTAGCACCTTAGCCTGTTTCCAGCCTTGGTTTGTTCCTAGGTGCTGACAAACAGCCTTCATACTTTATGTGGGTGAAAACATTAATTAATGGAAAACCTGGGTGTAGCTTTTTTTCATTTAGTTGAATAATCTAGCTCTTGAAATTGTCAATACTAAAGAGAATTATTAATTTTCTGTCATACTTTCATCACAAAGGTGTTTTTATTTTACATGCATTTTATCCCTGTGATGCCTGCTTGGAGTGGCTAATGGTGGTATTATGCTACATAGTAGGAAAGTGAAATTAATTACCTTTTTTAAGACACACAGGTATTAAGTGGACAAACTACCATCCAAACTCCAGCTTGTGCTCTGATGACATACGTCTTCACATTTTTTAATATAAAAAATCCTCTTGCAAATATTTTTCTGTATAAAATATTCTTTTTTAAGCCACAAGGATTCAAGACTCCAGATTACTCTTGGAATTGCCTACATGACCTCTAATAGCATTTCTGGAGGGATGGTCTAGGGATCACCCACATCAGAATCCCTGGGGACACCTGTTAAAATGCAGATTCCTGGTTTTCTACCTAAACATTCCAAATCAGAATCTTCTGAAGAAGGCTTTTGAAATTTTCATTTTTAATTTATATTTCAGATGATTCCAATACACATAAAGTTTGAGAACTTCTACTGAAACTTCTATTTAAATAATGAATTACAATCATTATTCCTGAGCACTGAGGGGACATCTTTAAACCATTACGGAGATGACTCTGGCCTTATCAAAGCAATTCCTCAATAAGCCCCTTTATGTTTGACCTCTTCACCTATAACAAGAACCTGAACAGCAAATTAATTTAGCTAATGGAAGGACCCCAGGAGCTGCAAATGGAAAATGAAAAGCAAAGGGATAATGAGAGGAATAATTTTTTTCTTAATTTGAAGTATAATTTGAAGAAGCACTGAACATAAATTTATTAATGGGTTAAGTTTTTAAAGTGACATTGAATGTTGGCTTTGCAAAATATTACAAAATTGTAAATTCAATGCTCATGCTACAGAAAAATTTTAATATACAAATAAAGATGAAGCAGGTGGCTGGTGGAGAAGTTAGACAGGAGGGTGTCTATCACTGCATGGAACGAAGAGAAACAGGGGCGTGGAGAGCAGCATTTGAAAACAGAAAATAACCTTTACACACATTCTTTAAACCCAGGGTTAAGTGGTAGTATCCTGTTTTGCAGTTTCAGTGTTTGAGTCACGGAGAAGTTCCATGAATTGCCAAAGGTCAGTCGGTTAGTCAATGGCAGAACCAACCATACTCCAGTGACTCCAAACCCACTGCTTTTTCCACCTAATTATATTACATTTTCTTTTGTTTTAAGCCTTCCAACTCATTTTCAGCCCATCTGAAGATATCATATCTAAGTCAGTTCAAATTAATGTGGCAGGCCTTGGGTAACCACATTAGTATTTCTGAGCCCTTCTTTCTATTTTTTCTATTCAGAATAATTACAAACTGCTGTATTTTAATTACAATGACTTTTAGGATCCGCTAGATTTCTTCCAAACAGTTGGTTTTTGTGTTTTCTCCCTCTACCTTTTCATCACAAAAATTCTAACTTCTTTTGCACCCCAGTGGACTTTCTCCTTAAGAAGAAACACTAACCGATATAGTCCATCTGAATGCCATGATGGAGGGGCACAGAAATAGTCTCTTGAATATGAGATGTAAATGCTCTCAGGTAGCTCTCCTTCTTTGAAAGCGGTATAAAGCAATATTCTTTTCAAAGCCAGTTAGAGGCAATTTCCAGGCAAAAAACAGCGTGGTCTGCGTGAAAACAATAATTTCGATCTCCATGTGTCATCTGCATGTTGCACAAGTCTGTAAATTATTCACAGAAACAGAACTTAGGAAAAGGCAGTAGTTCCACAATAGGCCATGACTAAAGAATCGCCGAGCATCCCTTACTTGGCTGGTGGTTAGTATCTATATTCGTTAATAAAGAAGTACAAGGTAGCTCTAATGGAATGGCTCCTATAACACAAAAAGAAAATAGATAATTGTATTATGAAAGCAGAAGTGCCTTTCTATTAGTGACCCGAGAAGCAGGTTTTTTTCTTTTAAGAGTCATCTCCCTATGACATGTTTAGTAAAGAAAAGGGACTATTTAGTTTCTATTTGTTTCTGAATCATCCGTGATTGCCGTCCGCCTGAGATGCTTAGTTTTCCTGTCTCCCCCTCAGGTGTCACATCCACATTGTCAAAATAGTATGATACTCTCATGATAGATAAATGTCATTATAACTTTGCCCAACCCATAGAATACAAAGAATGAACCCTAATGTAAATTGTGGTCTTTGGTTGATTGTAATATGACCATATGGGCTCATCAATTATAGCAAGTGTACCACCCTGGTGGGGGATGTTGGTAATCAGGGAGGCTGTGCATCTGTGGGGACAGGGGGTATATGGGAAATCTCTCTGTCTTCCTCTTAATTTTGCTGTGCAACTAAAACAGCTTTTAAAAAACTTAAGTCTTTTATATAAGGAAAGAAAAAAATGAAAAAAATATAAACTACAAACTTTGTAATGCTGCTTCCTCAGCCTCACAAATAACCTAGAGCTAACGTCACACTTGATGAGGAACCCAAATGTTTCTGACTAAGGTCAGGTACACGGCCAAGATGTCTTCTTTAAACCACTCCT
Source organism: Crocuta crocuta (assembly GCF_008692635.1). NCBI lineage: Eukaryota > Metazoa > Chordata > Mammalia > Carnivora > Hyaenidae > Crocuta > Crocuta crocuta. Next base: position 4,003,956 of record NW_027531905.1, on the reverse strand, counting down.
TTCAAAATTGTACTCGAAGTCCTTGCTGATGCAACAAGACAAGGAAGGGAAATAAAAGGCATACAGATTCGGAAGAAATATATAAAACTGTCTTGGTTCATAGATGACAAAATCATCTAGGTAAAAAATTTGAATCAACAAAAAAAACCTCCTAGAACTAATAAGCAGTTATAGCCAGGTCACAGGATACGATTTTAGTCTACAAAAGTAAATTGCTTTACTATATACCAGTAATGAACAAGTGGAACTTGAAATTAAAAGCACAACACCATTTACATTAGCATGCCCCCCCAACTTGAAATACTTAGGTTATAAATCTAACAAAGAGGTAAAAGACCTATATGAGAAAAACTCTAAAACTCTGATATACGAAATCAGAGAAGAACTAAATAAATATAGATATTTCAAGTCATGGAAAAGAAGACTCAATATTGTCAAAATGTCAGTTCATCTCAATTCGATCTATAGATTCAATGCAATCCTAATCAAAATCTCAGCAAGTTATTGTATAGATGTGGATAAATTAATTCTAAGGTTTACATGGAGAAGCAAAAGATCCAGAGTAGCCAACTCAGTATTGAAAGAGAAAAACAAAGATGCAGAATTGACACTACCAACTTCAAGACTCACTATAAAGCTACAGTAACAAGACAGTGTGGTGTTGGTAAAAGAGTAGACAAATAGAGGGGCGCCTGACTGGCTCGGTTGGAAGAGCATGCAAATCTTGATCTCGGGGTTGTGGGTTCATGCCCCATGTTGGGTGTAGAGATTACTTAAAAACAAAATTAAAAAAAAAAAAAAAAGAGAATGACAAATGCATCAATAGAACAGAAAAAAAGCCCCAGAATTAAACCCTTATAGATACAGTCAATTGATCCTTGACAAAGGAGCAAATGCAATAAAATTGAAAAAAGATAGTCTTTTCAACAAATCGCATGGACAGAACAGGACATCTACAGACAAAAAAATGAATCTAGACATAGATAATCCCCCTTTACAAAAATTAACTCAAAATGGATTACAGACCTAAATGTAAAAATGCAGAACTATAAAGCCCCTAGAAGATAGCATATGATAAAAACTAGGTAAACTTAGATTTGGTGATGGCTCATTATTTTATTTTATTTTTTTAACATTTATTTATTTTTGAGAGAGACAGACAAGAGCTGGAGAGGGTCAAAGAGCGAGAGGAAGACACAGAATCTGAAGCAGGCTCCAGGCTCTGAGCTGTCAGCACAGAGCCCGATGCAGGGCCCAAACTCCCAAACCGTGAGGTCATGACCTGAGCCACAAAGGCGCCCCTGGTAATGACTTTTTAGATATGACACCAAAGGCATGATCCATGAAAGAAATAGTTGGTAAGCTGGGATTCATAACAATGGAAACTTCTGCTCTTTGAAAGACGTTCAGAGAATGAGAAGACAAGTCACAGACTGGGAGAAAATATTTGCAAAGGATATGTTAGATAAAGGACCATTGTCCAAAACACAGAAAGAAAACTTAAAACTCAGTAATAAGAAAACAAACAACCCAATTAGAAAATGATCTAAAGGCCTTAACAGACACATCACCAAGGAAGATATACAGATGGGAAATAAGCAAATGAGAAGATGCTCTACCCTGTGTTATCAGAGGAATGCATGTTAAAACAATGACGAGATACCACTGCAGACCTATTAAAATAGCCAAAACTGGAACACTGAAAACATCACATGCTGACAGGGAGGGGAAGCAACATTCATTGCAGGTGGGAATGCAAAATGATGCAGACACTTCGGAAGACGAGTTAGTGGTTTTTTACAAAGCCAAGCCTAATACTCTTACCATACAGTCCAGCAATTGTGCTCCTTGGTATTTATCCAAATGAGTCAAAAACTCACGTCCACACAGAAACCTGCACATGGACATTTATAGCAACTTTATTCCTAATTGTCAAAACATGGAAGCACACAAGATGCCCTTTGGTAGGTGAATGGGTAAACTGTGGTACATCCAGACAATGGAATATTATTCATTGCTAAGAAAAAATGAGCTCTCAAATCATGAAAAGACATGGAGGAAATTTAAATGCACGTTAGTAAGTGAACAAAAATCTGAAAAGGCTACCTACTGTATGACAACAACTATAAGACATTCTGGAAACAGCAGAACTATGAAGACAGTGAAAACATCAGTGATGAGGCAGAGGGCAGGTGAAGGGGAAAGTAGTGAATAGCACAGAGGATCTTTAAGGCAGTGAAAATACTCAGTATGATACTCTCATGATAGACAAATGTCATTATAAGTTTGCCCAACCCATAGAATACAAAGAATGAACCCTAATGTAAATTGTGGTCTTTGGTTGATTGTAATATGACCATATGGGCTCATCAATTATAGCAAGTGTACCACCCTGGTGGGGGATGTTGGTAATCAGGGAGGCTGTGCATCTGTGGGGACAGGGGGTATATGGGAAATCTCTCTGTCTTCCTCTTAATTTTGCTGTGCAACTAAAACAGCTTTTAAAAAACTTAAGTCTTTTATATAAGGAAATAAAAAAATGAAAAAAATCTAAACTACAAACTTTGTAATGCTGCTTCCTCAGCCTCACAAATTCTAGTCACGGCCTTGAATCTATCCCCTGAATTGGCCTAATTAAGCTCTTCTATAGAAGTTGCCTTTCCCGCCAGTCTCCTCGGGCCGGACAGGCTTCAGTTCTGAGCCACACTCCCCTCATGCTCTACCCCCGTCTCTGAAAAGGCGGGTGAGGGTGACTTACAGATAGGCCATACTAATGCAGTCCCTGAAGAAATGAATTGGTTCAGTGAATAAATTAAGAAGTGTTCATGTATGATCACATAGGTCATAGTCTCAAGGTTGGTGAGTTCGACCCCCACGACAGCTCTACTCTCATCACAGAACCCGCTCAGATCCTCTGTCCCCCTCTCTCTCTGCTCCTCCTCCACTGGTGCTCTCCCTCTCTCTCTCAAAATTAAATAAACATTAAAAATAAATAAAAATAATTGTTAAGGGGGAACAAGCCTCCCCCACGTCTCACACAGCCTTCCATACAGAGGGAGCTTACAAGTGTAACTTCCATTTCTCTCTGCCCCTTTAGGGACTTGGCTTCAAGGCAGCTACACTGGATTTCAAATTGGTAAATTTGAGATAAATCTAGTGGTGACTAATAACCCTGTCCTGTTCCCTTTTGAGATGAGTGTCTGCCTGAGAATTTATCTCCACTCTTCCTGGAGACAGCTTCCTCCCCACCAGTGAGAGGCCTGCCCAGGCCGCCACCACCACCCACTCATTCAACACTGTCACATTCATCTGGCTCTCACCCTGAGCTGTGTCTTCCAACTTAATCTTAGTCACGGGCCTTTATCTCTGCTACTCCCATGTCTGGTTCTCCAAAATATCTCTCATTCTCACATGGAATCAAGATGCTATTTATTAGGTCCCTGGCCCTCAAAGTCTCTGTGGACTCTCAGTCTCCTTGGGAATCTAGTAAGGACAACACTAGCCTACATGATGGGGATAAAGAGGATCTAAGAAGCGTTGCTTGTTTTTCAAGGTTAAGACTTTCTCTTGGGTAGAACACACAGTAGGTGACTCTTCCTTCAATCCCACATAAAGGGATGAGAGAGAGAGTCTCCAGTCCCCACTCAGTGGCACAGACGTAAGAAAGACGTTGGCTGGAAGGCCCATTAGGCCTTAATCAGTTAAGGCTTTAGCTGAGCTTTAAGGAAAGGGTGGTACACGCCTTCCAAAAAGTGCAGTGTGCTATTAATGGAAAAATAAGCACATCGAGCTGGTTCCATCGCAAATATGTATTTATAATTACATCCTGTAAGTAACTGAAAACTATCATTACACTAAAAAATGTGAAACCTGGTGGAGCAGCCGAGCGCCCGGCAGCGGCTGCAGTATCAGCAGGTTCTGTCTAACCCTCTCTACGGACAGCACAGCCCGTGCCGAGATTCACCATGGGCTTGGAAGACATGCTAGCACTGAAGAAAAAAGAAAAAGAAAAAAAGAATAAAAAGCACTGAACGTTGATGCCCACACTGGGGCCTTTCCGTGTAACCGCAGTGAGCGTGCTGAGCGAAGATGGAAGCAACTCTGAGAACTGAGAGAGCAGTTGGCTGGCCCGCGCCAGGGCAGCGGGGGTGGGAGCTCAGATCCCGGCCCCCCTTGGGGAGGGGGCACCCCACCACCACCACCGGAAAGCCGCCGCCCGCAGAACAGACGTGAGGGCACTGCACTAAGGCAAAGCCTCAGAGGCAGCCCTGGGCCCTGTTGTGCGCCGCAGACCCAGGCCCTTGGGCGAGCTCAGGGATGGTGCTCATGCCCGACAGGAGGCAGTCATGGAACAAAGTCTCTGGCATACGAGGTGCCCAGAGCAGGCAGGTGGGGGAAGCCGTGGTTAACCTTGGAGAGTCACCTCCTAAGGCCCTAGCTCCCATTAATACCGCCGGTCCCTCTGGCACCGTCACAACACTGGTCCCTCGGAGGCTCTTGCATAGGTTTTCTCAGCGGGGTAAAGTGCCCGCGCTGAGCAGCCGGTCATACGGTCTGGCTCAGGCCACCTTGTACCAGTACCAGGCGCTGGCACTGCTGCTGGCCAGAGAGCTGCCTGCGGCTATCCATGGGAGACAGAGACACGCTGATGCCAACCTCCCATCTGGGAGACCGGGGAGCCGGGTACAGGCTCCAGAGCGCTGGGCCGTTGCTCTCATTTCGTCCTCGGGGCCCATCTGGTGCTGCTCAGGCACAGCTGGAAGATCAAGTGCTGGCGGACCACATCTGGAAGACAGTGCATCTGGCGCTCTCACCCACACAGAACTCACCACTTCCTCTCACCCTCACAGAACTCAAGACAGGGAGTCAAGACACCCGGCTTCTAATCCCCCGGCCTGCCATTGACTGACTGAATTCAAGGGCAGCCTCTGTCCCTCTCTGGGTATAATTGTATAGGAGGTGATTTCTGAAGTACCTTCCAGCTCCAAGATATGTATTCTTTGATTTTCTTATTTTAAATGTTTATTTATTTTTGTGAGGTGGGGGCAGAGAGAGGGAAAGAAGGAATCCCAAGCAGACTCCGTGCTGTCAGCCGGGAACCCTACGTGGGGCTCCATCTCTCCAAACCATGAGATCATGACCTGAGCTGAAATCAAGAGCCTGAGGCTTAGCTGACTGCACCACCCAGGCGCCCCTCAGCTCCAAGATACTATTCTCCTGTGACAACCTGGAGAAGTGGACAGAAAGAATATTGATACCCTCCCCAAAAGTGGAGACTCTGTTGTTCAGAGATTCTGACCCCAGAGTTACCCACATGGTAAGTGGGAATGTCTCTGACCACTTCATGTCGTGTTTTTCCCCTATATCACACAGACGTGTGTATGAGCACACGCGTGGATTAACGTGACCTGCTTAGCTCTAGCTCAGATGACTGAACACATATGAAAAAAAATCCACGCTTTCAGTTAAACGACACTAATTACTCAGACAGTATGTGGCTAAATACGATTTCAGAAATTGACAGCTTGCGGACAGAATTTGTCCTAACACCCCGTTTTATTTGGCTCCAAGAATGTTTTATATATATTTAAAAAACTGTGTTGCTCCATCTCCAACTGGGGATATTTTACATAAAAATCCATATTTTCAAATTCTCTTAAACAGATCTGGCAACATGACAATAACTGGCTGAAATGGGTTTGTCATATTGTCCTTTCAGTTAGTGTTTTCCTACCTTGGCACATTGACATTTTAGGCCGTGTGATTCTTTGTCAGGGGGAGCTGTCCTTGTATTTGGGGTGTTGAGTAGCATCCCTGTCCCGCACCCACCCGATGCCAACAGCAGTAGCCCCTTCCCACTGCGTGACAACCAGTTGCGACACTGCCAGATGTCCCCTGAGGGACCAGATTGCCTCAGATTAGGGGGTTGGGAAACATTGCTGTAGACATTTGACTAGTAAGCCCTGGAGAGCAGAATTTTGGAGCCGGCAAAGATGGAGTGAAGTCTCCTTTTATGGAGTAGGAAACTGAAGCCCATCCAGAGAGGTTAAGGTAATCTGTCCAAGGTGGCACAACTAGGACAGCTAGTGACAGCCCCAGGACTGGGACCCAAGTCCTCTGAATCCTTGTGCAGTGCACTTTCCCCTCAACCTGCTGCCTCCCACTACCCACTGCCTGCCAGCTCCTACCTGCTTTCCTTGCCGGCGGGACGGTGGCTCGTTGCTCTCCCACACATGCACTCTGATCTCTGCCATTGGGTTTGGGTCGCATGGAGCAGCTCTTCACTCACACGGAGTATCTCCTGGGTTTAGGTGGTCCCTATTGTCTCACTCGGATAGGAAAGGGGTTTCATAAACATTACCTTATTCTCTATTCCAGTAACTTGACATAGGATTTTCCTCATTCCCAGTCTAGTTAGATCACCACTGTCTTGTACATTCTTTTGCATTCCACAGTTCCTCTAAAGCCACTTACGAAAGGTGCCTCCAGAACCAAATGTTTGTTTGAAGTCATTTGTCATTGTGAAAAACCCCTCTGGAATGTGGGCATCGTACAACAGTTGGATGACATTGTTTATACACTTAGGATTTGTTTCGCCATCGCTAGTCTCATCCTTTTTTGATAAAATCAGTTTAAGAACATAGTACTGATTTCCCACAAGAGACATTTTCTTTTTAGAGTAAGAGAGTCCTCTGATGTCAGAAAGTCCCTGCCAAGGCTCACTGGACCAGCAGCTTCCTGTACTCAGGCTTTGCCACTGAGCATATGGGCTAAGCAAATCTGTAACTCTGAACTATAAAATACTGAGTTTGGATGGCCTCTTAGAGCCCTTAAAGCTCTTACATTGTGCTCTGTTCTTATTTTATCGTTAGTCGAAGAGTCCATGTGAAATTTCTCCCTTCATGGAGTCCTGTTCCAATCGGTCAGACTATTACATTTTTGATAGAGAAACTCCCAAATACACCTATCGTAAAATATTATTCCTTTCCACACCCACAGGGTGACTTTTCCATGGTTTAATCTGAAAGTTTTCTAGTTGTCGGTGAACTACTACCTTAGTACTCAGTACTTTGCCAAATGGTCAAGTAATTTTTCACTCAGGGTATGTCCTTCTTGGATGTCCTGCTGAACGTAAGGATCGTTTGAGTGAGCAATGATGCATGAGTCACCCTCCCGCCCCCCACTGCTGTCAATTCTCCCTCCCAGTATGGTAGCACATGTCTTCTGTCATCCTGTACTGTGATCGGGAGTTTAGGGAACATTGCCACGTGACCTCTCACTACTGCAGAGTTCCACTCTCGAGTTTGTGCTTACTGCCATGGTTTCTATTCTGGGTATATTGCTCTTAGGTATGGTTACTGTCTTGGCTTCTGATTGTACTTTCCCTCTCCTTCTCTCCTGTCCCCTCCCCTCCTGTCCCCTCTCCTCTTTTCTTCTTTCTTGGACTTGAGGAAAAAAGACTCCTTGCATGAAAGGTAATGGCAGCAGCATGGCAATATATACAAAGAATGTGAGTAACGTTCCCTTGTATAATGTTTTGGGTAGGCTCATGAGGTATGTTTGCACCAGTGGAGAAGGAGTAAGAATTCACTTGAAGTCCAGATTCATGAATTGAAGAAATGAATTGGGCATTAAGGGAAGACTACAATTTGGACTCCCCCGACACACACCAAATGGTGCATGCAGAACTGACAGACTGCCCACCAGTGATCACCTGATCAGGATCGGTTGAGGGACTGGGCAAGGCTGGGCCCACAGATGAAGCCTTCACTGCCTAAAGCCCAGCGGGGCCAGAAGGCCAGTGCAGTGCCCGTCACTCTATCTCCAAACCTCAGTCACTCTTAATCAGACCCACATTGTGAGTTTCTGTGTGAAGATACACACACCTTTTTCTTTGGTCTCTATATCAAGAATGAAATAAAATGGACTAATTTAAATTTTTGCCTATTATTTTAAAAAACCACATTAACTACTACCAATTGAACAGTGACTTTGTGTCAAACAATCTACCTATATTGTTTTAAGGAGAGTTGCTAGCTGTCCTGGGGTATGTATCCTCTTTTTCTTTTTGTCTTCAAGACAAATCCTGAATTTTTTAAAATTTAATTTCTAGTTAGTTAACATACAGTGCATTATTAGTTTCAAGAGTAGAATTCGGTGATTCATCGCTTACATGCAACACCTGGTGCTCATCATGACAAGTGCCATCACTTCTCTAGCCCATCCCCCGCTTCCCTCCATCAACCCACAGTTTGTTCTCAATCATTTAGAGTCTCTTCTGGTTTGTTTCCCTCTCTTCCTGACACCCCACACGCACACCCACATGGTCATCTGTTTTATTTTTTAAGTTCCACATATGAGCAGAATCATATGGTATCTGTCTTTCTCTGATGGACTTATTTCACTCAGCATAATACATTCCAGTTCTATCCATGTTGTTGCAAATGGCAAGATTTCATTCTGTTTACTGGCTGAGTAATATTCCATTATATACATATACCACATCTTCTTTATCTATTCATCAGTCGATGAATTTGGACTCTCTCCATAGTTTGGCTATTGTTGATAATGCTGCTATAAACATTGGGGTGCACATGACCCCTTCAAATCTGTATTTTTGTATCGTTTGTGTGAATATCTAATAGTGCAATCGCTGGATCATAGGGTAGTTCTGTTTTTAGTTTTTTGAGGAACCTCCATGCTGTTCTCCAGAGTGGCTGTACCAATTTGCATTTCCACCAGCAGTGCAAGAGGGATCCCCTTTTTCCACACCCTCATCAACATCTATTTTTTCTTGTTAATTTTAGCCATCTGACAGGTGTGATGTGTTATCTCATGGCGGTTTTGATTTGTATTTCCCTGATGATGAATGGTGCTGAACTTTAGCTGAGCACGGGGCATCCCAGTGGAAGACTCTGGCTTATAGTTTGTGGTACAGATTGTTGTAACCACACGGCTGAGTGCTAGCCAGTGGGATGTGAGCAGAAAGATATAAACAACTCTCAGTTCATACCCTTAAATTTAGGGAAAGATGGTGCCCTTCCCTTCCCCTTCTTTTTCACTGGCTGGAAGGTAGATATGGAGGCAAGAGTTGGGAACAGACAGTTTATCCCTGAGGTGAAAGCTACATGTTGAAGATGCAAAACAGGATCCGAGGAGCCCGGCCCCAAACTGAGGAGCTGCCCTGATAGCTCTGGACCTATTGTGTTCCACTGTATCATAAGAGAGGAAACATCCCGCCTCTTGTAAGCCACAATTATTTTGACTTTTGTTACTATAGCATGTAACAATGTTTTCAAACCAATACTGGCATTCATTTTTATACTCTTTGTGCAGATGAGTACGCGCACCTCAGAGAAATAATTTGCCTGAAATCGCTTATGGCACAGTCCCCTCAAGGAGTTCAGATATGGTATTTTCTCTTAGAATTCCTCTCTGAAATGGAAATGCTCTGAAATTATGCAGCTCTTTCCCCACACCAAAGGAACAGCCAAATCTGAATGAAATGTGCATTCTGGAGCACCTGTCTGGCTGAGGGGGTGAGGGCACATCCTCTGTTAACCTACATCCTCAAGTCCCATCACGTCAGAGGCTGAGTTAGTTTTGAGGTTCAGATAACTTAAATGGTAGGTCAATAAGTATTTCATAGTATTTCATAAAAAATGGTCATCTTCACCTAGTATCACTTTCATTACTAGCATTTTACCCGTAAGGGCTTATGTTTAGAGTTTTATATATTGAAAACAAAGTTTTTTGGCACCAGAACAGAGATTATGTTGCAAGATATTTTATGTGCTTATTTAACATTTTTAAATATTGTGTGTTAGTGAGGTTTGGGTTGTGAGAGCTATCATGGCATCTCTCTCTCTCTCTTTTTTTTTTTTTTTTACTCCCAAGGCTATGGAGGTCCTGACTTAGGAGATCCCAAAAAGGAAATATGATCATCAGCGTTTCTTGAGTCCTCTCTGACAAGGAGATGATGCATATTCATGGTGATCTCAGTGCTTCTGATGCCATTTGGAAATTTGGAAACAGCTCAGTTATATCTGTGAGCCATAACTTAATCATCTCTGAAGCTGTTTCCAGGTAAGTCAGAATCATGATGGCAGACAAAGGGAGCAACAGAAGGAGACATTTCTTCCCCTTCCGCATACGAGGGGGAGTGACTGAGTCATGAAAGTCGAAGCTGGGGATGAAAGCAGGGACCAGATGAAATGCCAGGAAAGCCAAGAGAGCAAGGAGGGACTGGTCAGAGCTCAAAACAAGCGGGAATCCAACCAGGCTGGGGAGGGTTCATCCGCACCAGCTTTGAGGCTGGGGGAGAAGGAAAGGGTTAAAAGAAAATTTGGAGAGCTTTCCTTGATATGAATATTTTACTGAATGAGAAAAAAAAGTCACTGTCAGTGGCACCTGAGACCCAAAACTGGTGTGAAGCTCAGAGGCGTGATGTCATGGGATGACTTATGAGGTGACAACGAGGAAGTTGCCTAACCTGTATACTGATGGTTATTATGGGGGGGAGTGGGAGCGTTTCACTGATTAGTTATTACAGTGGGGGTTTCCAGATGGCTGGCAGACGATTGGATAAAAGTGCTTTTCTTATACCATTTTAGGAGAATGCTTTAAATTTGTTTTATGATTATCAGTGGCATTTACAAGAAATAACCTAAGGTAAGTTTCATGTATGCTTATAAAATAGACTACATTTAGTTTTGCTTACTCGGCATAAATGGTTCTGTCTGCTCGGGAGATAGATGTTTAAGGCAGGTCTCCATCTTATTTTATTTTAATTAAAATACATAAAAATTGTTGAGTGTCTACTGTGCCAGATGCTGTGTAGTATCTAAGCAAATTTTCACACAAATCCTTTAGATGGTATAATCACCATTTCTTAGCTGAGAAAGATGGTCTCAAGAAGTTAGCCCTATGAAGTCACACGACTGATGGATAGTAGATCTGGGATTCGGACTCTGGCCGAATTCCAAAGCCTGTGTTCTTTCTGTCCACAGCAATGACTCCAGAGTCAGAAGCCAGCCAAGAGACGGCAGGTTGGAACTGGGTAGAACCGACAGGGAGTCAGACCTGGACTTTGTGTAACCACATGGGGACAGGGTAACCTCTGGCACAAGGCTTTTAGGGAGTGGACTGTCTTTGGGGAAACACACTGGTAAACTGCCCTGGATGTGGGCCATGAGATCCCAAGGTCAAGGTCTACAAGATAAAGGCAAAACCAAATTTCTCTATAGAGGAAGTCAACTAGAATTTGGGACGCAAGCCAGGAATTTGACAGAAGAGGGGAGGAGTTAAAAGAAAACGGAGCCAAGCACAAGGTGGGAGGGGGAAGCTACAGGGAAATGTGGCCAGGGAGTGAGGCCTTGAGAGGCTTTGAGGACTCGAAGTGTGCACGACTTAGTCACAAGCTGATTGGTCGCTGCACCCATTAACTCCACCATTTGCCTGGATTGTCCTGTAAAAGTATGTCACACGCACTTGCACAGCCTTGTATTTGAGACAGGCTCACGTGGAAGGAAACAGAGCACTGCTTTGTGTGGAGGAAGAGGCGGCCGTGGGACAGAGAATGGGCATCGCAAAGAGAGAACTCCATACATGGAGTGATGAGGCCTCAGCCGGAGGTGGCCAGGACAGTTATAAACAACGTCCTGCCCACATGTCAAAGATTAACGAAGAGTTTGAAAGAGATGCTGAATGGCTTACCTCATAAGGCATGAGAATTCAAAAACAATTTTATTTAAATCTGAAAGAGCTACTCAGGGATAAAATGGGTGACCTTGGGCAAGCAGTAAATTCCCCTTCCTTGGTGGCGTTTAAGCATAGATAATAACAAACCCTGGGCATGGCAGTGGCAGAGAGGGACTCAGGTGTTGGAAGGGACAAGCTATACAACCTGTTGAATTCCCTCCCAACCCTGAGAGTCCAGATTCTAACTCTATAAAAGCAACTTGTAAGGCTCCTAAATGAATTAAGTATCCAAGCAAACAGAACCATTAACATCAGAGAGATAAAGTTGCTTTACTATTTAGACACTCTTCTGGGCCAGTCAGGACTTTCTCCTGTGCTCCCTGACACGCCATTAGGAGTGGTGTGGTTTAGGCAGCCCAGGATTTGCTTTGGGAACAGCTGGGCTACTGTGTCTGTCAGCACAAGGATTCAGGCTTCAGTGTCTGCTGAAGAGGAATCTAACCTTGTCTGAACCTGGCCACCCTTTGTCCCAGCCCATTAGTGATGTCCAAGGCCTGGAGACACCTCGAGGGAGTAAAAGCCTACCAGCATCACAAGAGATGGAAGGGAAAGCGAGAAAGCAGCAGAAGTCTACAGAGAAAGTCAGGAACAACTAGCTCTCTTTTCTCCCTGGCCTAGCCGGAAGAAAAACAAACCAGATGCCGCTTCAATCCCAGACTGTCTGCAAGGACAAAGTATATACCAATGGCTAAAAAACAACTAAAACGATTATATTAAAAAAAAAAAAAGTTTCCTGGATTGTCTCTCAAAATGTGCCCAGAAGCCCAGAATAGTATATTCCCACAAGGTGGAGAAAAATACCTAAGTAAATATGATATCCTGCCAATGCTCAAATTTTGAATCAACCAGGGATGAAGATAGCTTGGGTACATGAAATTCATAGATAAACCATAAATTTACAAAAAGCAGACTTTATTGGTTTGAATTTCAGCTCGTAAGGTATTTAGCCACCCACTCGGGATAGAACGACAGTGAGTAGTCAGAAGTCACGAAGAAGGAGGAGACACAAATAACTTACATCAACCACAAACTAGATCATCAGCCCCGGAAAGCTGACTGTAGACCTCAAACAGTCTCTGATATTTGAATTAAGATTAAAAGTTCCCATATGAAGCCGGTCCAGGAAAGGCATTCTTGATGACTCTCTCAGACCCTCTCCTGTGTTAGATGCCTCCACTGAGTGGCACTGAACACGTCCTTGGGGAGGGTCACATCCACTCAGATTTCGGTTCCAAAGACTGAGGAGTTCAGTTCTTGCCGCCGAGCCTCCTCCTTTGGCGGTAACTAGAAGACAATTGACAACCTCACCGAAGAGTTCTGGAAGAATTCTGAGTGTCANCCAGGCTCTGAGATAGCTGTCAGCAGAGAGCTGGTTTGAACCCACGAACCGTGAGATCATGACCTGAGCTGAAGTCGGAGGCTTAACCGACTGAGCCACCCAGGTGCCCCGAAGCTGTTTTTGAATTAGTGAAAAACGTTAGTGTGCATGTTAAAACCTCCTGTTCTTTCATGTTATGAGCATTTTGAAGCCCTTTCTCCAATCCGATGTCATGCTAGATTCTGCAGACACAAAGATGAAGACACCGTCGATGCTTTGAAATAGCTTGGGGATTAGCAAATACGATGTTCATGCGAACAAGATGAAAATCCAGCAAGCTAACCGCTAAAGGGCAGAGTGTACTGTGCACCCAGGTGCTCTGGAGTTTGGGAAAGGCCTTCCAACAGAAGAGGAACCTCAGCTGAGCCCCTGAGGATGCTTGATAGCGAGTTAATCAGGCAAGAAACAGGGAATGGCATTTCAGGAGACAGGAATAGTACCTTGCAAAGATGCAAAAGAGGGAGAGGCTATGACAGTGCTGTGAGGAGGGCAAGTGGTGCCAGGGTCAAAGTAGTACCTCATACCCTCTGCCTCCTAAGAATTTTCCTAGAAAATGAACAAAGGCATGGTTCATTTGTTCATTTGAACAAAGCTCAAGTGCTTGCCTGCCTTTGAAGTTCAACAAATCTAAAGATACCAACTCAGAGCAAAAGGAAATGACACACCCTGACTGGTTTCTTGGTAATACCCCAAGCGCCAAGGGACTTAGAGATTATTTTCTCCGGAATAGTCAGGGCTATACATTCTCATGGGTGTGGGACCTGCAACCACACAGGGCTCCATGCTCAGAAGCCTTTGGTCTTGGGCGAGCGCTCTGTGGGTGCTGTCTTGAAATTCTTTAATACATCTTGATCACAAGGCCCTGCATCTTCTTCTTTCACTGGGCCCCCCAAATAATGTAGCTGATCCTGAGAACAGAGAATGTGAAATAGTTCAGTACTGTTGAATACCAGCTGGAAGGAGGGAAACGTGGCTGAGGAGATGGAGGAGGTAGGCAGTGGCGTATATCGAAAAGCCTGGAAGGCTTGCTAAGTCTTTAAAAGTTGCCTGTGGGAGAAGGATAGTCACTGAAGACTTTGAACATGAAAGTAACACAAAGAGATTTGACTTTTAGATCCCTGTAGTATAATGTAGGTGAGGGAGTGGAAATGTTTTTCCCATTTAAAATGAACGCCTTTTGTTGTTCAGATTTCATTCATCAGGTCTGAATTTTTGGTCCATGTCAAAATGCAAAGGTCCCTGAGAGGAATAACTGCTTTGGTTAATGAACATTTTAGGGTCAATTAAGATAGCAAGATCTGTGAGTAGTTTTGAGAACTGGAAGTCGGAAAGAGAGAGTGGAAACCAGGAGGCAGAGGGCTCTGTTTGGAGGAAGGGGCCATAAAGAGCTGAGCCTTTAGAGGGAAGCTTAGGCTTTTTCCTTTTTTCATTTTGCACAAGACCAGCCTGACCCACACATAAGTTTTTTAACCTAAACTTGCTTTTAGCACTCCCTACCTAGAGTCATTTAATGCAGCGGTTCTCAAAGTGCAGTTCCCAGGAAAGCAGCATCAACATCATGTGTTAGAAATGCATTCTCTGCCCCATTTCAGGTACACTGTCTCAGAAACTCTGGGGGTGGGGACCCCGCAATCTGCTTCTACCAGCCCTTCAGGTGATCTTCATGCAGCTAAGACCTGCTGCATCATCATAAGTTATCTATGTCCCTGGAACTCAGACATTACAGGAAAAAAAAATGGAAGGACCTATCTAGTATGAGAATGGAGAACCCAAAGTGATTTTAATACCAAGAAAAAGTTCAGCTTTGTTCTAAACATGTTTTTCACGGAAGTATATTCAGTGAGTGATCTCAGGTGCGTACGATTACAGTGTCTTCATAGATGATAATTCCATAGCTCCAGAATGACTATAAAAGGTCATGTATTATTGCACAGACTCGGAATCATAGCTGCTGGAGCTAACAATGGTATTTAGCAAAGCAAGATAAAGATGATTCCTTTTTTTCGTATGCAAGCACGGTCGTTACATGGGAAGCATGTTTCACTTGTACTGTCATCTTCCAAAGGATAATCTCTGCTCATAGTGCTGGAATTTTTCATTTCTCTGTGCCCCACATCACACCAATAGTGTCACGGCTATACTAATACATACCCCAAAGTTGCTTTCGTTTACATAGTCTACAATATTTCTGAAATGCAGTGTAAGTTGCTGTTAAAACCAGCATTTCTCAGATTCTTTCCATTGTCTTCCATGAGTAATCCAATATAGACGTTAGGATAAAAGAGTAAACACTTTTGTGATAGTCCAAATTTTTCCAATGGAATTTTAAACAATTTGACAGTTGAGTCTTGTTAAAAAGTGATATAAAATAAATGCTTCTTAGCAAACAACTGTCCAGTAAATATTATAATTCTGTCTCATATTCTCACAGTGGACTGCTTTCTGAGTCTGTCAGTGGAATTCTTTCAAATTAGAGCTCAATGATCTTCTTTATATTTTATCCAAGATTTGAAATACATGAACCTGTCTCTACTTACTTGAACAATGGCCTCTATTATGGTGTCTTTTTCTTTAAATCCAAATATTATACTCAGCATTTTAGGAATTCCCTATTCCAAATACAGGCAATTAAATTGTCTATAAGTTATTCAGAGCCTTAGAAAACGAAATGAAATAAGAGTTTGTACTTTGAAATGAGTTCAAAAATGTGTACCATTTGTCAATGCTAGTCTCTGTCAAATAGTCCTCATTATCTTCTGGTTCTGCTGTTAACAGACGAAATAATCTGACACAGACTTCTCTAACAAAAATATTTCCTTCTAGGAGAAGTCTGGCCTTTCTCAGCAACCAGGAATCAAATTCTTGACCTTGAAGACGAGAGAGAGAACAGAATGCTTCTTGGTGCCACTCTAAGCTGGATGAAATTTGAAAACATCCCACAGGATAAATAGGAGGACATACATGGACATTTGCATTGCTTTCACCAAAATCTAGGACTAATTTGGAGCTGGTAGCCTGGTACTCCACAGTAAGAGAAAACCAAGTCTGGAACATCCCCCATGGAGATGCCGCCTGAGGATGTTGTGGAAATCTGGTCTGGATCACTGGCAGAAGAACCAAGCGGCACTCGGAGATCTTGGAAGGGAGGAGGTTTATTTTACGCCCGTGGGCTCAGAGGAGATCATTCTCCAGAGGTCTGAGCCCCGAACAAAGGTGGTCATTTGCTTATAAAGTTAAAAGAAGCCCACCCATACCGGCAGAGGTGTTTAAAGCTGATTGGATAGGGGTAGAGTGACTTGGGGTCATCGCTACCCGGAGATAGGGAAAGGAAGTGGGTATGGGGTACACCTGGCCTGGGCAGTTTGGGCAGTTCGCCCTTATGACCTATATGACCTCAAGGAGTTTTCTTTTATTTTCTCCATTAAGGACAGGACTCACATCACTGGCCTGGACTTCCCTAACATCATGACTCTCAGTTGAGACCAGAACAAAGTGGTCATTATCCTTTCCTATTCAATGACTGTTTACCCCATCCACCTTTGCATTTGCCCTTTTAATTTAGGACTCTGAAAGTGTGATTCTGTTCCCACCCTCTCATAAACTTCAGTAAAACAGGGAAGTAAACAAGTGTCTACTGAACCAACTTAAAGGAAGGAATGAAGGAATGGTGGTCTCCTTAATCATTTCGGGATATTTGAATATTAACCCAGATGA
This sequence comes from Crocuta crocuta, assembly GCF_008692635.1. Taxonomy (NCBI): domain Eukaryota; kingdom Metazoa; phylum Chordata; class Mammalia; order Carnivora; family Hyaenidae; genus Crocuta; species Crocuta crocuta. The sequence continues at coordinate 3,987,104 of NW_027531905.1, read as the reverse complement.
ATCTAATTAGTAGACTTTGAGGCAATGTGAAGAAAGTGTCTGGGAGCAAAAGCCTCTTTCTAAAAGCAGAGGGGCTGGGGTTACAAACTCATTTCTTTTCTCCCCAACTGCCTCATCCACCTCTTTCCACATATTATCCTTCTTGGTGGTGGGGGGAGGGCAGGGGGTACAGGCTATCCATCAATGCCACCATTTTCCTCTTCCATCAGATTCCTGTCTGGTACCTGAAACCCTCACTGTCTGTCTGCATCGGTCAGTGAAAGAGTGGGATGGGAGAAAGTGAAAATTCTCTACTGAACACTTCTCTTTGGATATCCCAGAGAGACTATAAATATCATCCAAAAAATTCACCCCCTACATCCATACCTCTCCTTATGCTGAAGGGCCTCTGTTATTATGGTATCATTGCACAGTTGACCAAGTGAAGAGTTTGGAGACACTGGGTTCCTTGGGTGGAAGTTAAGCTACCATGAGGACATGCATGCGGGTTTGTATGGAGCGTGACGAGTGGGAAAAAGGGGTATTTTGGAAAACAGAGATTAAGTTTCAGCCTGCAGCATGTGGAGAAAGGCAGGAGATAGGGGCAGAAGGGCAAGTACGGGGGCGGGGGGGCAGAGCCCACAGTAAGTCTCGGAAAACCTCAGCTAGGGAGGTGGCTAAAGGGTGGGAGCAGTGAAGGGAAGGGTGGATAACGTACAGGAAGAGGGGCAACTACAAGCATCTTTCCTGGAGGGGGTGCACTTCTCTAACCTTCCAGACTTGAAAAGCATTCTCATTTCCCTTCCTGCTCAGCTTCCAGTAACAATGTTTCCATGCAGAAACACCCTAATGCCCATGATCGTTTCAGAGACAGAACAAAGTTGTGCCAGACAGATGGGAAGCCAGGAAGCGACCTGGTCCCATCTCCTATTGAACCCAGTCCAACAAACAAACCGAAAGTAATTAGAACTAATTCGTATCTTTGCTCAGTCTCTCAGGAAACAGGCAAAGGTGGGGTTGGGGCAGCAAACTATGTTTCCATGCCCAAGAAAAGTAGCAAAATGTTGCACAAATCCATTCACCCCTTATGCACCACTTCTCATACTCTTCACTCCCTAATTTCTGAAAATCCCCCCACTCTCAACTCCCAACTTCAGTTCCGGCTCTCTTTCTAATATAAATCTTCCAGCCTCTCCAGATTGCCCCCAGCTATTTACCTACTCCAATATTGATAAAAAGGTCCAGGTGAATGTGTGAATCTGTGTCGGGGGGTGGGGGGGAATCCTCCCTGAGTGAGGGAAACAGGCTGATTGTCTCTGCCTGCAATGCTCTTTCTTCAGCTATCTGCATGGCGTTGTTACAAGAAGGAGGTGGAGGAGAAGGCAAAGCCTGAAAATAAATAAAAAGGTGAGCAATATGTCCTTTCAATGTGCCATGGATACATTGTTTAATAGGCTCCCACAAGAATGTACTTTATTTTACTCACTGTTTACTCTGGATTAAAAGTCCTAGATGTAGTGAAGTTACTCGTTTGTTAATTTATAGATTTTTTCCAGGAGGGACCGATTTCTGTCTGTTAGAAAGATAACCTCAAAGAATATAGTTTATACAGAATATAGTAGGCTATTAACCACTTCTGTCTCCAATCTAACATTCTTTCTTAGTGCTCAACTAAGAATTAAACTCCCTGTAAATGCCAGATTTTTGAATGCCCTTTGAACCAGTCTTGGCAGTTTACTGATCCTTTACTGAGTACTGAGTAGAATATATCTTTGACATATATTCAGCTTCTCTTTATGTAAGAGTTGCTTTTTGACTGCTTGAAAATCATACTTTAACAACTCCTACTTAACCCTAACTTCCTTCAGATACCTGCTCAAATGCCACCTTCTCATGGAGGCTTTCTTTGACCACGCTACAGAAAGCAAGACCCTGTGGACATGCTCAGCATTTCCTAGCTCTGTTCCTGTGTGTGTATGTGTGTGTGTGTGTGTGTGTGTGTGTGTTTTGCCTCACAGCATTTATGTCTACCTGATATTTCATTTTGATTTATTTTTTGTTGTTGTTGTTGTTGTCTCTAGCCACCAGAACAGAAGCTCTGTGAACTTAGAGACTTTATACCCCACTGCCTGGAGCAATCGCTGGGCTATAATGAGTCCTCAATGAGCATGGAATGAATGAATAAATGAATAATGTCATGGATCCCTGCTCCTCAGAGGCTAATCACATTGTATACAAACACACTTGTCACCTCTATACTTGGCATGATGGTGCATATTAAAAGGTACGGTCCTAAAATTGTATTTTTTTCTGTCTATATTGAGTGACTTCTGGACCCTTTAGTGGGACAGATACCTTTACAAGTTCAGTTTTCCATCTGTTAATGGGAACCATAACACACCTGAGAGACTATCTATACCCTTGCATGTGGCACTTGAACTTTAAAGGCCAATGTAGGTGGCATAATCATTGCTGTCTCATTGCTTCAACTATTTTTAAAAATTTTTTAAAACGTTTATTTATTTTGAGGGAGAGAGAGACAGAGTGTGAGCAGGGGAAGGACAGAGAGAGAAGGAGACACAGAATCTGAAGCAGGCTTCAGGCTCTGAGCTGTCAGCACAGAGCCCCATGTGGGGCTCAAATTCACAAACCATGAGATCATGACTTAAGTCAAAATTGGATGTTTAACCAACTGAGCCATCCAGGCCCCCCACATTGCTTCGACTATTAACAGTGATTGTCAACGATGACAACTTTCAGGCAGTATGAAGCATTCTAGAGTCTTTAAGACTAATACTCCACTTGAAAACGTCTTCCTCTTACCTAGACAGCACTTCCTAGGAAAATGTATTTTTCAGGTAATTTTACTTCAGTAACAGTGGGCTTCTTTGCGCATACAGCACGTGAATAAAAGAAGAAACTCACTTGTGAAGTACTTTACCACTTTGTCTAAATAAGGGATAGGAAAATAAGGCTCCAGGAAGTCTAGACCCAAATTGAGCTCAAATGCAGGCATACACCTCAGCAACACCTCTCAGGAAAGAACCTCCTTTAAATACATATTTGTACCACTTTAACATCAGAAAAACTTAGTATTTTCCAAAACAGTTTTTATTCCCCCTGCCCAATAGCTAGAAATTTCTTAGGAGTGAGTGTCTTCCCTAAAACAACAAACCATCTTCTTTTAGCTCTGTGCCCTCAGAGAAAATAGGATGGCCTCCGAGATTTGCGTGTATGTAACCACAGCACTTACAGACAGCAAGCGGGCTAGCGGGAGACTTCACCAACAGTAAGGGTCTGGTGGTACAGGGGGAAATCTGTTTTTGGAGACTGAAATCAACGGGCAGTCCTTGAGCTGGGAAGACTCTGAGGTTTAGCAGCTTAGATAACAGAGATGGTAACAACATGCTGACAAAGATAGCTGAAGCCATTCAGAGCACTCCAATTGTAACTACATTAAGAATGCTCTAATGAGTGCAAGCATAGAATGTCTCTATCCAAGTTCAACAGATATTGTAAGAAACCTCCGATTACTTCTCAGAGGAGCAGGGAGCATCTTCTATGCTAAAATCAGAAAGTGGAGTGGCCTAGAGGCCTTTCTAGAGAAAGGCTGGAACTTACCAGGGCATTCAATTCAGTTCACTTTGGCAGGAAGACCCTAAGAACGTTTTTCGGCTGTCCTCTGCATACTCCCTCTTTAAATTCCTTAGTCACTGTCTCCACTTTCCCAGATCAAGTCAAAGATCTTAGCAAGTAGAAAATATCCTCTTACTCTAAGACAAAAATATGGAGGACTTCTGCCTCATGCCTCCAAAAGACTGGTTAACAGTGGTTCCATGTTTAGTGTGTTAGTGTAAAGCTAAGGGTGCACTTTGCAGCCTGATGAATTGGAAACTTCTCTTCAGTAGGTGACAGCAGGCCTGCCTGAAAACTATTTCTCCTGTCAAAATAATACTGATAGTAATAGCTACTATGCTTGCAGAGCGCATAGTGGTAGAGAGCATGGGCCACAGAGTCAGACAGACTCCTGACTCCACTGCTGACTGTTTGTCTATTTCCTAAGCAAGTTACTGAACCTTTGTCTGTTTTAGTTCACTCGACTGGAAATGGAAATATACAAGGAAAATATACAAAAGGAAATATACAATAACAACGGCAAACAATTTCAAGTGTTTCCTCGGTACTAAGCATTATTCTTCATGAACTAATTGAATGCCTTCCACGGCCCTATGAAGTGGGGGCCTTTGTTATGTGACTCCTGAGTCTCTTGCACTCTCCCACCTTGAGGGCCAGAGCCTCTGGATGCCTGTGAAAGATGATGACTTGCTTCATGGGCGTTATCTCCTGTGTTTCTCAGAGCACTCTTATGAGGAAGGCACTCTTATTTGACCCACTTCCATGTGAGAAAACCAAGGTGCAGAGAAGTTAAGTAACTTACCCAAAGACAGAAAGTAGCAGTGCTGGGAAAAATAGGCAGATTCTAAACACCACACTGTTCACTATTAGGTATCATAATATTTGTCCCCCTACAGTCCCCCCTCCCCCCGTTTGTTAAAGGGGAATGAAACCAACTCAAATCACATGTTTCTGAATGGGAAACATTTAAAAAGGATGGCTGAAGAGCTGCCTCCAATGCTTGCATCAAAATAAACAGAACTGATAGACACAATCAAAATCTCTGGCTTTAATTTTGTTGTTGTTGGGTTTTTTTCCCCTTTGGTACAGGATTTTATGATGAAGTTTCCATGAGAAAAGGGATCCTGTGGTCATGTAAAATAATCAACGAAAAGAATGTAGGAAAGGGTACTGGTAAGCCATATGAGGAAATCACTAACAAGATGTTTGTCTCCATACTGACATGACATGAAATTACCCAAATGTACGATTTCACAATCTACAAGATGGCAATAAACTGCCCCTAGAGGGCGCCAAAGCGGTCTCTCTCTCTCTCTCTCTCTCTCTCTCTCTCTCTCTCTATCTCTCTCTCTCTCTCTCTCTCTCCCTCCCTCCCTCTCTCTCTCTCTCTTTTCTCTTTTCCCCCCCTCCCCCCAAATCTGTGTCTGTAGATCTGATCTGGACCTCCTGCATCTCTAAGGGTTTCTGGATGGTCCTTAAAAAGCCCCTCAGGGCCTTCCTCTGGTTTGGGGTGTGGGCCACGGTCACCCAGAAAGCTAAATGCAGCCGCTGGGTGATAAAAGCCCTGCGGTAAACTGACTTCCAGCTAACCGCAGGGCAGCAGAGAGCGTCTAATGCAACCACAAAGTGGTTTGCTGGCACAGAACTTTCCCAACCTTTGGAACGAGATACCAGCGGATGTTGTTTAGTCTCCATCTTGGAAATCTTTCTCTAGGCGAGAGGAAAATTCTGATATCTGTCAGTCTGAAATCAGCTGGGCACAGCCTTAGGTGGAGGCAGGGGGCAAGCATGTTGTCTGTGGGCTCTCACAACCTCAAAACCTATGGCCTTAAAGGAGCTGCCTACCCGGTTAATTATAAAACAAGCAAGGATACAGACGGTGGCAGGGATAGACAAACTGCATGTAGACTAGCTGAGCCCTTGAACTATGACATTTATTTGTCTAAAAACGTTAGGGGTGTTTTGTGAACTTCCGGAGTCTTCAGTGCCCATCCAACACCTAGCATGTTGCTGTAGTTCGACGTGGACTCCTTCTAACAGATGTCCCTCGTCAAGGTCACTGTGCTGAACTTGAACAGAACCACTGGCCTCGTGCAGTCAGGCTGCCACATCGGGATCCCTGTTCTGAAGAAATTGAGATTGACAGTGTTGAGACCTTGAGTTTTTTCTTTGCAGTATCGCCACTGCTTATTCTTCAGCCCTGCCTTTGAGCTAGAAATTGATGTTCTTGGCTGATGAGACTAAATTACATGAAAGAATGGCTTTCATCATATTGCTCAATTTAGGGATTTCTTTCATTTCAAAGGCAAGGTTAATTACCTCCAGAAAATGTTAAGCAATTATCCACTAATAATAGCAGGGAAGATGCTCCTGGAGCAACCAACTCAAGGTGGAGGGAGGATTTGTGAGGAAGGCAAGAGACTTGAATTAGTGCTGAAAAACGAAAACTATGTTAAGCTTTTAAAGACTTTAATGGGGAGAGACAAGACTGTTGCGTTAGCCCTTCAGCAGCCTTGGCCGTCAGTCTATTCCATTTTTTTCCAGGACTTGGAGGAAAGGCCGAGTTGATGCATATTCCCCATGATTTTTGCCTGTAACCACCCATAACCAAGAGTGGAAGTGGCTCAAGTCTCTGGCAGTCAGCGGGATGTAACAAAGGTGTGGGCTCTGCCTTAAAGGTGAGGAAGAATCTAGCCTGAGGCTTTCTGGTTGCATCCAGGGATTTCCTATATTGTCGCATGTTACAGTACTTGCAGTTCAGAGTCTTGCTCTTGGCGTTCAGTGATGAGTGATGTCTTCCAAAAGCCTGGCCCTTCCGTGGGCATAACACACACACGTGCGCACACGCACACATAGAGTGCTATTGTATCTCTCTCTCTCTCTCTCTCTCTCTCTCTCTCTCCTCATGCTTAATTTCAAGTCACTGAAGAATGATAAAGCCTCCAAATAAAATTCTCTGCCATTTGCTCAGCTCAAGATCCTATGGCAGGTGGATCTAGAAAGCTGAACAATCAACACTCTGTGCTTTCTTTGAGATGCTTGGTGCATCTCAAAGTGGGTGCAACCTGGTGCTGCAGGGGGGGCTTGAGATGCTTCTGTATCCCAACAGGGCCTGGATGCAGGGGATCCCTCTTCTAAAAGCAATGCTAGCAGGCAGCTGCCTGCTATTCAAATAAAATCCTGTTGCCACATGAATGCATTTCAGTTCCTTTCTCTCCAGAAAGAGCAATTCCCAGATTTCATGGGCTAACCATAAGATGATCTTAGAACCCCCAAATTATAGCCCTTTAACATTTCAGTATTAATCTCATATGTGCTTAGGCCTAAATATGATAGAGTTTACAGGAATTGATCTTTAAATTGAAGCTCAGAGTTTCAAGGATTCTGCAAGGGAGAAAATTATTTAGTTGCTGGGAGAGAATTATTTATGTGAAATTATGAGCATTTTGGACAGTTTCAGATCTACTGTTGAAGCCTATCTTTGAATATTGAAAGTAAAGAAAAATAAGAATACATCATGCAACAAATCTGCCAGATAATGCAAAAAGAAATATAAAACTTTTCTAGACAGAGAGTGAAATTAGTTAAACTCACATTACAGAAACCGCACAATCTAAACAGACCTGTTTTCTTTCTTCTTCTTCTGTGAAGTTCCAAGGGTATTTTGTCAATTAGGCAAAGCTCAGTTACCAACCTTTGCCTTTTTCCTTAAGCCACGTTCTAGCTTTTTCACAACAATGGGTCTACCTGTCTCTGTTTATTCCCAGGTATGAAATATTACTGTGTTACGTAGATGAGCTGGAAAGAACAGTCAGAAACTCCTAGTCCCATCCTTCCATTTTATAAACAAGGAAACGGAGACTTAGACAAGTGGAGTGACTTTTGTAAGGTCCCACAGCCAGTTAATGACAGAAGTGGGATGCAAATCCAAACTTCCTGACTCCTAGTCCAACAGTGTTGGGGTGCAGATGGCACTCATGACATGTGATCTTCCCCGAGATGTGACATGCCACTACCAGTCTCTGGGCAGAGCGCACTAAATGCAGCCACAAAGAAAAGGAATGAAGCAGGACTCATGGAAGGTTTTAGACCTTGGAGGCTGTGCTTCTTTGCTTTCTCTAAATATTAGCTCTCGGGCACGAAGCCACATTCTTCTGACCCAAGAAATCACCATGACACTTCAGATATTGAGCTAAGGGTGTTCTTAAGTCCACATGAGATGCCATGGGAATTACTACCTTTAAACCTAATCTAAGTAGATACTAATCCTCAAGTAAAATATTTGAAGGCAAGTTTCTTTAAGCATTACAATGTAAAGTTGGTCTGTGCTTATAAACTAATGCAGGTCTAATGACTATATAGTACTCATTCATTCATTCATTTCCTCATTAATTCATTCCACAAACCCTTATGGAGTACCTAGTCCATGTCAGGCGATGCAGTGGTGGTCAGGACAGGCATGGCCTTGGCTCCCTCAGAATTTATAATTTAGTGGGTGCAATGGACATTGGACAGACATTTATAGTAATTTATGGAGGAACACACCACAGAACTTCATTAGGAATCAAGTGCCTAGATGGACATTTAACTCAGTGGGTTTTGATGACGGTAGTTTGGAAAGTGGTTGAGACATTTGGGTTGTTATAATCCCTCCGGGATTATACACGCCTTTGGGTATCAGGAAGCAAAGATGGATATTTTGGGCTTTGTTGCCCTGCCCGGCAATATAGGGAATTTCCTCACATCCTTTGAGACCTTTCATGAGACATTTCATCCTTTGAAACCTGCTTTTATTTTTTTTTTAATTTTTAATGTTTTATTTATTCCTGAGAGAAAGAGAGAGAGAGAGAGCATGAGCAGGGGAGGGTCAGAGAAAGAGGGAGATACAGAATCTGAAGCAGGCTCCAGTCTCTGAGCTAGCTGTCAGCACAGAGCCCGACGCGGGGCTCGAACCCACGAACCGTGAAACCATGACCTGAGCCGAAGTCGGACGCTTAACTAACTGAGCCACCCAGGTGCCCCTTAATTACCCAAGCCTAGACACTCTAATTCCACTCATAGGTCTACATGAAGTATCTTTTGCCCAGCTTGGACCTATATGGAATGCTCAAGGAATGAATCAATGTGAAAGGCATTTTGCTTTGTTCATTTATGAGCGCTGTCCACACTTTCATAAGGGCATCCCGCCGGCAGCAACGCTGCCAATAAAACACAACTCTTTCAGGTTACATTTAGAGCTATCTCAGCCATAAAGATGAAGCATGTAGGCATATCAAAATTCATTTTCAAATATAAATTACTTTCTTTTTATTATTCCATTATGTTAGGACAGTGTGTTGGCAATAGCTTATTTTACTTATGAATTTCATTTCTGGTTGGTTTGTGAAGGAAAGTGAACATGATCTCAAGGACCAGGCAGAGGATTGTACTGTTTCTCCTCTCTAGTGTCTAGAAATGCCTTTGATGGTGTCCCTTAGCTGACAATTGTTGTGACCCTGTCCACTGAATGCTTACTTGTTTACATAGGGTAGAGGGGCTTTCAAATCTTCTCCTCTCCTATTTCAATGACTCTGGCATCAGAAAATGGCAAATTGAAGAGAAACCCGAACACATGAAGGAATGTGGAAGGTGTGATTGCCTACCTCTACGTTAATTTTTGGCTGCACGATCCTGAAAGCATATATCCACCTAGGTGTTAGTTTTCTGGAACACTGTAGTCAGAGAATTTCTGTAAGTAGTGTATGTGCTGTGGGACTAGAGTCACAAGAAAGGGTTCAGATGCTGGATGATAGAGACCCAGGAGCCCACCAGCTTAGGAGCATCTGCTTTTTTCCAGCTCCACCTGTGACTCCACTTTTCTGGCTGAGGCAATGCAGGAGAGAGTCTGAATCAAAGACAGGCATGTACTAGATTGTGGACTTACCAATAGTATTTAAAGAGCTTCAGTGCCCCTAGGAATTTCACATCCTCGAGCACCGTGGTGGTCTCAGGCACTTTTCTGATAACCTCTTATTTCCTAACCTTCTGCAAAATAAAAGTGTAGCTATGCAGATTGTAGCTGACAGCCAGCCAGCTCCTTTATAGATGTAGAGAGAGAGCAAGACTCTACTGACTTAATTGTACTCCTGTGCCTGCACAAATTCAGCCATTTGACAGGTTAGAGTTGAGCAAGCAAGATAGAGCCGGATCTGGAGAAGACAGGCATTAAAAGAAGCGCATAGCCCTGGGAGATGGCTTCCCTGGAATCTTCGACTGCATGTGAATACAGGGTAGGCTTGGTCCTTGCCAAAGACCCTCCTGACGTCTACAGTAGCTTCTGGTTATCAAGCACCGTGGTGCTTTCTTAAAGTCTCACTGAAGACCTGAACTTCAATCTTCAATAACTCATTGCTACTGGGTTTTTTGTTTGTCTGTTTGTTTTGAATCTTTACAATTTTGACTCCAGAACTGAATGAGGGCCCCTTGGTCACAGAGCTGGAGTTTGTGATTCAAACTATTTTAAAATAGTGTTAGTGTGGGGCTCCTATCTCTGCTCTAAAAGGAAGCCTATCAGGGCCCTTGGGTGGCTCAGTCGGTTAAGCATCTCGCTTCGGCTCAAGTCATGATCTCATGGTTCACGAGTTTGATCCCCGCGTCGGGCTCTGTGCTGGCACCTCAAGGCCTGGAGCCTGCTTTGGGCTCTGTGTCTCCCTCTCTCTCTGTCCCTCCCCCTCTCATGCTCTGTCTATCTCTCTCTCAAAAATAAATAAACATTAAAAAAAGTTTTTAAGGGAAACCTATAGCAAGATAACACTTGGGATTTTTTTTCCCCCTTTGGGGATGAAGCCCCTGCGTGTGAGGTCAGCTCTCTTAGTAGCCGTGATGAGATGACCAACTTGTTTTGCCAAGGCCTCCAAATTGTCTCAAATGGCAACTAATTTTAGTTGAAATGGACTGAATCCAAATTCGAGCCAAGGACTGAGAAGAGCAAGGCTCCATATCCCATTACAAGAGCTATCCAGATTCCCCATAATACTGTATATTAAATCCTTATAATGCGCCGCTTTGTGAGTCTTGGGGCTGGTTCAGTATTTTCATTGCAGTGATTGCCCCACGGTCTGCTGGCCAGCTGAAGCTGGAGTCCGCTTTCCCTTGATACGTTTCCACAACATCTCTCATCGGCCCAGTGAAACTTGCTGTTAAGGGCAGAGCTAATCTATTGCAGCCTGCCTTGCTGCATCATGCCAAGAAACTTGGTGGGTTTCTTTCGGCTATTTCTGTGAAGACAGTTCACTTCTTTGGAAGAGTTTTAGCTCCATCGAGTCAGTGAACAACCCAGCTGCAAAGAATAGCTCTTGAAAACAGCCTCCCCCACCCATCCCAGAAGTGGGCGCCCCTCGCCTAGACTGACACCAAAAGGAAGGTGTTATAGTGGGTTTTAACATATGTATGCGTTCCAAAGGGAGTCTGGGGAGCTTTTTTCAAAAGTACCGGGATTTACATACCCTTGAGTGACAGGGTTTCCTAATTCCAGCTCCTCTGCTGCCCACCCCTCGGGCTACTTGTTTGTAGCTTGTTACCTTTGTTGGGCGCAGGCAACAGAGGCTTGAGACAGCTCCAGGCCAGTAGGATTGAGCGACAAATAAACCGGGCTTTTGTGTGATGTATGTAGAGGAGCCAAAAAACCTCAACAATACCGACCAGTTTGAAGAGAGCCCAACAGAGTTTGCTGTAAATTCTACCGCTGGGGAAGTAAACACATTTGTCAGCAGCTGGGCAGCGGGGACGGTCCCTGACAAGGGACGGACAGTGGGGCCCTCTCACCTAGCAGGAGGGACCCGGGAGGTGCGTGGACATCTCTGACTATATCCCCTGCCTCGCGCCCCCCACCCCCCCCATCGGCCTCATGTTTTGTCTAGCAGCGCCGCCGTATGAGACTCTCACCGCTGTGATTTGTCCCTGCCTCTATTGTGATTCCCTGGCACCCGCTGCTCTTGGCCTCCTCTCGGGTCTTGGACCCTGCGTTGGGAACAACGATTGCTCCTCTGGCTTAGCATTCTCCCCGCACCGACGATCTCTGCCTCCGCCCCAGGCTGTCCTCCACCTGATCCCTCCTTTCTGGGCTCAGGGGGCAGATGCCGGCTCAGTTCCAGCCACACCCTCAAGGCCAAGGGGTTTTGTTTAGTTTTGTTTTGTTTCCTCCTCCGGTCCCGCCCTTACCCTCTTCCTGCCATTTTGAAAGAAAATCCAAGGCTTTAGGCCCCGATAAAACAAACAAACTGACAAATATATTAAAGAGCCAAGTCTGGGTCAAAAATCAAAGCAAAACAAAACTAAACCCTAGAGAACATGTCTTTTGTTATAGGATTTGTGCCTTTCATTCCCAGCCCCCACCGTGGTAATAGATACCAGTGTGGTAGATACATGAGAAGCCTAAGGCCAAAGAAAAGCTGCTGAGGGGGCACCCCAACCATAATCCTCGTACCCAGAAGGGGCCTCTGTTAACCGGAGCTCCTGCGGCTTATACTTCTAGGACATTTTATACAGCACTGTCAATAGAAATATAATATTAACCACATATCTAGTTTTATTTTCTAATAGCCACATTAAAAACAGCAAAAAGAGGGGCACCCGGGTGACTCAGTCAATTTTTTTAATGTTTTTATTTATTTCTAAGAGAGAGAGAGAAAGAGAGAGAGAGACAGCGTGAGCAGAGGAGGGTCAGAGAGAGAGGGAGACACAGAATCCCAAACAGGCTCCAGGTTCTAAGCAAGCAGTCAGCACAGAGCCGGACTCGGGGCTCAAACCCACGAACCGTGAGATCATGACCTGAGCTGAAGTCGGACGCTTAACCGACGGAGCCCCCCAGGCGCCCCTGGCTCAGTTGGTTGGTTAAGCATCCAACTCCTGATATCAGCTTAGATCTTGATCTCAGGGTCATGAGTTCAAGCCCCACAATGGGCTCCATGCTGGGTGTGGGGCCTGCTGGAAAGAAAGAAAGAGAGAAAGAAGGGAGGGAGGGAGGGAGGGAGGGAGGAAGAAAAGAAAGAACAAAAGAAAGAACGAAAGAAAGAACGAACGAACGAAAGAAAGAAAGAAGAAAGAAAATAAAGAAAGAAAGAGTTTAACCCAGCATACCTACAACACTCTCATTGCAAACTACTACATAAAATTACTAGATGAATTAGTTCTAGGAGTGTGCTGCATGGCCTATGGGGTAGTAAATAATACTGCATACTGCACTTAAAACTTTGTAAGAGGGTAGATCTTGTGTTGTGCTCTTATCACATGCACGCAAGTTTTGGAGGTGATGGATATATGTCTGTTACCCTGCCTGTGGGGATGGTTTCCTGGTTTTATGCCTATGCCTGAACTCATCAAGTTGTACATATTAAATATGCATGGTGTTTTGTATATCGATCGTATTTCAACAGAGCTTTTAAAAATTATTTAGGAGACTTTTTACCCCCTTTCATTATCACACTGAGCCTTAGAAATACCCATTCAAATGTTACATTTTCAACAGAGTGTAAGAGTCCTACCGAAACAAACTTGTGTTTCATGGAAAAAATATTTTACATTGCTTAAGCTTCTTTATTTACATTAATTACAATAAAATAAATGAGGATATTTCTCTGTTGCCCTAGCCACATTTCCATTCTTCGGTAGCTCATTGTACAGCAGCATGGCTTTGGACACCAAGGAGCTCACTCAGTGAGCTGCACCTCCCATCAGCTCAGCAAAATACAGAGACTCTTCTCCGCAGCCAAACAATGACAGTCATTGAACAGAGGAGGAGGGAAGCAGGTCCCAAGCCCCCCTCCCCTGGTCTTTCAAAGTCTTCACGAATGCCATCAATTTGCAAATTACTTCCTGTAATTTTTACTTCTCTTAAGCCTAACTTTCTTCAAAGAAAAAAAGAGCAACTCAGATACAACACAGATGACATTCACCAGTAAATTACATATATTTTTTAATCCATAAACTTGCCATCCTGGCAACCCAATAAATTTGCCAATTAGTGTGTAAAAAGTAAACAGGGCACCAGTCTCCATAAACATCTCTTGAAGCATTAGTTCATGCCTTTGGTCTCTTTTCAGGATGAATTAGTCTTCAACATAAGGTTTCCTCTACTCTAAGACTTCAGCTGCTGTCTGATCATCCCATTCCAGGCACACCTTGGAGATCCTGTGGGTTCCATTCCAGACTAGTGAAAATAAAGCAAATATCAAAATAAAGCCAGCCAAATGAATTTTTTGTTTTCCCAGTGCATATAAAAATTACCTGCACACCATACCGTAGTCTGTTCAGCATGCAATAGCATCATGCCTAAAAATACGTACGTTCCTTAATTTAAAAATGCTTTATTGTTAAAAAGTGCTAATCATCATCTAAACTTCCAGCAAGTCCTAATCTTTTTGCAGGTAGAGGGTCTTGCCTCGATGTTGATGGCTGCTGACTCGTCACGGTGGTGGTTGCGGAAGGCTGGGTGGCTGTGGCAATTTCTTAAAATAAGACAACAGTGTGGTTTGCCACATTGATGGACTTTTCCTTTCATAAAGGGCCTCTCTGCTGCATGCAGTGCTGGTTGATCGCATTCGCCCCACAGCAGAACTCCTTTCCCAATTGATGTCTGTCCTCTCACACCTGGCCACTTTATCAGCAAAGTCCTTTCTGTCATTTCATCAGTCTTCACAGCGTCTTTACCGGGAGCATATTTTATGGCAAGAAACCACTTTCTTTGCATATCTATAAGAAGCAACTCCTCACCCGGTGGGTTTTTTTCCCGGTGGGTTTTTTTCCCATAAGATCGTAGCAGTTCAGTCACATCTTCAGGCTCCACTTCTAATTCTGCCTCTCTTGCTCTTCCCACCCCATCTGCAGTATCTCCTCCACTGAAGTCTTGAACTCCTCATCGTCACCCATGAGGTTGGAATCAACTTCTTCCAAACTCCTGTTCATGTTGATATCTTGACCCCCTTCCTCTGAATCATGAATGGTTTTAATGATATCCAAAATGGTGACTCTTTTCCAGAAGGTGTTTACTGCCTATAGCAGCTATAAGCCATATGCAACGTATTTCTTAAATCATAAGATGTGAGAGATGAAATTACTCCCTGATCCCTGGGCTACAGAATGGATGTTGTCGGCAGGCATGAAAACAACATGAATCTCGTTGCACATCTCCATCGGAGCTTTTAGGTGATCAGGTACATTGCCAATGAGCAGTAATATTTCAAAAGATACTTTTTTTTTCCTGACCAGTAGGCCTCAACAGTGAGCTCAAAATATTCAGTAAACCATATAGTGAACAGATGTGCTGTCTTCCAGGCCTTATTGCTTTGTTGGTAGAGTACAGGCAGAGTAGATTTAACATAATTCTTAAGGGCTCCATAATTTTCAGAACGGTCGATGGACATTGGCTTCAACTTCAAGCCACCAGGTGCATTAAGCTGCTAGCAAGAGAGTCAGACAGTCCTTTGAAGCTCTGAAGCCAGGCATGGACCTCTCCTCTCTAGCTGTGAAAGTCCTAGCTGGCATCTTCTACTAAAAGAAAGCTGTTTTGTCTACACTGAGAATCTGTTTAGTGTAGCCACCTTCATTAATGATCTTAGCTAGATCTTCTGGATGATGCACTTCAGCTTCGCCATCTGCACCTGCTGGTTCACTTTGCACTTTTAAGTTCTGGAAATGGCTTCTCTCCTTACACCTCATGAATCAACCTCTGCTAGCTTCACACTTTTCTTCTGTAGCTTCCTCACCTCTCCAAGCCTTTACGGAATTGAAAAGAGTTAGGGCTTTGCTCGAGATTAGACTATGGTTAACTAGGTAATGTTGTGGCTGGTTTGGTCCAGACCCCTGAAACCTTCTCCCTATAAGCAATAGGCTGTTTTACTTTCCTATCTTTGATGTGCCCACCAGAGTAGCACTTCTAATTTTCTTCCAGGACTTTTCCATGGCATTCACAATGAGGCTAATGTTTGGTGCAGGAGGCCTACCTTTTCAGCCTATCTCGGCTTTCCACATACCTTCCTCACTGAGCTTAATCACATCTACCTTATGATTTAAAATGAGAAACCTGCACCTCTTCCTTTTATTTGAACACTTACAGGCCACGGTAGGGTTATCAATTGGCCTGATTTCAATGTTGTTGTGTGTCAGGGAAAAGGGAGGCCCGAGGAGAGGGAGAGAGATGGGCGAATGGCTGGTTGGTGGAGCAGTCAGGACACGCACAACATTCATGGATTAAGTTTGCCATCTCATATGAACACAGTTCATGCGGCCCCAAAACTATTGTAATAGTAACATCCCAGATCACTGATCACAGATCACCGTAACAAATATAATAATAATAATAAAGTTTGAAATATTGTGGGAATTACTAAAATGTGACACAGAAACATGAAGGGAGTACATGCTGTTGGAAAAATGCAGCCAATAGACTTGCCCGATGTAGGGGTGGCTACAAACCTTCAATCTGTAAACGACACAATACCTGTGAAGGACGGTAAAGCCAAGTGCAGTAAAACAAGGCGCGCCGGTGTTGAGGGCCTGCTCTGTGCCATTCTCTGTTCCTTAATGTTTAGGATCATCACACAAACTTCCTATTGAAAATGTTTACTTTCCCATCCATGACCTCCACTTCCAGCCTTCTGTTCAAGTCTCCATCCCTTCCAAATGAAGGTATTGTCATCACCGTCTTTATCTGGTGATCCAAGGGCACAGCATAGGACAAGGACTAAGGTGCAGGTGGCTTATGTGAGGGGTCGGCTCACGAGGAGGAGTGTGGAGCTGCAAAAAGTCAAGAAAGGAGGAGGGGCCAGTGAAGGACGTGCTATTGATCTGATTGCTAGCACCTGCAGCTGAGAGGTTCAGCCCCATGGGGAGCCCTCAGGAGCCACATGGCACGTGCTTCATATTTGTCCCCCCAAAGGGCAGAAGGCTGGGACATTTATCCACCAATGTGCATTCCTTCTTGGTTGATGCTACTCCCCACCTTGAAGTCATAAAGTCTTGCACATTTCTGGGCTATTTCGATGCTAGGACTTTCCAAAACCATGAAGCAGAACACCAGAACCACTTAGCAGGTCCTTGCAGCAGGACATTGATGAATGGCACGCTCGGGAATTGCTCACCGCAGCCGCAGCCCAAATCACAGGTGCTCTGGAAGAAGGTCGAACCAGTGCCATCCACCCCCAACCCAGTCACCCAGGTGAGAAAGCCTAGAGCTGCCCTTGTATCTGCCTTTGGTCTCCACCCTTTTCTCTCCTCCTCTTTGTGCCAAATCAGGATTAAGCCCACCTGCTGAATTTCTTCTCCCATCTATTGCTTCTGCTCTGTATCAGTTACTGTATCTAATGACAAGCCTTCATCATCTCTGGCCTGCAACCATTTGCTACTCCATCTTCTGTGTCCGTGTCTTCACCAAAACTGTTTTTCTAAAGTATGAATGAATGATTTCAGGGGCTTCCCATTGTTAACAGGGAAACCATTCTTTAACTGGAAACCATTCCTTGAGAGCGTCACGTGGAAAAGGTTTCTAAGAGTGTGCGTAGTCTGAGTGGGAAAAGTAGAATGACTAATTCAGTGTTGCCAGGGATGAGAAAGGGGGTGAGCCGATGTGCTGGGTTGCCACCAGCCAGAGTCATGTGGAGCCCCCAGCCTTTTATGTGGCATGCAAGAACAGTCAGCACCTGCAGAGCCCAGTCGGTTAAGTGTCTGACTTCGGCTCAGGTCATGACCTCACAGTTCAGGAGTTCAAGCCCCACATGGGGTTCTATGCTGGCAGCTCAGAGCCTGGAGCCTGCTTCAGATTCTGTGTCTCCCTCTCCCTCTGCTCCTCCCCTGCTCGTGCTCGCTCTCTCTCTCTCTCTCAAAAATAAAAATAAACATTAAAAAAAAAAAAAAAGAACAGTCAGCACCTGACCCCAAATCATGTCCTTCTCTCCAAACACGTAGAGCTTTGTGCCATTCTCTGAGTCAGCCCTGCTCTTTTCATATCTTAATGATCTGCACTTGCAGTTCCCTCTGCCTACACTTGGCCTGGCTCATGTTCACCATCCCTACAGGATCGAATCAAAATATACCTCATAGAGAAGACATCTGTGTCCTCCTAAGAAAATGAGATCCCTATCGCCCCAGTTCCTCTGGCCGTCCACTGCTTTCTATTTAACTTTAATTCACAAATAATTCTTCGTCTAACTATATTTTAATGGAGTATCTGCCACCCCCATCTGTCCACCATCAATTAAACAAACAAACCAGTACTAATTTTATTAATCCAGGTTAGCGCTACAAAATCCTCAACATGGAACGGAGCATAAGCATATAACCTCCTATTCCAACCTTCCTATTCCAAAATTCCATCAGGTTCCACAGGACAATTTTATCCAGAAAACCTGGTCACTGGCAGGGCCGACAAGAAGCCGGTGGTGCCTTCTCCCTGCATAGACACACACAATGGGAAACCACGGGCAGTGCCTTAGTGCAGGCCATAAAGCAGCAGGCAGAAATAAACATTGACCATGAAAAATAATAAGACAGCAATAATCCTAATATTTACTTTATGTTTTTTAAAAGATTTTATTTTTTAAGCAATCTCTACACCCAACATGGGGCTCAAACTCACAACCCTGAGATCAAGAGTCACACGCTCCACCGGCTGAGCCAGCCAGGCGCTCCTACTTTATGTTTTTGGTAACAAAAACAAACTAATATTTCAAAAGAACAGAAAGCAGATGGTGAAAAGCAATGTGGAGGAAACCAAAAGCAAACCTAAAAGCAGAGGAAGTTCAGGGTAGTGATAAACATGAGACTTTGCTAAGAAAAAATGAGCTACAATACATGTCACATATTTAAGAGTAATTACTAAAAAATAGGAAATAGAATTATAAATTCAAATCCAACAAATGGAAAAACAGATTCAAGAAAGCATGCTTAGTCTATTGGAAGAGAGGAGAAAAGGAACATTAAAAGTTAAACAACCCCCCCCCCTCACACACACACACACACACACACACACACACACACACACACAGAGAAACCAGGGTAAATGAGAAACAAAAATCAGGTGGAAGAATTAAGTTAAAATTTATTAAGATTCACAGTAAATCCAAGTGGAATAACTTTGTCTAATTAGAGAGGGACACTCTTCCAATTAAAAACATAATCTAGCTCTATGCTATTGATGACAGACCCGGTTAAGGTTAAATGACACTAAAAGGAAAAAAAAAAAGAATGGATAAAGATATAGCTGATATACTGACCCATATATCAGGAAATATGATATCCTCAGTGTCTATATCCATCAAAATAGAATTTAATGTTGGGCTACAATATAACCATTTAAGCAAATGAATTATAACTATGTACAGCAATAAGAATAGATCCCCAAAACATAATATTTAGTAAGTAAAACAAGTTGATCACAAATAAACAACATGGTATGTTATTTTCCTCTGTACGTTTTTAATTTTTTTCTTTTAAGAAGACAATAAGTCGTGCATTAGTGTACTATCTTTTAACACATTTCCATAGGAGAAAAGCTGAAAGCAAGTAAAGCAAAATGTTAATAGTGTTTCATTGTCAGTGGGAAGAATAAGAATGTCTGCCATTTAATTCTTTGCACTTCTCTGTATTTGTGAAATTTTCAAAAAGGAAAGAAGAGGCAAGAGAGCGGGCTGAAGGATGGGGGGAAAAGGCAGGAGTAGATAATTTTTCTCGCTATGATCGTTCATGATTGCAAAATGGACAAAGGCACAGGCACCGAAACCCAGAAGGTCAAGGAGGGATGGGAAGATTCACAATTGGTCCCAGGAGAGAACCTTCTCTGCCATTACTTGTCTAAAGTCAGCAATGCTCACAGTACTTAGTGAAATCATGCAAAAAAGTTTTGACTGCTTTTCTTAATGTTTCTCCGTTGAAAGCCGAGTGCCTCATTAAAAGAATCTTCAATACTGTGAGTTGCCAATGTGCTGCTACTTTCTGATTTCAAAGATCCAGGGGAATAATATTTCATAAGCCTATAAAAAATGTTAAAAGTCCTTTACCATTTAATTACATTACACAAAGTTATGGCTCCCCACTTAATGGCTGCTGTGTAAGAAAAAGAGGGTTTTGGTAAAGTCCAGAGTGGCCTAGTAAAGCAAGGACTACTACATTTTATTGCTTCGTGTAACTTCACTTACAAGATATATTTGCAATAAACCTTGCACAATTTTTCATGGCCATGTGTACAGGCAAAACTGAGAAAGTGGTTAATAGCTTTAAATATCAGGAGCACGTTGTTATGTTCTGACTCCTCATGTGGAATATTCTGCTGCCACTGAATTCATTAACCAGCTCTATTAAAAAACAAAACAAAAAATGCATTACCCTTCATTTTCACCAAATGCCTCAGAAAATTAGTGTCCAGTACCATAACCACTTTCCACATTGCTCTTTTCATATATTACCAAACTATTGTATTCAGACAAAATTTTTAGATCAATCAGCTAAGTATTTCTAGAGCATGTATCTATTTTCTCCTTCCTCCTACCTCACAAAATCATTTGATTCCAATCGTGTGTGTGTGTGTGTGTGTGTGTGTGTGTGTGTACACATAGACCTCAATCTTTTTAGAGGGAAGTTCTGTTTTTTAATATTAAAGCTAGAGTAGACTAGATGGGCCTTTGAAGACAGATTTTACTTCATGATTTCTCTAAACAGTATTGATATGACACTTAAAAAGCACAAAATAGTACAGAATGACACTATAAAAATACAAAATAAAGTAAATCCATAACCATTTGGGAGCAAATGGGTAAGGATCATCAGCAGGCAGGATGTGGTGCTGACTTCTGGAACACAGAAAGCAGGTGGATTGCAGGGAAGCCTCTGCCACCACTAAGAGGAAGAAATTGGTGAAACCCAGTTTCCTCGTTGAACCTGAAATAATTCCAAGCGTGGTATTAGTTAAAAAGCAGGGGCGTGAGATGGGTTGGGCATGTGGGTATTAAGCACAGGTCTGCTGCGGAACACCTGATTCATCTGCCTACTCATCCTCCACTCTCCTCCCTGACCTGTGTGTGTGGACAGAGCGACTCACACTGCAAGTTATCCACAGGCGGAAACCAGAGAAATGCAAAGAAATTAAACAAGCTGCCTAGACATAAGCAGCTTTGGGCGTGGATACATATTCCATGGCAACTCTTTCCTCATTTTGGCTAATAATGGCCACTCAACCAGTTATCCCCCGGAGACAAGATACTTACCCTGACCTCTATACACAGTTCTAGGACAACTCTCCACCTGGTAGGGAGGTTTGCTGAGAATATAGACTATCCCTCAGTGGAGGAAATCGACATCAATGAGTCGAATTCCTTTATTCCAAAAACAAATGTCAACTGTCAAAAGACAGTTGAGGAAAGCCAACGGCACACAGACAAAAACTGAGAAGAAACACGCAACAATTAACCCTAAAGAAATAGAGGTAATTCAGAAAACTGAAGAGAAGTTTTTAATAAATTGGGAAATTTATTAAATCCAAGGACAAGAAAACTTTATTTGAATTGAAAACTACCATGGCCAGATCTTTCAATAGAATGATTCCTCTTAAGGAACCCCATGGAAGTCACCCAGATTTCAGAACGAAAAGCCAAGAGAAGAAAATGTAATATGAGCTTTCAGAGGCATAGAGGATTAATTCAGAAGATGAAACATCTAGGAGAAATTCCAGAATCAAAGCACAGAGAAAATAGAGGGGAGGAAATAATTTTGTAAGCCTTTGAAGGAAAGTCTCCTAAGCTAAAGAAAGACATTAATTTTTTTAATGAAAGGTAATATAGAATACCAAACTGAAGTGAAATGAAAAAATACCCATCTTTGTACATAGACTACTGAAGTCTTTAAACATAAGTGATAAAAAGAAGTTACTAAAAGGATCTACAGGGTGGGGAAAAAATGAATCAGGCAATATGGAAAGGAATAAGAATCTGATTTGTATTCCTCCCTGTTTTTTTTTTTTTTTCAGATGTGTTGGATGCTAGAACTGGTGAGGCAATGCTTTCACAGTTCTGAAAGAAAATTCCTTTAAACTTAGAATTCTATATGGAGTTAAATTATCAGTCAAACCTGGAGACAAAGTAATGACATGCTGAGATGTGCAAGGCCTGAGAAAGTGTTCCTCCCTTCTTTCTATAAAAAGACCCTTCAGGATGTGACACTGCAAAACCAAAAAGGGATCTAAGAAAGAGGAAGACATGAATGTCAAGATCCAGTTGCTGTCGCAAAGAAATACTATGGGGGCACCTGGGTGGCTCAGTTGGTTAAGCATCTGACTTCAGCTCAGGTCATGATCACGCAGTTTGTGGGTTCAAGCCCTGTGTCGGGCTCTGTGCTGACAGCTCGGAGCCTGGAGCCTGTTTCAGATTCTGTGTCCCCCTCTCTCTCTGCCCCTCCCCTGTTCATGCTCTGTCTCTCTCTCTCTCAAAATGAGCAAACATTAAAAAAAAAAGAAAATAAAAAATAAATATTGTGAAAAGAATTCTTAGAATGAATCTGTGTGGCAGGCCGGGAAAGCTATCATTCCAAATTAGAAGAGGAATGGGGCACTTGGGTGGCTCAGTTGTTTTAGCGTCCAACTTTGGCTTAGGTCATGATTTCACAGTTTGTGAGTTCGAGCCCCGCGCTGGGCTCTGTGCTGACAGCTCAGAGCCTGGAACCTGCTTCAGATTCTGTGTCTCCCCCTCTATCTCTGTTCCTCCTCCTACTTCTCTCTCTCTCTCTCTCTCTCTCTCTCTCTCTCTCTCTCTCTCTCTCAAAAATAAACATTAAAAATAAATTCAAAATTAGAATGGGAAGCCAGAGTTTGAGGCAGAATGTTTTTGAGAAGAAAGGAAATTGATTATAACAGACACAACTTGAAAAAGCTGAGTGTGCTTAGTGATCATTAGAAACATATGGGGCACCTGGGTAGCTCAGTTGGTTGAGTGTCTGACTTCAGCTCAGGTCATGATTTCACAGTCTGTGGGTTCGAGCCCTGCATTAGGCTCTGTGCTGACAGCTCGGACCCTGGAGCCTGCTTGTGATTCTGTGTCTCCCTCTCTCTCTACCCCTCCTCTACTCACGCTCTGTCTCTCAAAAATAAACATTAAAAAAAAAACCCACGTTATTAATCTAAGAACTATAAAAAGGAAAAACAAAGAAAAAGGAAGATAATTAGAAATGCTAACAAAAAAAATCAGCACAAGAAATTTAATGTGTAAACATAAAGGAAAGTCAAAATTACAAAAACTTTGAGCAATTAACGGAACGCAGTAATGGAATTTATTTGAATTTAACATTTGAGATAGGTTCCTGTAAGAGCCCAGATTTTGAGTCATTGATTACATTTCCTCTTCCCACTTTCAATCACACTGTGTGTATCTGCACTCATTAACACTTGCATGATCGCAATGTTGCCAATGTTCATAGGGCTTTCAGCCTCCAAAACCATCTTATTGACAGTGCAGAAGGCTTACTTATAGATACTGAGCAAAATATGTATTTTGTCAAGTTTGATATGTTTGGAGTACTGGTACAGCTGACAGAAATTCAGAGGTAGCAGAGGTGGGACAGAGAGAAAAGAGAGACAAGTTTAGGGAAATTCATTTTCTAATCTTATATCTAACTTTTCTGAAGAAGTAAATACAGAGGCTTTAGCATATCATCTAAAGATAAAAAGAACCCCAAAAGAACTAAAAATATAACAGGCCAGCGTCAGTAGGCATAGAGGAGAAAAGGAGGTACAGGCCATCTCGGGAGCTAAGTCTGTACCTTTCCAAGTGTGTAGAGGCTGTTTTGAGTACAGAGATCGCCAAGGGGACTTTAAGTAGGCCATTAATGAAGCTTTGGGGCTCCTCACTTGTCATAAACTGTCAGATGAAACTGAGATGTATATAAACTGTCAGATGAATACTTTTCCTTTAAAAGAGTCCCACAGAGTGAAACCTTTCAGGCTCCACAAAACCTAAACCTGGTCCCTCCTGGAGGTGGTAAACTGAAGAGGATGAACAGCTCACCGGTGGGGAAAGATTTAGGAAGATGGAGTTGTAAGAAACTTTGTCTTTCAGTATGACTCATGATTACTGCTTAAACTCTTGAGCACGTGTATACGTTACTCGTTTGGCAGTATAATTTTTTCTGGACTATTTATTAGAACGCTTTCCTCCTTTCTGTGCTCATCGTATTTCCTCGTTGTGTCCCAAGGTCCCTCCCTTCCCCCCATTTCCCTTCCACCAGCACCTTCCCTGAAATCCCCCAGCCCCTACCCTAAACAACAAGACTTAGTCACCCACTTAGGACACATAAATAAAACAAAGGCTGCAGATACTTTTATTGATTCCGAAACACACTGTTCCAAGTGTAAGACAATTAAGGTGTTATTTGGAGAACGAGGTGTCTGTTTGTTCTCAATCTCTCGAGAGTAGCCTGAAAAACGCCCAAGTGCTGATGAAGAGGGTGGAGGCAGGAGTCATGATACATGAGAATGAGACAAGACACTGACACGCATGCTCCGTTGCCAGCGCCCCTGGAGGTTGAGTTAATGCCTGTTTGTTGTTCTTGTGGTTCTTGGGTAACAGCCAAGGGCAGCCGAGTCTCCTGGAAGAGACAGGGTTGGTTGAACACTCTGTGGGATGGTGATAGCATGAAGGGTAGCCCTGAATCCTGACCAAAGTGAGTGTAGACAGAGGCAGGAAAATAGTGCCACTGACTGACTGTCCGAGACATAATCGACTGTGACATACGTAATTACCATGAGCTTCTGAAGGCGACAGAGCGGAACGTTAGTGCCAATTCTCCCCCACCTTCCCCAAAAAACACATTATATGTATATAATATGGATATTGCACAAAGATACTTATTTAAACATATTAGATCTTAGATATTAGAGATATTACATTAGATATTGCATTCAATATATACTCAAAGGTATATATTTCTTTGTGCAAAAATATTTACCCAGCTTTGGCTTTTTCAAAGGCTGGTGTGCTAAAGCTGATGTGATGGGGTCAAATAGTATGAACATTTTAAAGTGTCTATAAATAAGCAAGTAAGTAAATAAATAAATAAATATTAAAACAATAAAAGTGCTGAGGCGCCTGGGTGGTTCAGTCAGTTAAGTAAGCATCAGACTTCGGCTCTGGTCATGATCTCTGGATTCGTGAGTTCAAGCCCCACATCGGACTCTGTGCTGGCAGCTCAGAGCCTGGAGCCTACTTCAGATTCTGTGTCTCCCTCTCTCTGTTTCTATCCCTCCCCCACTTACGCTCTGTCTCTGTCTCTCAAAAATGAATAAAGGTTTAAAAAATAAAACAAAACAATATAAGTGCCTACTATATGGTGCCTAATCGCTTTCAATAAGCCTTGTGCCAATTTCTACCTCCACTGACAGTTGTGAACCTACTTCCTCAAGGCAATGCTATTTTTGTTGTCGGTTACTTTCAGAGGCTGCATAATGAGGGGGAAAGAATCTGGATTTGATTCTGCCTCTGCTTCTTGGTCATCAGGTGTTTTTAGAAGAGCCCCTTCATCTTGCCAGGACTCAGTTTCTTCACTTGAAAATTCAGCCAGGTTGGTTTAGAACGTAGGTCCTCAAAGTGTGGTCGCCAGATCAGCAGCATCTGAAACTTGATAGGTGTGCAAGTTTTAAGCCCCCACCCCAAAGCTACTGAATCAGAAACTCTGAGACTAGAGCCCATCAGTCTTGTTTGAGTAAGCCCTCAAGATGGTTCTAATGCAGCTAAAATTTAAGAAATCCTGCATTGGATGATCTCTAAGCTCCTTTCTATTGTGAATGGATTTGATCCATCCATTTTGAAGCAGATAAGAGAATTAGAAGAATTTCAATGTGGATTCATTGGCATGACAATTTGGCATTCATGGGAACTGAACCTGACATAGAGTTTTTTGCATGAAGCTTCTTAAATATTTTCAAGAGCATTACATATGATATGTCTGATTCTACTGCAGAATGACAAGGTCACCAACAAGTATAGATGACTAGAAGCAATATGGGGTGATACGTAAGAGACTGTTGTGACATCAGATAAACCTGGGTTTGGATCATGGCTCTGATGCTTACTAGCTGTGTGACTTGGGACTCAGTGGCCTTGCCTGCAAAATGGAGATAGCATTGTTGAATTAATTAAATAAGGAGGTCATTTGAGGTGGTTCTAATGCCTTAACAGCCTGCTTAGGCAAACCTACACCCAAATCTGAGGCTAAGAAATCGAATTTCCTATAGCCAATCAAATAACCTCCTTGCTTCGCTTCCTGTGTCTTCTCTATGAATTTCTTGCCCCTCGCTCCTGTGGGTAGAGCACTTCTAACTACTGCTGGTTTGGTGCGGCCCATTTCTAGGTGATATTTACTCAAATAAACTCTTAAAAACTTTAATATGCCTCAGTTTATCTTTCAACCATTCATACCTCAGAGAATTGTTGTAAATATTAAATGAGATACTTATATGTAAAGCACCAAACCCAGTCAGTGTCTGGCATATAATAAAAGTTCAATGAATGTAAGCTACTATCTATTGTCAATAAGATACTAAAGCCCAGCTAAGTTCATCTGCGTCAAAGCAGCCCTTGTTAAAGCACAAGTCCATGGAGAATAAGAAACATGAGGAGCTGGGAAAACCACTGAGTGGTGAATTGATATGATCACAAGTAAGGCGGCCAAAGAAATACAGCTGAGCTGTAGAATGGTGGGAAAACACAGTTGTAAGAAACGTACTATGTTGATATGAAGCAGATTGTTCTTCAGTAAAGGTGTCTTGCAGCCATTCGTGGCCTCTCTCTGCCAAAACTGCTGTGGGATGGACAAGGGTGAGAGTTTTCTCCTCAAACTGCCTGAACCCTGAACTTTTCTCATTCCCTTTGGCAATTTTGCATCTCATTTCCACTACTTTTCATCCTCACACTCTAGGAGAGGACATATTCATAATCAAGTGGCCTCATTATCAGGGACCATTGGGGGTAATTACCGAGGCAGTGAGCACAGTCTACCATCACAGCACTAAGCAGGGTGCTTCCAACTCAACTGACAGAACACATTTAGTTGCAGAAGAATTATTTTCAGGCCCAAGCTAGCTGCCTTCCCTCTCACATACCCCTTGCCTCTTCCTAGAAATGCCAACCTTAATCTCCATGTGACAGCGTTTTCGCTCTTACGGAGTTGACATCAGTGGATTCCTTCAAACAAGTGACATTCCTTTATTACTTTAAGTCTTATGGTAGAAATCGTTTCTCAATTTCTCTACTTAGTTTGCTGATCATTGGGATTTGGAAAAACAGAACTGTTCTGAGAAGTGCTGGGAAGGAAATTCTTCATGGAAACACTAAACCCTACAGTCACTATCTTATTTTAGAGAGAAGTTTGTTTTCAACAACCAACGATACATACTCTCACTCTACTTTGGGGGCACCTAACAGGCTCCATGAATATAAAATGTGACTCTTGATCTTAGAGCTGTAAGTTTGGGCCGCAGGTTGGGTGTAGAGATTACTTAAAAATAAAATCTTAAAAAAAATAAACTCACTTTTCTTTGTAGAACAATTTTATCATATCTCTAGTTTGTTGTCACACGAGCCTGTAGGACTAATCTCCTTTCCCTCAAAAAACCTAGTCTCTGATGTCCTGATCCCAGTGGCTTATTGTGATGCAAGTCTTATAAATTTGCCAAGTATTCATGATTGGCTTGGTGAGGTGGCTTCTTAACAGGAATTCTAATAGCCCCCCACGTTGTCATGTGCCACAATGTATTGATTCATTAACCTTTAAAGCCCAAGTATCTACTGATTTCAGATAAAGGTTGTTGGGGAGAGAACCTTAATTTGAAAAACCCGACCCACAAACATTAATCCATTGTATAAAAATGTATTCACTACATAATAAGAGGCTTACCTCATGCTAGTATTGGGATCATAAAAAAGAATGAGACACACCATCTGCTTTTGATAAGTTTATATAACAAATGATAAAAAAAAATGTGTCATTATAGAACTATGTATCAAAGAAGTGGAGTGGGAGAGTTTTGGTAGAACCTCACAGAGCGTGGTTCTAAAGATGGATAGGAGTTCATGTGGGTAGAAAAGGGAGAAAATACTAGTTTCGAGGACTGGCATGTATAAAGGTATTTCCCTTAGAAAACCCTTATGGAAGGTGCTAGAATGTACAAAGGACTGATGTGTCTGCAAATTAGCAAAGAGTTTAACATGGCCACAGGGATGTGCTCATTAAGCAGAGTTGCCATTGGTGAAGTGAAGATGGAGAGATTTTTTTCTATCCCAAAAGGATGGTAATACAGTCACATAGGCCCCATATGTCATGCTAAGTTTAGACAATCCGTGCCTAGTGGAAAATTATCGAAGGTTACTGAAATTATTAAATTAGCTATGCCTCATTACATTCCCTTATCCAGCAATTTGATAGAAGAGGCTTCTGAAGCTGTTCTCTGTGATTCTTGGTTCTGTTAGTTAGAAAACTGTCAATTCAAGAAATTTATTTCGAATCCAGTTCTCCTAAGAAACCAACTTAACTGCTCCGATTTCAGTTTTGCTCAACAGATATTTACTTAAGAGTGTTCATGTACCAGGCGTTATGCTAGTTGTTGTGTGTGCAAGATGGGGAAGGGACAGTCTCCATCCTGCGTCATTTTATAATCTAACAAAGCAACAGACATCTGATCAGATAATATCAGAAAGTGTGCACAAAACACTACGGGCTTGTGCCGGTTGGGTTTTCATGGGTATCATGAAAGATTTCTTAGATTCTGTCATATTCGACTAAATTTACTGTGGGTCATTAATAAATCAGAGTCAAAATTCCAAAGGTTAATAAGGTTTGCTAAGAGTAGACAAGGACACAGATGCTGAAGTAATTTCTCTGTTTCTCATCCTGCTTCATGAAAACATATTTTTAAAAAATAGGTGATTCTCATTTGGAAACTATGCAAAAGGGTGAGCAGTTTCAATATCAAAAGTAAATTATGAATTTTCTGGGGTTGTTTTAGAAATGTGATTTTTAGAGTAATTGAATTTTTAAAGTTGGAATTTATTTCAAAAATCAACTAGTAGAACTGCCTTATTTACCTAATGAGGGAGCTGTTCCCAACTACTTTAAAAGGTGTGTTTCAGGTTAGACATAGCGCTTCTTTGTTCATATTTGAACGATTCATTTTAGCCACTAATTCATTGGTGGACATAATACCTCTTCTGTGTAGTCCGTCAGTATAATTCCCATTTTTTTTTAAAAAGAGGAAACACAGAGAGGGTAAGTAATTTACCCAAGGCCACACAGCCAGACAGTGTTTGAGAAAGAGCAGAATTCGAAGTTCCTGATTCCCAATCCAAGATGCAGTTCATTAGGCCATGCAACTTCCTTTTGAAAATAGTTATAAACACTGTAAGGCATTTTTTCTTGTTTTAACAAAACATGTTGTCACTGTTTTTTTTATACTAAGCCCTTGGAAACTCTGGGAATGAACTAGTTTCCTTGCAAATACTTTTTTTTCTTAATCTGCCCACACTTGTTTATTATCATAGGGCTGTTCATGAATGCTAAGTTGCTGGCATTGTTTCTTTTTTTAAGGGAGCAGTGAGTCATTTACTTTTTGAAATATATATCTAGAATAAGATTGGTATTCTCCTATTTTGCGTAATAAAACTTGGTCTGTATTGGCAAAGCGTAGTGCTTAGAAAGGCTCTCTTGCTAGTCTTACTGTGTATGTTATTTCTGACCTTGTTCAAAATATTCTGAGTGCAAGTAGGATAGCGTCTTCTTACCTTCTGCTTTAGTCCCTTCATTTATGTGTATTGGAAAAATAAAAGAAAACAACAACAACTAAAAAGACAACGACAAAGGTATTTTGAGACATCCAAGGGAACAGAAAGTGTTCTGGGCCCATGGTAAAATAGCACCTAAGCACCAAGTGCTCTCTTTTCTTAAGCACAGGTTGCCTATCAGCTCATTTTGTTACCGGTACTGGATGGATCAACAAATCTGTGTCTGTAATACATGGTGATTATCGGGATTATTTCCCCTCCTCCTCTTGCATTTTCTTTCTTTCTCCCATCCGACCACCCTTTCCCTCCTCCTTCCCTTCTCCTCTTCCACCTTTTCTTTTCCATTATTCCTTTCCTCTCTTTTTCTTCCTTGAGTTTCAGTTGTGTACCAGGAAGATTGCCAGGCAGTGGGAGGTAGGATTTAAGACATACACCATGTTTACAAACATCTCATCGTCTGGTGCTGTGGTTTTCAAAGAGTTTTTTCGACTTGATTCACATGGAAAAGGCAACTTGGCTTTTCCAAAGACCTGAGTTTGAATACTGACTCTCCCTGAAGAGTTATTTCACCTTCTTATGCTTCAGTTTATTCATCTGTAAAGTGGG
This sequence comes from Crocuta crocuta, assembly GCF_008692635.1. Lineage (NCBI taxonomy): Eukaryota > Metazoa > Chordata > Mammalia > Carnivora > Hyaenidae > Crocuta > Crocuta crocuta. The sequence goes on along the minus strand of NW_027531905.1, from coordinate 3,957,099 downwards.
AATGTTAATGATTCCTATATTGTTTGGCTGCTGTGGGATTGAAGCAGATAGAAAAATGCCTGATACATAGTAGGCATCGTATAAGTGTTAGCTATTACTGTGATTACTATTATTATTAATAACAGTCCTAAGTCATTTGAAAAATAAGGTCTATGCACTTAAAAATAAAAGGAAGGGGACACCGGGGCGGCTCAATTTGTTGAGTGTCCGACTTTAGCTCAGATCATGATCTCATGTTCATGGGTTCAAGCCTGTGTCAGGCTCTGTGCTGACAGCTCACAGTCTGCAGCTGCTTTGGATTCTGTCACCCTCTCTCTCTCTGCCCTTCCCTCACTCACACTCTGTCTCTCTCTCTCTCTCTCTCTCTCTCAGAAGCAAATAAACATTTAACAAAGTTTAAAAAATAAAAACTAGAAGGAAGTTTTTAAATGTCAGCACGTTGGGAGAACTGTCATGATTCGGAGGGACGAGGACCATATTTGAAAATCATGCGTTAATAAAAAAAAAATAGTGTCAGAGATATTTTGCTAGAAGCATGTTCAGGAGAAGTTTCAATGGGTGCACAATGACGATAAAGAGAAAAATCTAGCCTTATATATATTAGTTATTCTAACGAAAGCCTGGAACAAGACAACATAGGACTTAAGAAAAGGGCACCAGAGAAGAGAAAACACAGAAGGGGTTCGCTGGCAGAGAGCCAACAGAGGCTCCTGTCTCAAAGGACACTTGCGTTCAGGGTACAGGAAGAGGACAGATCTTATGGCCTGAGTTCAGCATGTGTCTTTTCTCTCCCTACTTCCTTTCTTTGATTCTGAGAACCAGGAGTGATACCTCTATGGGAGATATTATAGGACATACTCCAGTGACTTAAAGCATAGTTGGATGTCACGCTAATAGGTAAACAGTAGTTCTGATGTTTTTGGATGGTAGGTTTCTTTTTCTTTTCTTTCTGTTTTCTTTTCTTTCTTTTCCTTCCCTCCCTCTCCATCTTCCCTTTCCCCTCCTTCCTTCCTTCCTTTCTCCCTCCCTCCCTTTTTCTTTTCTTCCTTCCTCTTTCTTTCTTTCTTTCTTTCTTTTTTTCTTTCTTTCTTTCTTTCTTTCTTTCCTTCAACTTTTCTTATAATGTTGTTATAAGCAGAGAATCACAGGTTGTCTCTTCATATTCCTACTCTCTTCCCAACTGGAAGGTATTGGGAGAGACAATCCTCCATGGGCCCTGAGTGCCCCTGCACATGTACACTGGATATGCCAAGAATGCAACGCTCAAGCCACTCTTTACCTGATCATTTCTCAACTGACTTATAGTTTAATTCTGTAGTTGTATTTGCAGTTAGTGTAGTCTCAGGATTGTTTTTGCAAAGGCAACCTTGAAGGATGAGATAACATCTCCCTTCGGGCAAGGAGTAGTCTTACCACACCCCGTAAAAGTAATAAATACCTCAATAGTCATTTATCCTCGCCTATAATTCAACAAAATGCATTTGCACAAATCCATTTAATCCCATTTGTGTCACCCATGGGACTTGGGGAGTCATAGGAAATCAAAACAAACCAATATGAAGCTCAGGCTGCCTAATGTGCAGTGAGCAATAAAGTCCTTTGTCTCTGACCCATGAGTTTCGTGTCTTATGCCAGCAACCATCCATAAAACAGTAACAGACTAATTTGTCAGCCTCACTATAGAGCAAAGACAATGACAATGTCAAAAAGTACATGTCAGAAAGTACAATGTCAAAGACAATGACAGAAAGTACATCTGGAATCTTACAGCTAAAGGTTCTTCAATGCAAGGATTATGTAGATGTTGTATAAGTTAGCAGCAGACATTCATGACATGTAACCTCTTCCTTCTATTAAGAAGCACACACTGTGGCTGGACAGTAGAGACTCATGCTAATTCAAAACATGAGGAACTATGACAACTCAAACCTCCATCATTCTGGAAACTTCATATTTCAATTCCCTACTTCATATTCAATTCCCATATTTCAATTCCTCTAAGATGAACATATAAGTACTTCACTTCATAATGATTTTACTTTTCATTTTGATTTTTGTGCCTTCATAATCATTGAATTTTATGATATCAGCCAAAAGTAGTCTAATGAAATTACCTCACACTTGTGAAGGTCTTGCTAATGGACCCAAATGCTTGAAATCTATGAACCATGGCACCAACTACCTCACCACTATGGGAGTGGTCTTGCCACGGGGATGGGGATATTTGAAGTCCATTGGTTAGGCTTCATTTCCTTTCAATTCTACTTGGATCTTCACTGCAATCATTTGTCTCTTAGGTACTTTTTTTCTTCAGCTTCTTTGGATAACTTGTCTCCTCCAGGAATATGAACCTTTCTTGCTCAAATCTTTTATGTCTTGATTTTTATACTTTGGTAGTAAGAAAGAATTTTCCTTTGTTAAATACATTTAACTGAATTTTAACTATATTTATTTGAACTATAAAATTAATACATGCTCATGGCAAAAAAATAAATTCAAATACTATAAAAAGGTATTAAATGAAAACGAAAAGTTGATCTATCCCCTCTTTTGCCATACCTCATTCTCTCTCTCCTGGTATAATAACTTGTAGCTGTTTCTGTGTAGTCTTTTAGACATTTTCTGTTCAGATACAAGTAAATATTTTTCTACATTAAAAATCTTTTTAACATAGGTGGGGGTAGTCTAAAAATATTTTTCTGCAAATTCTTTTCCTCTCTTTAACAATGTCTCTTGGCCCATGTTTCCAATAAACTCAATCATATCAACCTCATTGTTTTTTATCAGATGTATATTATCCTAATATTTGGATATACACTAGAATAAGTACTTAACAAACATGAACATCTGTGTGAGTATATGTGTATGACCTATGTATAGGTTTCTGTGTACCTATGTGAATAAAATTGCTGAGTAAAAGAATTTATGCCCTTTAGATTTCGATTAACAGTGCCAGATTGTATTAAAGGGTAATTTTATTTCTCCTTTTTCAGTTTAGAAGGGGACAACCCCTGAGAAATGACAACACATTGCAGAGGCTAACATTGATGATTTTAGATATGGTCAGATGAAGGCCACTCGGATGGTGGAGACTTTCAGAACAGAAATATTACACTATGAGGAAAGAAATGGGGATTTATCCTAAGGCCAAGAAGAGTTGGAACAGAGGGGTCAGAAAAGGGAGAGAAACAGGTAAGCTTTTGGAAAGTTGACATGTACAAAGGAGATGGGCTTGGAGAATGAAAAGAATATGGGGAAAGGGAATTTAACTGTAATACTCTCAAGTTTCTAAGAAAGGGAATGTATTTGTATGTTACTTATGTAGATAAAATCAATGAAAATAAAAAGAAAATGAATCTGATTTCTCCACATGGAGAATAGTAGGACTGATGTATGCAGTAGGCATATTTTATGTTATCTAGAGGAAGAACTTTCTTATAATGACTGGAGCCCATCGGGTGTCCTGACAGACACTGAGTGAACAACCCTCAGCCAAAGCCCTTCCTGCACTAGGGGAGAGGAGATGGTGTTAAAATGACCTCTAAGACTCTATTATACTATCATTCCTTAAACTAACAATTATTGTGTACTTTGCACCAAGTGTTTCTACGAGAGGGCTTAATGTGAGTTATCTCATTTAACCTCACCATGACTCTGTGAGGAAAAGAAATATTATTATATATATTATTTCTCTCCAACAGACAATGAAATCACAGTTGAAAGTCGTTTGTTTTGTTTCATTTTGTTTCATTTGTGTTAACCTGAACTTATCCTCAAGCCTCTTGCTTCCAACCCAAGTCTTGGTTTAAACATGGTGACTCACAGACACCAGCCAGTCACAACATTCTTTACTGGGAAGATATAATATACTGAGAAAATTTGCCTGATGATTTAGTTTGCATAAATACTCCGCAGGGAAGAGGGAAGGAGTCTTCATTTGAAACATAGTAATTGATACCCACCGTTACTGGATACTGTGCAGGGTGCTAGGGCACCATGGTGACTGAGACCCAGTCCCTGTCCTCAGGGAGGTTTCAGATTAGTGGGAGCAGCAGGCCAGTTGAAAGAACATTTCGAAGTAGCGAGTGCTTGGCGGGAGTTAACACAGAGAGCGAACCTCCTTCCAGACGTGGTGGCTCAGGGAGGACATTCTAGAATGGAAGGGCCATAAATCTGAAATCCTGACCTTGAAGGAAGAGGAAGAATTACTTAGAATGAGAGGGAGCGGGTGGGTCTTGAGATGGGCATCAGAAGGAAAAGGAAGGGCTGAAGCTACACTGTTGGCCAACCGCCAGAAGTTTAGTTTGGCTGGGAGGCACTGTGGGAGGGGCCAGAGAAGCCTGGTCTGAGCTGGAAAAGCAGGCAGAGCCGTTTTATGGCCTAGCTAACGAGTTTGGACCTCTTCCTGAGGGCAATGCTTACTTACATTTATATAATAGCTTTATTATGTATTTATAACATAAAATTGCTGTTATACTCCCCTACGTCCAACAATAACCCCTTCATATTTGAGGTAACTTTAAATTGGCTGCATTTTATCTAGAAGCTGAAGTCCAGCCCTTCCCACATCTAGTTTAGGTAAGGCAAGGAATTGGAGTGCATGCTGACATTGACACGCTGTCTCTTCAGACTACTTCACTCAACAAGCTTAAAAACTCAGACTGAAAGCAGTGTCCCCACTAACCTTCGTGGATGAGGCTGGAGTTCAGGGGTGCAGCAGAAAGGGTCCATCGGGAAGCAATGCTTGCACACATTTCAGCCATGTTGATCCTCAGGGTCCTGTGGGAAGATGAGAGGCAGATCAAGGAAGCATAGTCAGGTAGATGCACTGCCTTGGGGAAATCCTTGCTCAGCCACGCTTTCCTCAGCCTAAGGAGGTAGACAAAACCCCAGTTTCTCTCCCTTATGCTACCCTGTGAGCTGAATCCTATACCCCAGGCCTGGGAGCCCATCGTGTGTCAGTCACCCTAGTCAAACCAAGTAATGTCCTTCTTCCTGTGGTGTGGGCATATTACTCCTGGGAGTAAATTCTGAAAATCCAGGATGCTTCTTTCCTGCTGGTGATTTTCCTGTTTTGTCCCATGAAATATTCTGTAGAATTTGACATTAAAAAAAAAAAAAAAAACCCAACAGGCTGGTAGTCTGAGTTTTTAGAGATAGGAAATACTTCCACCAAATAATCCCTAAATAATGTCCTCTTCTCTGTCAAAGGTTATACTGACAAAAAAGCCTGTTGCATCTCCTCGAACAGCTCCTGGTGAAGGATGTCAGATCATGCAAGTATTTTCCCCCATTTCCAATCTTCCTATTTTATGATTTTCAGTTTTACATGGAAATATATGGCATCTGGTGAAATTATCTCATCCTATCTGAATTTAATTCCTTCCATCAGGGGACCCATGTAGATTTCCACTGACTTCACTAAAACTGCTGCATATGTGTCTTAGATCAAACAGTGCCCCATGGGGTTCTTTATATCATAAAGTAATTTTTCCACAAAGAAGCTTGCACATGAAATATTTATATATTCCAGTGGTGAAGATCCTCCCCGATCTGTGTGCTGGAGGCAATAGGAGCTCTTCCTTCCCCCCAAGAAACCTTGCGTATATTGAATAAAATAAAGGATTCGGAGGTTTCAGTTTTGTAGTGAGCCAAAAAGAGAAATAGTTTTTGAATGTATGCATAAGACTGTGAGGTCAGTAAAAGACTCTAAGGAGGAACATGGCATGCAGAGGGCAGGGATGAATTTAAACGAGTTAAAAATAAATACACACACACACAGGAAAGACAGATCATAAACATGGTGGCAAAAGGCAGGCAGTTAGAAGGCAGCAGGTATGAAAGATGACAGTGAGTAGGGCTGGGTGCAGCATAGGCAGGCTTTCTTTTCTTTTCTTTCCTTTTTTAAGTTTTATTTATATCTTTTGAGAGAGAGAGAGAGAAAGCATGAGCGAAGAGGAGGGGCAGGGAAAGAAGGAGAGAGAGAATTCCAAGCAGGCTCCGCACCATCAGTGCAGAGCCTGATGAGGGGCTAGATCTCAAAAACCGCCAAATCATGACCCGAGCTGAAGCCAAGAATCAGATGCTTAACTGACTGAGCCACCCAGGAGTCCCAAGGCAAAGGTTTCTATGAAGTGGTATGAGATGTGAGCCCTAACTAAAGGATTTCCATCTGTGCTACAGCCTTTAATGAGACACTTGTCATAGGGTTCTAGGAATAGAATCTTAGGTGATTCAGTTAGTGGGTTTACATACGTATGGACAGGACAGCTCATCTTGGGGCTGAAGATGTGGTTTGGAGAAAATTTGAAGCTCTTTCCAGGAGGGAGCCACTGGCTTAGCAGATAAAGCGTATCAAAGCTAGTATATATCAAGTTAGATTTATGACAAACTGAGTACTTGTAGCTCATTTATTAGTTTAGATTTTTATCCCAAAGTGCTCCCTACTGCAGTCAGTCAAGTACAATGTGTGTCCAGAATATCTGTTTCTAAAACATACTGATGTGTATCTAGGACGAGGCAGGACGCAGGGGAGAAGCAAAGAACTTGGGATCCAACTTACACACTAGGAAGAACCAATACTTACATTCTTAAGCTGGATATATTTGTTTCCTAACATGTTGTAACAAAGCACCGCAAACTGGGTTTCTTAAGATAATAGGAATTTATTCTTTCACAGTCTGGATGCAAGAAGTCTGAAATCAAGATGTTGGCACTGAAGGAGACTGTGTTCCCTGTCTTCCTCCTAGCGTCTGGTGACAGTGGCATTCCTTACTGTGTAGCTGCCTCACTCCTATCTCTGCCTCCTTCTTCACATGGTGGTCTTTGCATAAGAACACCAGTCATATAGGATTAGGACCCCACTCTGCTCAAATATGACCTCAACTAATCATATCTGTAATTACCTTACTTCCAAGTAAGGTCGCATTCTGAGGTACGAGGGTTTAAGACTTCGACATGTTTTTGGGAAGGATATAAATACAACTTATAAAACAAGGTCAAGGGTGAACACAGGAGTCTTTGGGAAGTTATGTCATAGCTGACAGTTAAGAAAACTCACATATCTGTCCACGCAACCTTCATTTGAATATGAAGCTATTCTAGTCTCCAATGAGCTGCTGATGAATCCATATGTCTCCTACTATTTATATTTGAAAAGTGAAAGCAATGAAAAGAAACAAAACAATTATAAATAGAGACAAAGAGATGGAGAAAAAAACACGGATGGAAAGTAAAGAGAGATAAGAACTTCCAAAATACTTTCTTGCTATCATAGATGTTGTATGAGTTCAATCAAATCGTAATATTCTACTTAGATTTATAGGGCTTCAATAACAAAGACAACATTTTTCAAACATATATTTGAAACCTGGAAGAGAGAAAAAGTCCTCGATAAAAAGCATTGTGACATTTCAAATGCATTGTGTGCTTTAACATGAAATTCAAAGCAAATTTTAGAATTTCTGTTTTCTGTGAAAGCCTATCAGTCAAAGAAGCACAATAATGAATGGGAGGAGGCTCCAGGCATGGCTGTTTCACCATTACTGACTCACCTGTTGGATCCTAATAAAATATGCCAATGCCTCTGCTTCTAAGAGGAATCTAGCCTTCTGTTTCCTGTGCATGATGAGGCCCTACACTGTGCCTGCAAGCCCGTGTGTGCAATATGTACTACATTGTTGCCCTCAAGGGTTTAATATAAATGTAACATCATGTTGTGCAAAAAGAATTTCACTGTGATTTAATAACTAACATACTCAGAGGGAGCCATCATTTAAAACAGCATAAGAATGCAAGAACCATTTGGCTGATGAGAACTGAGCCAATTGGGATCAACTACCCTGTCATCATTCATGCAACAGAACATAAATATGGATCAGATGAAAGAAAATGTGCAGGTCAAATGCAATGGGTTGTTCCAAACTGTCACAACTGAAAGATAATGCTTTGCTTGAGTCGAGAGGAAGAAATAAGTAGACATTTTCTAAACATTAAATACCAGAATGAAACCAAAGCTTTTGAACTGAAGCAACTGCCTGAGCCTAATGACTTCATTTCTGCCTTGTAACCTGGGGAAACAAGATGTCAAAAATAATCCATTAAAAAACGGAGCAAGAAATGTACAAGACCTCTATGGAGGAAGCTATAAATCTTTACCAAGGGCATAAAAGGAGACTTAAATAAGTGGAGGGACATGCTGTGTTCTCGCTTGCAAATATTGTAAAGATGTCAGGTTACTCCGAAGTAATTTATAAATCGTACATAATCTCAAAATTCCAGCGATATTTTAGGGAAGCCGACAATTTGGTTTTCAAATTAATCTGAAAGAGAATACTTGAAAGAAAAGTTAATAGAAACAAATAAAAAGTAGCACAATTATAGGGGTCTTACTTAATTAAAATTGAGAGGTACTGATGTACGAATAGGTGAAAATTGATCACTGAAGTAGAACGAGGTTCAGTAATCAATCTTTTCACACTTACTAATTTTGATTATGACAAATGTGGTATTTTGAATCAGTAGGAGAAATAATGGCATAGGAAAAACTAGTAGTCGATTTGGAAAATGCTACAGTAAGATGCCTTATCCAGCTCACATCATTCATTTAAGAAAATCCTGATGGATTGCAAGTGTGAAATGCAAAAAATAAGATTATAGAAGTATTAAAATGAAATAAAATAATTTTTAAAAATCATACAGGGAAAAGGCTTTCCTCCCCCACCCAACCCAGAAGCTATAAAATAAAATGATAGATTTAATTACATAATATTTTTAGAGTTCCACACTCAACAGACATAAAAATGCAAGACTGAGTTGCAGAAAATATCTGTATCACATCACATAAAGTTTAATACTCAGACTATATTAAAGAGCTTCTACAAATCCATAAGAAAAGGTAAGCAATCCAAGAAGATAAGGGTAAGGTCAAAGTAAGTACTTCACAATAAAAGAAGTAACTTACAAAGAAGATATTCAAACAACTAGCAAGCATATGAAAATAAATGCTCTATTTCACTACCAAGGAAGTATAAATTAACCACAATAAAATATTTTGCCTATAAGGTTAGCAAAAGTGAAAATAGTAATACTATTATTATGTTATGGCTAGGATACAGTCACTCTGTGAGAGAGAATATTCAGAACCTTTCTTTGGAAGCAATTTGGCAATATCTTTTAGAATATACAGTGTACATAGTTTTTGATCCCATAATTTTACTTCTCGTACTGTATCTATTCTAAAACAGTTCAAATATGCATAAACATAAACATACAAGGATATTCATTTCATCATTGTTTATAATATAAAAAAATTCAAGTTGAACAAAATGGCAAACAATATGGGCATGATTGAACAGATGAAGATACAATCTTAGTATATAATACTATACCTGGCAAGATCGGCTAGGTTGTGCTGCTATGAGAAAACAATCTTAAATTCTCAGTAGGTTAAATAAACAAAGACTTATTTTTCACTAACGATACATGTTAATCTGGCTCAGCTATGGGCTGTACTCTGTGTCCTCCACGCTCTGGGACCCAGGCTGTTTTAGTTGCCACTGTTCAGAGCGTTACCACTCACTAGGACAGATGGAAAGAAAGTGCTGTAATTGAAGAGACTGAATCATAAAGCTTCTACTTAGAAGAAATGTGTGTCCCTTATGGGCACATTTCATTTCATAAGGTGGCCAGACCTAACTCCATGGGCAGAGGAATTGTGTCCTGATATTGAGCTGAAATAATCAGTATGTAAAGCTAATAACTATCATAAATATTATGCAGTTATTTAACAAGAGTACATCAGATCCATATGTACTATCTATAACATGTGTTTTTACTACCCAGTTTGGTAGTAATATTACAATTTTCAAGCTTAAATTGACCTTTTTTAACCTTGGCTGCATTTAAGGGCGTCTTTGTTGGACTCTACATAATCATAAGGTGACTCCAAATCACAATACAAAGTAGGCTGTTGTAGGTGCATTCCTGCAGAAAGTTCATTTCATAGACCATAGACATGAGTTGACATAAAGCTTACTGTTGGGTCCTCTGTAATGGATGATGTTAGCCTCGTAGCCCCGTGGTTCACCCTCCACTAAAGAGGATAGACTCTCTCCTCTCAAATTTTTTAAGTTGCAGAACATGAAGACTGGGCAAGGCCCACTGGGCCACCTACCCCACCACCACACACACACTCAAATCTTGAGAAATCGTTTCTCAAATTAATAATCATCGCTGAGGTTACAGTTTTAAAATATTGATTCTTATATTTTGATTTAAATTCAACAAATGAGTTAAGATAAATTTAAAACACACACTTAGGCTGATTTTTAGAACATATTTGTAATTAGCCACAGGACCACCTAGGACATTTTGGACCACCAATGGCCCTGAGATCACAATTTGAGAACAATTTATCTGTACCACAGCAAATGTACATTCTGGCAGAGAATGAAGTGAAATAAATATGTTTCATATTTGTTAATTTAGCTTTCATCTTCTTTTTTAAAACAAACTCTTTTTTATCCTTCTTGATTGGGTTGCAAGGAGTCAGCTTTAACAATGTCACCTCCTCTAGTTCTGGGAAAATAGAATCTCGAAAAAGAAGGAAGAGGCTAACCACGGCCTTAGGTTCCAGCTTATAGCTGACGGGTGAATCTGAGAGTAGTGAGCTCACCATTGCAGAGAGCTGATTGAGACAGCTTAATTCCTGTTTCTGAAACTGATCAATTTTTCTCAAGTAGGTGTGTTACTGCAGTTCACATACATTTGCTCATTCGGGTACACTGAAAAATTTAAAATGAGTTGTGGCCAGGACAGCTCGGTGCTACTCTAACATCTATTCTGCCATTCCTTTTGATATTTCGCGCAGCGAAATACCTTGATTCTCCAGTATCCAGTACCCCCTCCCCCATTCACTTAGGTGTAGGCCTGTGGCTAAGGTCTGACCACTATGATATATTATAATGTTGTGTTGTGTGTGAGTTCTAGGAAGCCTTCTTGAGAGGAGAAGGGAAGCATGAGAACTTCTTGATCACCTCCTTTTTTCTGCTCCCTGGCATAAGGATGTAAAGTTGAGAAGGTGAAGAATGTGCTAGGACCTTAGATGTGCTAAAGATGATGAAGCAGCAAGAAAAAGGGAGCTGGGCACCACTGACATTGCCATGAAATGGGAAAGAAACGTGTATCTGGTTTACACCACCGTTATTTGGGTTTTCCTGATCTGTGCAGTTAAACATAATCCTAACCAACACAGAAGGGAAGCCAAGACAGCTTGTCACTGGGGAACAGAGGGCAGCATGGCTATGTGCTCCAGCCTGCCTCTCTGCCTGTACTTCTACCAGGTATCTGGAGGCTGGAGGAAGAGGGGTCTTCTCTGGTCGTGATTTGGGGAGTACATCGCAATCTCTCCCTCTTTCTTTAGCTTATTGTCACATTTTGTAGGAGTCACTTTAACCATAACATACCAGGCTTGCTTTCTTTCCCTTCTCCTCTTCCCTTCCCTCCTTCTTTCCTCTCTCCCTCCCTCTCTCTCTCTTCTAAATGTTCTTCCTATGTTTGGGATATTCTCTTCTCTATGCGTCTCAGTGGGATCCACACAAATTAAAAAAACAAAACAAAAGACAACACCAGTTTTTCCTTTTCCCTCCTCCCATAGATATCATCCAGTCATATGTACCCATGTGCGTACTAATGCCACAAAGTAATGACATAAAGTCGTTTTGGAACGAATGACACAAAGTAGGAATGAGAGGTTCTCTTTGGAGACACTTGCAGTCATGGTAACATTCTTCAAGGGCAGCGGTGGTGGGGAGCCAACTTTAACAACTGTGAATGTCTTTTAGCCAATGACATCCAGGACCACTTCTGTAGTTGGACAAGTTGAGTTTATCATCCTTTACAGCAAGGGAGTATATAAATCATAGAGAACCATGGGGTGTCTCAGTAAGAGGGTGGTGGAAAGAACCTACAAGAATTGGGGCTTGATTGATCATTTCAGGGAAAATCAAAGAAGGGAGGATGGATGCATTCTAGACAGTTTACTGCCAGAACAAGGAGCAATTCTACGATTCATATCTCAATGTTATCCACAGGGATAACTACTAATAGTCTACCGTTACTGGTAACATACATAGTTGATGAATACATATTTTGTTAGACGTATCATATGCTGTATTCTTGCAATATAGTAAGTAAAGAGAAAGGCAAGTATTACTAAGAAAAGCATAAGAAAGAAAACATATATTCATAGTGCTGTAGTGTATTTATCCAAAAAATCCACGTATAAGAGGACTATGCAGTTCAAACCTCTGTTGTTCCAAGGTCAACGGTACTAAGCTGTAAAAATATCATACTAAGAGATGGCTATATCTTCTTTAATTCCCACAGCAACTGAGGTGGATGCCTTTTATCAATGCTATTTTACACCTGAGAGGACTGGGGCTAGAGAGATTAAGTCACTTGTCCTTTATTATAGGGGTGGCACACGTAGAAACTACCTTAAAGCAACATGTCCATGTATGCGAGTGAATACGGTAGCATGAGAACTTCTTGGTCACTTCCTTCTTCCTGTTAGGAGAACATTTGGCTTTATTTGACTTTGAGACCATGCTTCAAAGAATGCAACCAGATGGAGAATTTCTGAGGCCCATGAGGCACTGACTGGGCATGGAGGGGTAACTTGTGCTGAGAAAATGTGTGCACTTGGTCTGTGCCAAGTTCATTGTTCCTTTGCAGGCCAGGCCGTGAGGAGAGGCCACTCACTGTGAAGAGCACAGGGCCTGGCTTGGAAGCAAGGACTTTAACCTTCAGAAACAGAAATGTGCTTCAGTTTTCAGGTCCAGTTCACGAGGCAATGAACAAATAACATTCGGTTTTCTCCTCAGTTCAACCGAGGTGGGAACAGTTGTGGCAGAGAGTCAGAGATTCTCACTGGAAAAAAATGGCCTTGAGACTAACTTTGCAGAGGAAGCTACATGCTCTCTTAAGGGGAAGAAGAGAATGTTGTTACCGAAGCTTTTCTCTAGCACACCAGAAAAATGATGCCCAGTAGGGGAGGGTTCTTGGGATAAAATTAAGGATGGCTTCCATCTGGGGCACACTCTCTGCTTTGGCCAGGGAAGCACCCTTGAAGGTGTGTAGACACAGACATGCATGAGAGCAGAGAAGGCTAAATACCTACCTCATGCATGCTATCTGTGTTCCACATTCTTTCTTCCACTTAGTATTGATACATTCTGATATCTCATAAACAATGGCAACAACGGCAGCTGTTACCGTACAGGACCTGCTATGTGAGTATGGCAATATTCTAAGCAGTTTTTGAAAATGGACTCAATCTTCAAAACCAGTCCTTAACAGATGAGAAAACCGAGGCATATTTTCCCATGCTCATTCAGTGAGCAAGAAGGCAGAACGAGGGATCTAATGTAGGCATTCTGGCCCCAAAGTGCATGCTCCCACCACTGCCTTTTGAAAAAATGCTTTTTGTGGCACTCCAGGAGTAAACGCAACAATAAGGGAAACAATTTCCTTTCTTATAATTCAGGCTTGACTCAGGTTCCCCATCATGAAATGAGCATAATTTTATGGTGATTACTTATATAATCCATCATGGGATTTTGGAAACATATTTAATGTTTGTACAGCACTTGGAGGCCCATTAAACGTGCAATAAAATGTAGACAAAGAAACATTCTCGGCATTGCTTATTGATGATGGCAGTGGAAGTTGAAGTTTCCTTTAAAGGTTTTTACTACTCCAGTGATTCCTTCTTTGTAGTATTTCTTATGGCCCATTTTTCTAGGTCTCCCATGGAGAAGAAAATAAAATGGCTGAGTGAAACCTCCCACCTACATTAAGCTAGCCACTCATAACTAACTTCCTTAATCAAAGGTAACCCTCCTTTTTTGATTAATCATCTTTTTATAGTACACTTAAGAGGAAAAAGAACCAAATGAAAATATTAAGTTGGAGGCAGCACAAACTAATTCGATAATATTGCCATTACAACTGAGTAAAGAAATACACGGAGCTCCCCTGGAAATATTTTTCCTGTGAAAATTTATGCCTTTTCTAAAGGTGTGTGCAAGGGGGTGTTTTTCTTCATACCCTCTATGTGGATGTAATGAGTAAATGTTAGCTTTGTGCCTTTTTTGGCCCATTAGGAGTCACGCACCATGGCAATTTACAAACAAGAGGGTGAACAGGTAGGCAAGGCCAAAAGACATTTGATAATCAGGAGAAAATGCAAATGATTTATGAAACGTAATCTGTCAGCTGCAATTGTCATGTTGCACTTCTTGGGAATACAGTTACCCCCTAAGCAGACACTGGTTGAGCCATGTTGGGTTGGCTACTGTCGTTAACGATTGGGGGCCACGGATTCACCCACCATTTGCAGCAAAGCGCTCTAATATTTTTCGGGAGTAAAAGCACTTTTCACGGGCTGCTCCAGAGTAGCTGATTGAAGTAAGAGCCAAGCGTGTAAACGACCTCCTGAAAGAACTGGCAGGCGTGAAGAACATTGAGCCCCAAAGCACGAGTTGTTTGCGAGGCGCTCCTCCAGCTGAAAGCTGGGGAGGGGAGGCCAGCGAGCAGGGAGGCAGGCAGAGGTGGGCGGCTGTCTGCGGGCGAGGGGGAAATGTTTACACAGAGCAAGTTAAAAGGTGGACAACAGACAAGATCCTGGTGTGGGGCTGCTCTAGGGTGAATCTGGGAGGTACCTACTTTGCTCCTGAGAGGAAAAGAGAGATGGCAAAGCCAGCAGCGTTTCCACCTAGAAGCATCTTTCCCATTTGGGGTTAAAATCTTTGCTTCTTTGCAGAGCAGGCGCTCCCCTGCCCCTAATTCCCCTGGGCACAAGGAGTGCAGAAAGTTTTACTTGGTAGGTGAGTTGTTTTTATGTGAAACCATTTTGGCCAAGACGGGGATTTTTCACTTGGGTGTCAGTGGTGCCCTTCTGATGTTTATAAAACGGAGCAAATGTACAGTTTGAACAGTTATTTTAGGTAAAAACGTCAATTTCTTCATAGAGTCAGGCACTCTAAGTTCTGTGTTTGAGACCAATTCTTGGATTTTCCAGCGCTGAGAAAACTTTCACCTTGCTTCATGCAGTTCTCAAGTTGAGTTATGACCCTGACGTGTCTCTGCTCTCTAAAGTGCACTGATGGAGGTCACTTAAAAACAACTAAAAGAGAAGATAATGTAACGGTCTATCTCGTGGGGGTGGGGAGGAGATAACACAGACTCTTTCAAGCTGGAATCGCCACTAGCCACTAACCTTAGCACTCATTTCTTTTTGAGACTGGGTCATCTTGGTAGGAACACCACACTGGTGGTCACTGCCTCGACATTCTGTGTCTTAAACCCATATCAGAGCTTTCCACTTCAGCCTCTGCCAACCGATATACTTGCCTGAACACTAAATTGTCCAGAAAAATTTATCTGAATCATTTCCATCGTCCTTATGGTTTTTCAGGAACATTTTTGTTCCATTTTGAATGCCTGAAGTGGTCTTGTGATCTAAATCTCTTGTATTTATTTCTCTTTTCGCTTGCTTCCAAAGCTGTTCAAAGTCACTCCTAACCAATTGAGTTACTATCCTGGGACTTGAGGTGTTCAGCAGTCTCTGTTTCTCTACCCTTGTGACTAACAAGATCGATGTACAGTCAGAAATGGTTCTAAGCAATAACTCTGAGGGCAGTTCAGACGAGACCCTCTGCACTTCCTCCAGATACCCCGGGGTGAGCCCAACTGTAATCTGTTGTATATTGTGTATGTTTTTTATGTGTTACTGCATTTCTTGGCTGTTAGCCTCCTTCAGTACTTGACTGCCCACCTCACCAGTAAGTCCCATTAGATGCCTAACCCTGTTCTTTGAAGTGAGAAATAATACATGCCCTTTGTGCAAATTTCAAATAATACTGAGGCATATAGAAAGTCCTTCTTCACCAGCGTGAGTACCAGTGTAGTTTGGTAGATTTCATTTTCTTATACACTTATTTGTGGCAATGGGTAGGGAATAAACAAGCAGCAAAAACTCCACTTTAACTTTCCAATCAAAACTAACCACGAAAGATTTGAGGGGCTCCAGAGCAGTGTCATTCACCTGTTAAACAAGAAACCAGTAACATCATCATTGACCACTTGTTGAACTCCTTTACTCTTGGTTAAGAAAACTGCTTTTGCTCTTCTTTCTGGAGTCTCTTGGATATAGTCTTTTCCAGGCTCAACGTGGTTATCTCTGATCCTTCCCCACCACAACGTATCGCCAGTGTTTGTTGGTTGGATGCCAGAACTGGAGACCTATGCCTTACAGACAAGTAGGCAAGCTCAGAGACAGGTGCTCTCCACGTTTAAAACAGAATGAAAATAGACTCCATATTAGAAAATGATGCTCTGCCTTGATCTTCACTGCTGCTACTGTACCTTCTCATTTATTTTCTCTCTTTGATTTGAGCCCTCCTCTATAGACATTCTTCACCACGAACATACATTCTCTTGAATTGTACTTGGGCTGTTCTCATATCCCTTGTTATATGACTTTCACCCCTGCCTTTCTTTATAACTGCAGAATCTAAGTTTTAACATGAAGCCCGCAATCACTGGTGTCTACATAGTGACAATTTCCCCAATTGTCTCTTCAAAACCCCATTCAGAATCTTCGGCATCTTTGGCTGTGTTATAAATGTATGATTAAGTTTGATCTTGGCTGCACAATAATTACAGTGAGAGCCCTTCACAGAAAGGAGATTTATTCTTCACCCTCGTTGTATCAGTGAGGATTGACCAGGTCCTGCCACAGGTACAAACAACCCCCAAATCTCAGGGCCTCAGATAAGCAAAGATTGATATCTTGCTCATGCTACATGCCTATCTGGGACCATGTAGGGGCTCTGCTCCACATTACCTAAGGAAATCTCCTATTGTCTCCTCTCCAAACACTGGCTTCAGCTGTGATAACTTTATGTAAAACTACAGGGTATCCCCTTCTGCAATGATTTCTGTTGGAGATTTTGCATTTAGACTTCAACTTCGCTTACATACTCTTACTTTTGCAAAGTTGATGCTTGCCCTTCCATCCTCTAGGGTTCCCTCATTTAGTAGTCATTTCATTAATGTTTTTAAAGTAAATACAGTTGTAAGAGAAAACAAGAAAACAACACACTCTAGATCTTGCTTTTGTTAGAGTCTTGAGAATTTCCCAGGGATGTCTAGGCCTTTCTACTTCCCAGATTTTTCTCTATCTGGTTCATTAAATTTATGAACTATTTGGACATTGTCACAATTTTTGCTTTTCACTTTTTTAAATCTAGAAATTCTATACTCTGATAGAGAGACATGTTTTGTAGTAATTTTTCCACATTCTTATTCTAACTTCCACACATTGTTCCTGTGTCTTATATATTAAGCCCCTGAAGAATATTCAGCTTCTCTAAAATGTTTTCGATATTTAGCTTTTCTTCTCACAAGTGGCTTCCATTTCCTGATTTTATTGTGTGTTTTCAGTCATTGCTTCATGATCATTAATTCTGTCTTGTTTCAAAAAACAATTTCTCCCACCTTTCTACCCTATGCTGTTTTTCCTCACTATGGTGAGGAGCCTATGCTCTTTCCTTACTATGGTGTCATAAAAAGAATGACACTTAAGTAGCGTCTGATGTGCAGATATATATAAACCATATATAAGGAAACATACTTGGATTGTGAGTAACTTGTTCTGTGAATGTGCCTCAAGATGAACAAACATTTCTAATAAATTTTAACTTGATAAATATATGATGTCTTGCAATATGAGTAGTACATGTCACCAAATGTCACATGATCACAACTGAGCCAATGGTTCTTGAAATTCACTTGGATATACAAGTGCTTTGGATTATAGTCATGTCTCAGGAATGAATTATGCTCGCAAACCAACGTTTTACGTATATGCAAATATTTATGTGCATACCTGAAATTCTCAAAGAGAATCACACGGATCTGTGGTGCTCAAAGAATGTTTCATCTAGATGAATATTTGGAGTAATATTTTAAATGCTTATAAATATTTTTTCTACTAACTACTATCTACACTTACATCTCTAGCTCTCTGTGAGATAGGACTTATAGTTCAGTTCCATATAATTTTTGCAAAAACTGTATTAATGTATTAGTTATCTAATGGTGAACCAAATTGGAACTTCCCTACCTGGGAGTTTATAACCTTGTTATTGACCTAATATTATGAGGTCAATTATTAATTCATTCCCAGTTTATATCCCTGCCTAAACAATTTATGTCCTTCATGTGCTTTATTGCCTGATTCTACACCTATGTGATATGTACTAAGACAGAAAGATCCCTGGGTGTGATCACAAAATGCTAAATATGTTTCCATATCTTCATCAGCACATAATAGCCTCCTATGTAATATATATACTATGTAAGGTGGTAGTGTGTGTGTGTGTGTGTGTGTGTGTGTGTGTGTGTGGTTTTATTTGGAAGTGCCAAAGAATGACAGATGGAGACCAGCTATGGAGCAGTAGCTTTTGCCCTAATGGCTAGAATGATCCTCGGATATGGTGCCCAGTTTGAGGTTAGTGGATGGGGGTCAAGAGAGGCAGAGTCTTCAGGGTGCTTCTCATCTTTTATCATCGTCATTCGTCAAGGCTGCTGTGTCGCGTATAACATTTTCCATTCTTGTTTTGCCCCTGTGTTCTGGTACTGCTCAACAGCAGCAACCTGTTGATTCTGGATGGCTGAGTACCCCTGGCTGGCATAGGAGGCTGCAGGGTGACTTAACTGTGGGAGACAGACAGAATTGTTTCCAATGTACACCTAAGGAGGCCCTCAGCAAAGCAAACATTGATTTTGGAGGAGTATTTTTTTTTTCTCTATTTGCTTGCTGCCAGGGGCCTCTAAATAGGATTCCTATTTTTTTCCCCTGTCAATATTAACCCCTGTAGAGACTGAATGATAAAGTTCAAGCCAGTAGGTCTTGCAGGATGTTGTAAGACGCCATCACCTTTCCGAACAGAGCGACTCCTGGTGAGGATTCAGTAGGTGGTTGAACATGAACTAAAACCTTGGAGGCAGTTCTGAGTGCCTGGGTGGCCTCTGGTTTACTGCTGGTTCACTGGGTTCCTCCTGCCTCAATGGGCCAACTCCCAGTATTATAAATCATATAGATGTGAACTTCTTCCTGAAGTAACTTGTTTGCTTTATTTATTTGGAAAATTTCGGTAACTGCCTTCTCAACGGCCAGGCTGTTGAACTTGCCATAACTGAGGCTTACTCAAGAATGTTTAGTCTTAACACTGTGTGGTTTCCTTTAGTGACTCCTGGGCCACATTCTGAAGAGAGACGTGCTGGTACTGAAGTATGGTGAATTCACTTCCAGGTAACCCAGGGGCACCTCAGAATACCTTAGGGTTTGAGACAGAGTGGGTGGCAATGGTAAAGTGCAACCTCTCCCCAAACAAACCAGGCCCACATGACCATAAACATACCCACACCCACATACACCTTGATGTTTTAGGGAGTGAATATGCAAAAAGGGAATGCCGTTTTCACGGGGAATTTTTGGAGTAATTTTTAACATTTTTAATGTAGAGATCATCCCGTAAGTCTCCCCTCTGAAACAAACCTGATTCCACTTCCTCTTGGTGCCGTGCGTGTCTTAAACAGTGTATTTGAATAAAAGAAAATAGGTGCCTTAAAATGAATAAAATCATTCATTGGTAGCAGTGATGTGAGTTTACATTTGGGGCTCCCCAGCCAAACTGTCAGAAAAGACCACATTATTCTTTGTAATTTGCCACACAGCTTTCTGGTGGAGAGCAGAGTAAGAGAGAGAGTGGACGGGGGTGGGAGACTGGGGAGGGGGTTACTACTTAAGGGTATGTCTGAAATGCAGAGGCTACTTATATGGCTTCTATACCTGAGATTAGTAGGCAAATGAGGGAATTTTGGCAAACCTTTAAGTCCGTGAAAAATTTCCTTTAGCTTTTTAAAGTGGTGGTGTAATCTGCTTAGGAAAAAGCACTCGTTTTTTAACATCATGTGGATGCATTGTGACATTTTTTGTGCCTAGATTTTGGGACTTTTCCATGTACTAAATTGCATTATGAAAAAAAAGGAGAGACGTACTGTTCAGGAAATTTGGTGCTCACAATGCGTGGAAAAGGCAACTTTTTCCAAGACTGTTGCATCCCTTCTGTTAGCTTTTATGGTTAAGGTTAAAGGAGCCACTGATGCTTTTCTTGTATCCAACTGTCAGTATCCCTAACAGCCTGAAGTTTTTTAGATGGTCTGTTTATATTATACTGTCAAATGTTGAGCATCTTTGCATCTGTGCTTATAAAATTCCTTCCCTAACTCTTTTAAAATGTGGATTGCTGTCCAAAATCTTATGTTCTAATAGCCCAAGGCAAAATATGGAGAGAATTAGAAATGCCAACTTTATGATTTATCAAGGGCTCCTGAGTTCCTTGGGAATCAAGTGCTATGCAGTGTATTTATTGTTTTGAGTGTACATGGGATGACAATGAGGAGGCAGGGCTTAGAGGGAATGAGGATTAAAAAAAAGAGAGAGAGGGGATTGCAGCAAACAATGGCAGTCCAGGAGTGCCTGGGTGGCTCAGTTGGTTAGGCGTCTGACTCTTGATTTTAGCTCAGATCATGATCTCACAGTCGTGGGATCCAGCCCCTCATCAGACGCCATGCTGATAGCGCAGACCCTGCTTGGGATTCTCTCTCTCCCTCTGTCACTGTCCCTCTCCCTGACTCACATACTCTCTGTCAAACTAAATAAATAAATAAACATAAAAAATATATATGTCAATCCAATCAAGTACAATGGCTTCCGTCACTTTTACCCACTCAATTTAGACCAATAGGGGACTAGAAGGAAAAAGAAATTTCTCTTCCACGGTCTCTTAGATTTCCATGTGTGCAAGTGTTTGTCTAAAGGTAGGATCTTCTTTCAAAAAATGGCTACACTTTGCAAATCTTCCAACTACTAAGAGCATAATTAAGGCAGTATGTACAGTCAAAATAGGCTCTTAAATGGAATGGCTCCTTGGCTGAGTTAGAACCATAAACTGAAAATATTAACACATCTGTTCTCATTGTAAAAAGTGGAATCAAAACACTTCAAAACAGTTCCGGTCAAACATTATTGCGGATGAGGATCATTTGGAAAACTTGTTCGATGCAGATTCCTTGAGTAGAACTCAAGGTTCTACTCTTGAGTTTGTCATTTGGAAGGCTGGCAGTTGGGCATGAGAATGTGCATGTCCTGCAAGCTCCCAGGTGAAACTAAATGCTGCCTGGGCTTCCTAGACCACACTCTGAAGAGCACTTTCTTAAAGCTTTGTTTTTGCTCCAGAAAATGGAAAAAGGGGGTGAAACAGGGTGGTGGTACATCAATAGTGGGAGTTAGGTGGGTATTTATTTAGATGGGTAACTCGGGCTCACACCATGATAAGAAGATTTGGTAGAAAGACCGGGTTTTAGCCCAATAGATGTCTGAGGCTGGAAGATCGTCAACCCCATTGTCCTGCCCAGTGCTCGTGCTTGGGGACATGCCAGCTGAGCACTGAATTATGAATTTAAATAGACTGCACCCTTCAAGTGCTCTAATGCAGCCTGAATGGGAACATTTCAGTGGTGCCCTAGCAATAATGGATATGCTAACTGCAGGGCTGCTTGTGTACTAGGACACCAAATGGCAGCCAGAAACAAGAGCAATGCTCACCTCTAGCTATCTCCTGCTTTGTATTGTTTTTGGAAGCAGAGTTATATACATGGAGTGACCCCCAAAGTTTTTAGATGATTTGGAAATAGGTGGGGAAAGGAAAAGTCTTAGAGGAGAGACTTTTCCTGCTAATAAGACTGGGGATGGGGAGAAGGTGGAACTATTAGCTGTAATTCAATATGACATGCCTGGCACCAAGTTTGCAGAGTCTCTTATGCTGGTTTTCAAAGCGATATGTCAATCAGATGGAAGACTGGTCACCATGAAAGAACCAAGAGGCGAACATGGATATAGTATCCTCAGCAGTGTCTAGAGAAGAAAGTGGGCTCTGATACAGACAAGAGTATTTTTTCCTTCTGGAAATTCTTTTTCCTAGCACAGGATAAATTCATCAAGGTAATTTCAGCTTGATAATGCCCGCCATTCTAATCACTCAGCTCAGTCCTCTGGCTCAGACGGCATGCTCATCAGCAGTTTGGTCAACTCCACAAAAGGCCTCTTGGGATTGTTAGAGCAATTGCACTAAAGCTCTAGATCAATCTGAGAGAGAATCCACATCTTAACAACATTGAATCTTTCTGCCCATTAGCATAGCATATTCTTCTATTTATTAAATTCTTTGACTTTCCTCAGCAATGTTTAGTAGTTTGCACAGCATAAAAATCTTTCAATTTTTTTCGTTAGATTTATTCGAAGTATTTGATGCATTCTGATGCTCCTATAAATAGCAGTCCTTTGAAATTTCACTTACCAAGTGTTTTGTTTTTGTTCTACTTATATAAAGAAAAACAATTGATTTGGGTCATGAATGAGTCTGACTGAATGTTTTGATGTTTGACTTCTGACTTCTTATAAGCCCCAACTTCCCTTTCCCCTTCTGCTCCATATCTGGACATAATTGTTAAGAAAGTCCAGGTGACAAATGGATCAAGAAGATGTGGTTTATCTATACCATGGAATACTACATGGCAATGAGAAACAATGAAATCTGGCCACGTGTAGCAACGTGGATGGACCTTGAGGGTGTTATGCTGAGTGAAATAAGGCAGGCAGAGAAGGACAAATATCATATGTTTGCACGTATAGGAGGATTAGGAGGAACTTAACTGAGGAACAAGGGGGAGAAGAAGGGGGGAAATGGTGGGGGAAAGGGAGAGAGGCAAACCATGAGAGACTCTTGAATGCTGAGAAACAAACTGAGGACTGATGGATGTGGGGGAGATGGGGGATGGGCACGGAGGGGGGCACTTGTGGGGATGAGCACTGGGTGTTATATGGAAACTAATTTGACAATAAACTATTTGTAAAAAAAAATAAAAAAATAAAAAAATAAATTCAAATATTTAGAGATTTAAAAAAGAAAGAAGGAAAGAAGGAAGGAAAGAAGGAAGGAAAGGAAGGAAAGGAAGGAAGGAAGGAAAGGAAGGAAAGGAAGGAAAGGAAGGAAAGGAAGGAAAGAAAGGAAGGAAGGAAGGAAGGAAGAAAGGAAGAAAGGAAGAAAGGAAGAAAGGAAGAAAGGAAGAAAGGAAGAAAGGAAGAAAGGAAGAAAGGAAGAAAGGAAGAAAGGAAGAAAGGAAGAAAGGAAGAAAGGAAGAAAGGAAGAAAGGAAGAAAGGAAGAAAGGAAGAAAGGAAGAAAGGAAGAAAGGAAGAAAGGAAGAAAGGAAGAAAGAAAGAAAGAAAGAAAGGAAGAAAGAAAGAAAGAAAGAAAGAAAGAAAGAAAGAAAGAAAGAAAGAAAGAAAGAAAGAAAGACTGTCCAAGTGAGCTCCTTTGGAACATAAGGGAAATTCAAATTTGGCAAATTCCCAGCCCACCTTCAGGGACTTGTCTCCAGTCCTGCCCCCTCGCCACATAAGGCCCAACCCACTCCCTCTGCTCTGCTCAAGCCTGCCTGGACCTGCCTGTGCCCTTCCTGCTCTCCCTAGGTGTCCCTCGTTCTAACAATAAACTTTCTTTCAAATTCTCTAGGTCTCTGGACTATCATCAACCTCAACATTCTACCGATTAATGAAGAAGTGTTATAGCCTACCTCTGTGGAGTAAACACAAAACAGGGTATATTTACCTTGTATCTTGCAACCTTCCTAAATTCACTTCCCATTTCTCATCATTTGTAAATTATTTTGAACTTTCTATATGTACAATTATATCATCTGTGAATAATAATACTCATTCTTCAATCTTTTATTCTTAAGAATATTTTTTATTGTTTCCTTGAACTAGTTAAGACTTCCAGTTTGGGGGGCGCCTGGGTGGCTCAGTCGGTTAAGCGTCCGACTTCGGCTCAGGTCATGATCTCACGGTTTGTGGGTTTGAGCCCCGCGTTGGGCTCTGTGCTGACAGCTCAGAGCCTGGAGCCTGTTTCAGATTCTGTGTCTCCCCCTCTCTCTGACCCTCCCCTGCTCATGCTGTCTCTCTCTCTGAAATAAATAAAACATTTAAAAAAATTTTTAAAAAAGACTTCTAATTTGGGAAAGAGCTGGTAGTTGTAGAAATCTTGTCTTCTTGCCATGCTTAGTTAAGGGTGTAGAGTGGTTATGTTATGGCCGTGTTATGTTAGCCATTAAAATTTTATTTTGTAGATACCTTTTATCAGGGTGATGAAATTCCTGGTTACTTCTAGCGTGTTAACCATTTTTCTTTTAAATAATATCTGTATGGTGAACATGATCAAATATGTTTTCCATATTTATTGAAATGATCATATGGTTTATGTCCCATGATCATTTACTAGATGTATTATATTGGTTAATTTTTTCAGTTAATTTCACTTATTTTTGTTGTAGTATCCTTCTTATACAAAACTAGATTCTGTTGGCTAAGGTTTTATTTCATATATTCATATTTGTATTCATAAGAAATATAGGCTCCTATTTTCCTTTCTCAGTTCTTTTTTAGATTTTAGTATCAGAGTTTTGCTGAATCATAAAATGAGTTAGGAGTTGGTGAGTTGCGTGTTTTGCTCTTCTTTGGAAGCATTTTTGTAAAATTGGCATGACTTCTTTGGCTGGTAGGGAGAATTCACCAGTGAAATCATCCACACTTGGAGTTTTGTGTGTCATCCTTGCTTAGGAGCCATGCCAATCTCCTTTTTATCGCTCTGATTTTAGTATATGCTCTGCCAAAGCAAGTACTACACCTGGAATTCTTAGAAAATATTTTTAATAATGGATTGGATTTTTTTTAAAGATGTAGGCATGTACAGGTGTTCCATTTCTTCTGGGTCATTTTTCGGTAAATTGTGTTTTTCAAGATTTGTGCACTGAATTTTTCAAGTTTTTTGGCATAAAGTGGTTTATAATATTCTCATATTATCCTTTTGATGTGTATGGGATCTGCATGGATATCCTCTGCTTATTTTTCATATCAGCCATTGTGTTCATTCTCTCTTGTTAAGTGTTAACCAGTGTTATCAATGTGTACAAAGAACCAACGTTAAAACTTTGTTAATTTTTCTACTTTATCGATTTCCCCACTTAATTTTGTTACTTTTATCCTTCTATTTTCTTTAAGTTTAATTTACTTTCCCTTTCTAGATTCTTGAGTTAGAAGTATAGGTCATTGATTTTAAATCTTTTTTTTCTGTTCTTATTTGTACTTAAAGCAATATATATCCCTCTAAGCATTGTTTTTGCTGCGTCCCACCAATTTTGATGTACTGTTTTATGTATTTTCTATCATGTCCTGTGATTTCTTCTTAATCCTTTGGGTTATTTAAAGGCATGTTGCCTAATTTCCAAGCATTTCAAGATTTTTCTAGTTATCTTTAATTCCACTCCATAATTTAATTCCATTGTTGGTCAAGGGTTTGGATTAGGATTTCAGTTCTTTGGTTTTTCTTGGGTTTTCTGTGTGTGGGGGGTTTTTTGTTGTTGTTGGTTTTTGTTTGTTTTTTTTTTTTTTTGAGAGAGAGAGAGAGAGGAAGAGCAGTGGAGAGGCAGAGTGAGAAGGAAAAAAAGAATTCCAAGCCGGCTCCATGCTCAGCACAGAGCCCCACGTGGGGCTTGAACTCACCACAGTGAGATTATGACCTGAGCCAAAATCAAGAGTCAGTTGTTCAACCGACTAAACCACACAAGCACCCCTGATTCCAGTTCATTGAAATTTGTTGAGATTTGTTTTATGGCTCAGAATAAACTTTAAAATAACGTCTATCTTTTGTATTTGTTTCTTCAATTATTGAATATAATGTTCCTTATCTGTGAACTAAGTCAAGTTGGTAATTTGTTTTATTCAAATCCTTTATATTCTCACTGATGTTTTTTGTGTTTATCAGTTCTTGAGATGGTGTCAAGAACTGTCAAGGTCTGAGAAGTTATTCTATTTGCAGTCCAACAAATAGCTTGCCACAGTTGCATGAATAGGTTTACTGATTATTTGAATTTCCTTTTATGTAAACTATTTGTGCATATACCTTGCTCCTTCTTTATTTGTGTGGTTTTACTTTTTTTTTAATATATAAGTTTATATATTTAAAAAAGAGTTTATAAGGTCTTGTTTTGTTATATATTGAATAATGTTCCTTTAACACACACACACACACACATATATATACTTTAAAATACCTTTTTTTAAACGAAAGATTATTTTTTTAACTTTTCTTATGATGTCTTATTATTAAAGTGTTTTAGTGGCACCTGGGTGGCTCAGTCAGTTGGGCATCTGACTTCAGCTCAGACCATTTTCTTGCGGTGAGTGAGTTCAAGCCCTGCATCAAGCTCTGTGCTGACAACTCAAAGCCTGGAGCCTGCTTTGGGTTCTGTGTCTCTTTCTCTCTTTGCCCCTCCCTCGCTTGCACTCTGTCTCTGCCTCTGTCTCTCTCAAAAATAAATAAACATTTAAAAAAAGAAAATGTGTTTTAAATTTTAATCTAGTCATTTATGTAGTTTTTCCTTCACGGTTTGTGTTTTCTGTATCTTGGTTAGAAAATTCGTCTTCAACCCTCAGTCATACAGTTACTCAATTATATTTTTTTAACTTTAAAATTTGCTTTTAATATTGTCTAAAATCTGTCTAGACTTTATTTTTGCATATGATGTAAGTTATCTAATATTTTTTCTACATGGTTAACCACTTTAAAATGTTTGAATATCCTATTTTTTTCTCATTTATAATGACCAGACCTTTTTCAAAATTGAGGTTTCATTTATGCATAAGTCTATTTGGGAATCTATATACTGTTTTATTTATCTATTTGTGTGTCTATTTGTCTGCCTTTTATCCACTGTTTTAATTATTAGTTATCCATGATTGTTTTTAATATCTTATGGAGCAAGTCTTTTCATCTTTGTTTTAATTTTTTTATAAGTTTATTTATTTATTTTGAGAGAGAGAGAACACAAGAAGTGGAGGGGCAGAGAGAGAGGGAGAGAGAATCCCAGCACAGAGCCTGACAAAAGGCTCAAACCCACAAACCATAAGATCGTGACATGAGCTGAAACCAAGAGTCGGCTTAAATGACTGAGGCTCCCTGCCACCCCTCATCTTTGTTTTTAGAATCTGTTTTTAGTTATTTTTGTTTATGCCTTTCCATGTGAGTTTTTGGATTATCTTGTCAAGTTTTACCCAAAAGAACCAAAACTTATTGAAATTGCATTGATTTTATAGATTCATTTGAGAGAGAGTTGATATCCTTAAATTTTATCATGTGGGAACATAGCATAAATCTCTCCTTAATTGGGTTGATAGTGTTCTTCAATAATTTTGTTTAAACTTTTCCTCAACAAACTGAGGGCTTATGGGGGTGGGAGAGAGGGGAAGGGGGGTGATGGGCATGGAGGAAGGCACTTGTTGGGATGAGCACTGGGTGTTATATGGGAAACCAACTTGACAATATACTATGAAAAAAAAAGTAAAAAATAAATAAATCAACTTTTCTCCAAAAGGTTTTGTACATGTTTATTGGATTTGTTCCTGCAGAATATTGTATTTTTGTTCCTGATATAAATTTTTTCTACCTCATTTTCTATTGTTATTACTGGTTTTAATTATGCTATTTATTTTTATGTGTCGATAGTTTATCTAGAAACTGTGCTAATTCCTTATATAAACTTAATACTTTTTATGTATTTCTACTTTTTGTGGATTTCTATGAAATCTATTGGATTTTCTATATAGATACCATCAACAAAGAAAAGTCTTTTATCTTTTGCTTTCAAATTATAAAGGATTTTTTAAAATAGCATAATGTTAAAGAGAAGGCATAATAGCAGACATTCTTATCTTATTCCTGATATATTGTGAATAATTCTAAAGTTTCATCACTTTGAGTGAAGGAAGAAGGAAAAGGAAAGAACTTCCTTTCTATTTTTAGGGTACAGGGTTTTTTTTTTATTATGAATGTTTAGCTGAATGATTATTTCTCTCCATTTATTGATGAATCCATATATTAAGAGATCATATGTCTTATCTCTTTCATTCTGCTAACAGAATGAATAATAATTAGACATTTGATGTCAAATCATCTAGGAATTACTGTGGTTAACTCTAGGTATTAAAATGTATTTTATGTACTGCCAAATTCAGGGGTTTTTGTATTTTATTTAGTATTTGTACATCTATCTTCATAGATGAATTGGTCCATAACTTCCTTTTCTTGAGCTCTTCATGTCTGCCTTTGGCATGAAGTTTATTTTAATAGATTCCCCAATGTTCCTATTTTTTTAAACAAATTTATGATATGGGAATTACCCATTTTTTTGAAACTTTGTCCTAAGTCACCTTAGAAATTATTTAGATCTGATTCCCTTGGGATAAGGTGACTTTTATTTTCTTTCATGGTTTTTTTGGTTTATTGGATTTGATCCTTCTTGAGTCGGTTTTGGAAAACCATCCTTTATCTGAATTTTGACATAAATTTTTTTCATACTATATCTTACGATTTTTGAAAACTAATTTCTCTTAGATATATTTCTAATTATGTTTTTATTCTATATTTTTAGAAAAGAAGGACACATGTCCTTCATATACATGATGCAATTCTGGCACCCATTTTCCTCACTATTCTGCAATCCAAGTTAAAATTCTCATTTAATCATTTAAAATTCTAATTAACATCTTTACAAAAAAGACTAAGTAAAATTTGATGATTTATATTAATCATGGTTTTATGGTGATCGTCCCTTTGTATGTAAATACAAGATTCCTTCAGCTGAATAGTATATTCTTGTCAAATTTAGAGAATATTGCTAAGGCACCATATAATCGCATTTTCATAGAACAGGTTCCAAGCAATCTGTTCGTTATAATTAATTGGACTCTAAACTACAC
The DNA here is from genome assembly GCF_008692635.1 of Crocuta crocuta. Lineage (NCBI taxonomy): Eukaryota > Metazoa > Chordata > Mammalia > Carnivora > Hyaenidae > Crocuta > Crocuta crocuta. The sequence goes on along the minus strand of NW_027531905.1, from coordinate 3,928,093 downwards.
AGAAATGAGACAAGATCTGGAAAGTGAAAGATGAGAGTGGTGAAAGCAGTGCCAGTGGATATGTAAACAAAATGAGCAGTCATAAGATAAAAGTGACATCTTCTCAATTAGCAGGCATAAACATGTCAAAATTAACTCTGGAATCTGTTTTGATAAAAAGAAACCACTATAAACCAATATGATTAAGTTAGCAGACATTTAAGCAATTTGCCCCTTGGCTAAAAAGGACACTGCTTCCTTTCTCTGGTCACCAAATGCATAAAGTTCAAATATTTTTGTAGCAATGAGATGGCTATTTTTCTCTTAGACATTTTATACCATTGTCCATATTATCTAGGAAGATAATTTCCAGGCTACTGTTTTTTCCCCCAATGTCAAGACAAGGTAATTTCTTCATTTTAAAATTATAGCATTGGGACACCTGGGTGGCTCAGTTGGTTAAGCATCCAACTCTTGGTTTTGGCTTTGGTCAAGATTTCATGATCAATGGGATTCTCTCTTGCTTTCTCTCTCTGCCCCTCCTGTGTGTGAGCACTCTCTCTCTCTCTCTCTCTCTCTCAAAAATAAATAAGTAAATACATACATACATACATAACTTAAAAATAAATAAAATTGGGACATTGATCTTAATCAAGATCTTTTTTTTTTTAATTTTTAATGTTTATTTATGTTTTGAGAGACAGAGACAGAGCATGAGAGGGGGAGGGGCAGAGAGAGAGGGAGACACAGAATCCGAAGCAGGCTACAGGCTCTGAGCTGTCAGCACAGAGCCCGATGCGGCGCTTGAGCCCACAAACCGCGAGATCATGACCTGAGCGGTAGTCAGACGCTTAACCGACTGAGCCACCCAGGTGCCCCTTAATCAAGATCTTAATCTGAAAAATATCATCAATAATTTTGACCCTTACACAATGACTAGATCATCGAACTTATTTGCTTACGATCTCTGAGAATTCCCTGACCCACTCACACATTATTTGATAACACATGAAAACAAGTTAGTGAAAATGAGTTAGAAAGCTCCTTATGTAACACTTTGGAATATCAAGCGTCAAATAAAGGTGGAGTTTGCATTAAATGATTTCTCAGGTCCTTTCCTACTTTAATAGTCAATGATTTTATGACCCTAACAGGTAGTGAACCCTGATTTACTTTCAAAAGGAAAGGGTAGAGGTAACTTACCATCATTTTTTCTGCCTGGTGACTGAGCTTTTAATTTATATAGTCATATTTTCATTTTAAAGGAAAAGGTATTGAAGAATTTTTTAATTCATATGCTTTGCCTTTGTTGTCTTACCTATACATTTCTACAATTTTGGTTCCTCTTCTTTATATATATTTCATTTTTGATTATTTATTTTAAAAATTTTAATGTTTATTTATTTTTGAGAAAGAGAGAGAGAGAGAGACTGACTGAGTGTGAAGAGGGGAAGGGTGGAGAGAGAGGGAGAGACAGAATCCAAAGCAGGCTCCAAGCTTTAAGCTGTCAGCCCAGAACACGACATGGGGCTTGAACCCATGAACCTTGAGATCTGACCTGAGCCAGAGTTGGACACCTAACTGACTGAGCCACCCAAGCGCCCCTGTATTTCCTTTCTTATTATTTTGCATTCCTATTTTTGCGTCTTCTCATTATTGTTCACCTGTTTGTTGGTTTTTTTTCATTCATTTGAGTGACTTTCCTTGGGAAGAAGGTGAAAAGCATTATTTACTTTTACTAATGCTTATTATAAGTGTCTTCCTAGACAGTTCTATAGAATGTCATACTGTGGGGGAAATGGGGGAAAGAATCTTCAGTAGAACTGGTGTATTCTTTTTGAGTAATGGTTTAGTCCTACTTCTGTTGGTTGTTGGCTGTATTATATAAATTCAGTTATTTAATCTCTATCCCACAGGATTATAGTTTTGATTTCCTTACAGAGTTATTGAGAAGGATAAATGAGTTAACATGTGTAAAGCGGAAAGGCCAAGGACAGGCTACACATGATGGATGACTTTGGGATAAACATTATTTTTAGCTAAAAGTAATCAAAACCCACCAGATTCAGGAAAAGCTCTCTCCTTCAACTGCTTAAATTTACTTCGGAAAGGAGAGCTTCTACCAGGTAGAGAGCTATTAACGGAGACTCCCCTTTACCTAAGGAACTTATTTGCATAATAAGATAACCTTTGTTTTTCCAAACACCTCTTTTCTCCTTCCTGCTAATGGCCTTCCTTTCCTTTGTATCCTCTGACTGTACTCCTCTCCTTAGCTCAGATAAGCTTCTTGTTGCCTCATTGTCTTTGAAATTTCATGCCTGTCAGTACGTGTGCCTATTAAATTTGATTTTCTCCTGCTAATCTGCCTCATGTCAATTTGATTCTAAGTCCAGCTAAAAGGATCATGAGGCAGAGGAAAGTTTTCCTCCTGGATTAAAGCATTATATTTGCCATTGGAGCTAGGTTTTGATTAACTGTCTGTACAGAGATACTTCTGGCTTCTTTAATTGGCACTGAATTAAGCAGCAAAATTTCATGCGTGCATGTTGATATGTTCAGCATGAAGCAAGATTGTATATTTTCACCCCTTTTCTGAAAAATTTAGAATTCATCTGCACATACTCTCCAGGTTTTCTTCTGACATAAATGAATGAATTCTTACAATTCCTTTAGAGAATGATCTTTCCCTTCCAAATTTGACTTTACAATTGGACATCCGAAGGATGCTGAGGTCTGGCTGTCATTTAGATGTGGAGGTCATGATAGATGAGAGACAAGGCTCCAAGAGAAGTGGCATTCTTCAGCAAGTAGCTATCTCCAGTGAGACCAGTCCATGCCTCCTAGCTGGGAAATGACTCATTTCATGAGACAAAATGAGGGGCTCCATAGGATGTAGGGATTGGAGACATTCTCTATCTTCCGTATCTGACAAAATTTGATAATTCTATTTATTTCTTCAGGTTTTGCTTTTTCCCAACGTCTTAGCTTTCACAACTTCAAATAAGAAATTGATTAAACCTTTGTTGTAATTTGAAAGTTTGTCTCTACCTTTAAGTTTTGACTACTCATTGTGGTTATTAGGGATAGATTTGTCAGGCCAGTCATATAAACTTCCTAATTCTCTGATCATTCTTGGTTCTAAGAATTTAAAGTCCTAATTCTTTAATAGAGGATGTTCACTGGGGGGTTTGGCAGTGACCATTCCATCCCACAATCCCTGTGTTTCACATACCATATGTATTATATGAAGACAGTCACCCCTTCAATGAGCATTTTATTCCAAGTAAACACAGGTAATAATCTGTTTCCTTAGGTTATCAGTACCCTCTCTTTGAAGGCCACTCAGATGGTCAACCACTCAAAAGTAGTTGTATAAGTGAAATATAAACAATCTCGGATTCTCAACCTTGAAAATCTGTTGCCCATAGCCACTTCTGTGGAATTAACTACTATACCTGTCAAGGTTCAGTTGCAGATAACAGAAATCTATGTAGTTTAAGAAAAAGGGATATGATACAGGGAATTGGACGCTTCTAAAAGAATTGGATGATCTAGAAAAACAGTCTTTTTGCTTGGCTTCTATGAAAGACTCCCAGAAGAACATCGCACTACTGGCCTGCCAAGTTGACTGTTATCTCTGCCATGGTTAATTCGTTTGGAAATCAGGAATTTCCCAGCAGTGTTTCTTCAGGACTTCACTACTACAACCATGATTTATGCCAGCAATCAGACACCCTCTAACTTGCCCCTCAGTGTGTTTGAAGCCTGGCGAGCAGGTGCTGGGCAGAAAATGCAAATATGGCCATCACTGTGCTTGTAGGCGTAAGGAGCAGAAGTGTGGTCTCCACCTTACTTCCATTTTCTATCTTCTCATGATGTAGACTGAGCTTAAAATCATGTTAATACATTTAGGCCTATGGAATAGACCAAAATTTACTTAACTCTCATAGGATGAACACTTAGGTTGTTATTTTTCAGTATAAAAAATGCAAAAATAAATGTCTTTGATTCAGCCTTCCTAGGCACACAGTGAGTTTTTATCCAGCATAGAAACAGACAAGTGCAATTTCTGAATCATAGGGCATGCTTATCTTGAGTTTTAATAGACATTACTCAATTGTTAAATTGTCTTCTGGAGTGGCTCTACCAATTTACTCTCTCAGCCATAATGTGTAGCAATAACTACACAAATTTTGTAATCTTATTTCCTGGGGTTTCACTCTCTTGCCAATATTGATACAAATTCTTGCTGACATTTGATATTACCAAATTTATTTAAATTTGTTAATTTCATGGGTAAAACATTCCACTGTCTTATTTGAATTTGTATATTCTTGATTATCCATGTGGTTTAGCATCATTTTTTTCTTATTTTAACATATTAATTTCATCTACAACTTTCCCAATTTACATCTTTTGCTCATTTTTTAATTGGGTTGATTTCTTTTTTCCCCCTGATTTGATTTGTCGTCAATTTGGACACTATTTATATTTTTTAACTTTTATAACTTATCTACCTGAAGACATAAACATAGTCTTCCATGTTTCCTTAATCTGCTTTGGTAGCTTTGTTTTTTCATTTTGACTTTTAAATCATTTATTAAATAGTCCATTTTGACTACTTTTTGCTACTTTTATCATAAATTAAACTTTGATATATACATGAATTTTTCCTTGTTTTTTATTTTACTCCCCTGAATAGTCCTGCAAAATTATCATTGTGTTAATTTTTATAGCTTTAAAATATGTTTTCATAAATGTTTTCTCTAGACTTTTCAGAATTATTTTAACCATTTTATCCTGTTATATGAATTTCTGATTTAACTTAAAATTTTCCATAACAGTTATTTTAGGATTTTTATTGAGATGATGTGGATTTATTGATTTATCTTTTTATTTTATAGTCCTTAAAATACTGATTCATTATATCAAAACATAGTATAGTTCTTTTAGTAAATTTTTAATTTTACCTCAATAAATATCTTCTATATTTTATGTTAATTCATGTATTTGTCAAGGTAAGTTACACTAGATGCTGCAACAAACAATCCCTAAATCTTATGATGTTACAACATAATGTGGACCAAGTTGATTGATGTTCTTGACTCAGTCATGTCGTTTTCGGAACCTAGATTGACCACTCTGCCATTAACAATGAGAGACTTCCAGATTGCTCTGTGTCTTACCATCTAGTGGGGAAATAGGGAAGAGAGGGTGAAAGATCATTTGGGTTATTTTTTGGCCAGACTGAAGCGGTGTGCATGACTGTTGTTATATTTGCAACCCAGTCATCTGCCGCACATTGCTCAGGGAGACCCAAGGAGAGAATCCTCATGGAAACCCAAGAGGTAAACAAAATGATTTTAGTGAACTCATAAAATTGCCCTCTTCGCCCACATAGAAAGTCCAAGAGAATCAACTAAAATACTATTATTCCCAGGAATAGAGTTTAACAAGGTAATTGGAACCAAGATTGGTTTACAAAAATAAATCAGCTTCTTTTATATTAGTAGTAACCAATAAGAATTCTAGCAGCTAATATGACAGAGGATTTTCTACCTGTTTCATTTAAATTGTCTCCAAACAGTGAATAGTTTGGCTCTTCCTTTTTGTTTCTAGTCTCTCATTTTTATTTTATTTTAAATACTGGAACATTCCATGATATTGAATTGAATGGTACTGTCTTGTTTGTTGTAATAAAATTTCAACTGGTTAAAAACAAAATAAAATGCTGGAATGCCGCTGGCTGAATTTCTGAAATGTTTGTCTTGATGAAACTCCTCTTTTTAAAATGAAAAGGCATGATTTTGTGATCATTCCCTTGATAATGAGCCTCTACTTGTGTGGCTCTGAGCTTTCTCTTTTCCAAAGAGACAATGTTTCTTTACTGTTGAAGTCGATTCAACAGGCAATTCTGCCTAAAGGTTTTGAGAAGTTAAGTTTTTTGTTTTTTGTTTTTAGTATGGTTTTAGAAAATAATAGTTAAATGAAGGAAAGTCTTGGTGATCATTTAAATACTGACTGCCTAAGTCAGCATTTCTGTTAGCATTGTTTCTCCATTTTAGGTACCCACATAGCTTGGGGACTACCAAACTATACTGTAAAAACTATTGTTGTTATTATTTACTATCCTTGGTGGAAATAGCAAACTTTGTAGTCAGGAATCTAGACGTCAAGCTTTTCTTTAATTTACCATTTATTTATTTATTTACCATTATTCATTGTTACAAAGCTACTTAACTTTTCCTTGTCTTGACTCAGTTTTTCAAAGGAACTGAAAATCTCTTTCCTGCTATGTGGTGTGGACTGAATAGGTAATGTCCTTTTGCTCAGTTTCTAGGGAAAATCTGCCTTTTTCCAGGCTTTTTACTACCGCTTTGCATACTGATTGATAGCTTTTCAAACTTGGTGTCCAGCATTGGTCTCCCTACAGAAATCCAGCTCAGATTTCTAAATCCCGAGTGGAGTCTCCATTTGAATGTAGGATAAACACCTCAAACATACTTTGTCCACCATATAGCACATTGCCTTATCCCTTATACTTGATCATATCACTGTGTTCTCAATCATATTGTTCCCTTAGCGCCTGATAAATAAACGATGCTGTAAGTTTCAAACATTTTCTTTATCTCTCAAGTAAGTAATGCTACTCCATGCTTGTGGCAACATTGTTTTTAAACTTTTTCTTGTACATATTGGGAGAGTTTTATTCTGAAGCTGCCTAAAGAAGTCTCTCTCAATCTTATTGACTTGTGGTCGTAAAAGTCAGGCCTTTCTGTGAATGAACTGATGGGCCAGAAATGCAGGATATATCAGTTCTGAACTAGATACTTGGCTTAGTGATCTTAGGCCAAAGTTTCTCTCTAACAATGTTCACTCCTGTGAAGTGACTTGTTTGTCACACCAGTCTACCCCACAGAACTCTTCTCTTTTCATCTGCTTGCTCTTCATGAGTGATGCCATCTGCTCCTGCAACTTTAGTTACTGCACGATTACCATACATCACACATTATTTCTCTTGTACAGCTCACTCTCATCTGTAGACCAAATGCTGACTGCACGGTTATACGTGGATGTTCCTTAGGTATCAAAATTGTGCTTATTTTCTCTTGTATCTCATTAACTCGGATGCTGAAGCCAGAAGCTTTCTTGTCAATCTTGATTTCTTTGAATAACCTACTCTCTACATCAAATCAATCACCAAGTGCTAGTCAGCTTTCTTACTATCATTAGACTGAGCATTATTACCCAGTCTGTATTAAACAAATTGTGACTACTATAAACTTGAATGTCTCTTTTATCAAGTTGTAGGGGACAAGGAAAGATTATATTTTGCTCATTTTGTAAGCCCAGTGGCTAGGACTTTGTCTGGCACAGAGTGTCCATTAACTATTTTATTTTATTTATTTTATTGTTAATAATTTAGTGTCATGTTCGTTAACACACAGTGTATACAGTGTAGTCTTGGCTTCAGGAGTAGATTCCCCTGATTCATCCCTTACATATAACACCCAGTGCTCATTCCAACAAGGGCCCTCCTCAGTGCCCATCTCCCATTTTCCCTGCCCCCTGAATGCCCCACCTCCATCAACCCTCAGTTTGTTCTCTGTACTTAAGAGTCTCGTATGGTTTGCCTCCCTCTCTGTTTGTAATTTATTTTTCCTTCCCTTCCCCTATGGTCCTCTGGAAAGTTTCTCAAATTCCACATATGATACTGTCTTTCTGTATTTCACTTAGCATAATACCTTCCAGTTCCATCCACATTGTTGCAAATGGCAAGATTTCATTCTTTTTCATCAACGAGTGAGTAGTATTCCATTGTCCTGGGTGGCTCAGTAGGTTAAGAGTCTGACTTTGTCTCAGGTCCTGATCTCACAGCCTGTGGATTCAAGCCCCACGTCAAGCTCTGTGCTGACTGCTCAGAGCCTGGAGCCCGCTTTGGATTCTGTGTCTCCCTCTCTCTCTGCCCCTCCCCAGATCGTACTGTCTCTGTCTCTGTCTCTGTCTTTCAAAAATAAACATTAACAAAAGAAAAAAAAAGAAAAAACCCATTAACTATTTACTAAATAAAAAGATTAACAAAGATTACCTAAAACATCTAGAAAATATAAACTATTATATGTAAATATTTTAAGCAATAGTAATCGTACTTTTAAAAAGAAATTATTGTTTATTAGATATTGCCACTCCTGCCTAATTTTAACTAAACCCACAGAAGGATATATTCTTTTGGAATATTTTACAAACACTAAATTTCATGAACTTTTTCTCTGAAAGACTACTTACAGATTTGAATTGCAACCAAAAAGGAAAGGTCAGCTCTTTAGTGTTCAAAGTAAGAATTAAATATGCAAAGAAATTCTGTCATAACTCCTAGGGCAGAACACACAGACTCTTGTTTATAAAATAGCCTAGTTCTCAGAAAGAAGAATTCTGAGACTATTTTGAAAACATTATATTGTGCAATGGAATTATTTAATGGGGAGAGACACCATTTTTACCTTTGAAAACTACTATTTTGTTTAAGTTCTCAGTCAAGGTTCAGCATTTTCATTCACATCTTTTCCTTTTTATATATTTTTAGTTTCTGTGTTGCTTACATTCCGATTAATTTCTTCCGAACAACATGTCAAATTATTTCTTTTATCTTGAGTAAAACATACAAGTGAAATATGGCTTTTTTATTGACTAGTATATGGAATGCTTGAAAGGCATTTACTACATGAACAGATACATTTCATGTAACCACCTAGGACCAACTTTCAGACTCAGCATCAATAAGGAAATGAATGAATATTCCCTTAAATAAATGAAGTTACTGAATACATAAACCTGATTTCTCAAATCCATGTATGAGACTCCAAAAATTAAGCAAAGCAAAAGAAAAAAAAACTCTAACTAAACAAATAAAATCAAAATCACTATCTGCTGTCCCTGTCCAGTCACCATACAGGGGTCCTAGCTACAGGCATGCCCTGTCCAGATGCTCACAGTCTCTATTCAGGCACTGGATGCCCAGGACAGACACAAGAAGAAACTAATAGAAGAAAGAACACAGTTCATGAAGCAGAGTGATCTTTTACATTTCATTTCATTCCTCATAGATGGAAGAGTAGTTATTACACCCAAAACATAGGAGCAAGGCACCCTTTAAGACAAAACATTTAGGGAATAAGAACCCTTGGAAATTAAAAGCACAAAAGCTGCTGGGGCGCCTGGGTGGCTTAGTGGGTTAAACGTCCGACTTTCGCTTAGGTCATGATCTCGCGGTTCGTGGGTTCGAGCCCCACGTCGGGCTCTGTGCTGACTGCCCGCTCAGAGCCAGGAGCCTATTTCAGAGTCTGTATCTCCCTCTCTCTCTGACCCTCCCCTGCTCATGCTGTCTCTGTTTCTCTCTCTCTCCTAGAAATAAAAAAAAAAAAAAAA